>NC_013490.2:9698887-9763607 GCF_000004555.2 Caenorhabditis briggsae | reverse complement strand
AGAAAACGAAGCTGCTTTTGCAAATTCGTATACATGATTTATTGAGAGAGCTGAATTTCGTGTGAAGCGATACCTCTAGCAAATCTTGGCACGTTTTTCATCATGTTTCGAAAGCTCCGAAAAACTGGAGTCATAGACACAAGAGTAGAATGCTCCTTACAAGTTCAGTGAAAACAATTTCGCAGGTGTTCTTTTATCGAATAATTTTCGAGCGTTTCAAACACAAAATTCGCTAACCTTTTCGTTTTTCTGTCGGTGCTGTTTCTTTCACTTGTCGTGTGGCCAGTGGAGACGGTGAAGGGTTTAGTTGTCACCGAATTCCGAGCTCCGCTTCTAAAAAAATAAAGTCAGTGAGAAACTGAATGTCATGCATGTTTCTTACCTGTAGCTATCCGCCGAAAACTTTTGGTTTTCAGCTTTAGGTAGAAATGTGAGGCGTTGGAATCCATCGGTGGGCCTAAAATAATTATTTCTTTAGGAATTTATGTATAGAAACCCGAGGAAAACGGCTAGAAACGATGAAAATGAGTTCGCAAGTGAAAAATTTGTAAAGAAAACCTGTGAAATCGTGAAAAATTAAAGAAAATCGAACAAAAATAGGCAAAAATATCTGCAAATTCATCGAAAATCTGAGTGTAGATTTACGGTAAACAACGCGCGATGCGGGATGTCGGAGCGTCGTTGTGTACTTTTTCAGCGGAATTACCAAATTAAATGGGCAAAAAAATCCGATTCATGTGGAAATATAGAATATTGTGATGTAAAATAAGCAGACAGAGCATAAGGGCATTTTATGGTAACATAAAATCCGGATTTTGACAGGTTTTTTTGGAGTAAACGTCGCAACACAGCCTGCAGAAAATGTTGAACTTTTCAAAGACAAAATTCCCATCAAGTTTAATGGAATTCCAAGCCTAAAATCCAGCACCTGTATATGTTTTCCGATCTGTCTTGGTTAACTACTTTTCACCGATAACACTATTTTTCGATAGTCAACAGTCATAAATACAATTCTTTGAGAACCAAAAAATTTATCCTGAGAATATCAAGAGAAGAGTTTCAAGCTATTATTTCTGCAAAAAACATTTACATGTTCTGTAAATGCTATCAGGTTTCCGTGAAGACACATAATAGAATGATCCACCCCTTCCCCTTTAACTTTCAGCTAATTTATCTGGGTTCCTGTGAAAGATATCAAAAAGTTGTTAACTGACAGCATGTTTTTGATATTATAATAAACATTTTGTCAGTTGATCATTTTCTGATATCTTTTACAGGAAATGAGATATATGGGATCGAAGTTTACAGTTCTCGAGCACTCGATTAGAATGTTGAGGGAATATGGAACCTATATGCGAGCACGGACTGGGCATATGCTTTCCCTGCTTACTCGACGCCCACCACCACCGACCAGCAACCACCAACCCATATAGCGGGCATAACGAACGCTATATGCGCGCATTCCCAGTATGGGCCACAATGCGCCCATATAGTGTTCTGCGCGATCCACCTGTGTATGCATAACTTGATAAGGAAATATCCTGATTTTGAAATCTGGGTAAGAAAATGATCGAAATTTAGGAATTCAGAATTTAAGGAGATTTCTGAAAAAAATTAACGAGACACACTGCGTCTCTAACCTTCCAAACTTTAAACAACTGTTTCTCGGCTCCCAGCCGGAATAGGAAAATGATATTTAGACAGATTTCTAGGAAATTTTTAGCTTCACACTTTCAGGTTAATCAAAATAATAAATTTCTGAAATATCGTTTTTTTTCGAAATTGCAAAATTCCTGTTTCTCAAATAACGTTTCTAGACATTCTAGGATATTTTTTCTAAAAATAACAAAACTCAGAATCCCAGGATTCGTTTTTCAGGTCACCGGCTATTCTATGGGAGCATCCTTGGCTCTAATCACTTCTGCCTACATTGCTCAAACCGGAATGAGCAATCCCCAAAACATGAAAGTGGTCCTGTTAGGATGCCCAAGATGTACAGACTATGACTTTGCAATGTGGCACAGTATAAATGTAAGCTGACACTAGTGCAGAGTGCACTTTCTCCATAGAGCGTACTTTGCAGTTTCCCTACTCCTACCATATCATCCACGCACATGATTATGCTCCAAGAGTCCCATTTTTTGATAACATTGATAACATTTCGCTTTATCACCCGAGAACTGAAATTTGGTACAACAACGAAATGCGGGAAGGCGACTCTTTCGTCATTTGCGAGCAAACCGATCAACCATTCTGCAGGTGTGTGTTCGCTTATCATTTTTTTTTGGACAATTTATACAACTTTTCCAGCAGCAAAATACAAAATCTTTCGACTCCAGACCACATGCACTACTTTAACATTGATATTGTAAGATGGTCACTTAGTGGATGTCCAAAGAATCGAGAAGACTTCAAACCGATATTTGGAACACATCAAAGAATTCATATTGAGGATTATGAATTTGAAAACAGTAGCCCAGTTTCTTATCTATTAGCCAGTGTTGTAATTGTAGTTGTTGTCAATTATTTGTGAACAAAAATAAAAAATTTATTGAAGTCAAACGCCTTTGTAGAAGTGGCTCTGGTGGCGCACAATCACCCAGACCGAAAGAAATCCAGAAAGTGAGAAACGATTTCTCGAAAAATCTACTACAATCTAGGGAAACTTAGAAAGTGAGGAAGATTCTAGGAGATCTAGGAGATTCTAGGAAATTCTAGGAAATCTAGGAGATTCTAGGAGAATTCAAAAGACACATTCTCACCTTCAGGACACTCTAGAACCAGCTAAACCATTGACATACCGAAATTCGCTATGAATTCCGGTTCGCCATAGCCGACGGAGCTCCAGATAAGAGTCAAGAATCCAGAAAGTAAAATATGATTTCTCAAAGAATCTACTAAAATCTAGAGAAACATAGATGAAAAAAATTGATCAAAGAAGATTATTTTTCTGTATCTCAAGATCCAGAAGTTTTATAAATAAACACTCACTTTTCAGGCCACCAATAAAAAAGTTTCATTAATATTGACAGTTTATCAGACAGAAAATTTCAAAAAAAATCAATTTGCCGCATTTTCCTTCTCAATATCCTTCAATTTCTTCTTCTTCTCTGCTTTCTTCCTCTCCTGAATCTCCTGCAAAGCTACAACCAACTTATCAGCATCTATCATTCTTCCCGGATATCCAGTATTATTCACAACCACTTGTTGCTGTTGTCTTTTCAATTCCGCTTCTTTTTTCCCCTGCTCCTCTTCTTCTTTTTCTTGACGCTTCTTCTCGGCAGCTCCTTTTCTAGAAATCAAATATTATTACAGTAAACTACCTCAAGACTTCTTTCGACTCACAAAATATCATCCTGTTGCTGTTTCATCTCCCACGGATCCTTCTCCGGTCCATCCCGTCTCGGATTATTATAACAGTTGCTCAAAAGATGCTCCCTCCAATTCTCCTCATTATCCTCCACAGCAATCGTGCATAATGGACACCATTGTGCTCCAGGAGGCGGACGTCGACCTCTACACATTGGATGACTGGCTCCTCTCTTTTGATCTTCCTTCTCGATAGCCAATCCACAATCGTTGCAAGCTTCCATGGTGTCTTGAAGGAATTCGCAACGATATATTAGATGATCAGTTAGTTGGGAAACCTGCACATAAAACTTTTAAACGGGAAACTGTAGTTTGAAAACCTAACCATAGTCACCTTCATACAGTACTTGCAGCTGGTCATCACTTTACAATATCTCGCATAATGCTTCTCCATGCCACCTGGTTTTCCGAGCCCAGCTTCGGTGAGCTGACAGTGGGGGCATCTTCTAGAAAAAAGATTGGGTGGGGGACCAAAAAAAGTAATAAGACGTACCCAACATAAGTTGGCATTTTGTAAGGATCATCTTGAACTGTAGAACCACCAGCTAATGGAGAATCCACTGGGATTGCTTCAGGGACATGTCCGATGGTGGAGAGACGCTGGTTTTTTCGTGTTGCTTTTGGCTATAAATAATTGAAGTACAGGAATCTAAATTGATGTGCCCTAAAAAACCTTCCGGATATTTTCAAAAAATTTATTTCGAACGTTCAAACACCTAAACTGGGCTCAGTGCCTAGTAAAACATTTTAGCACGGCAGCCTAACTTTTTCAAGTTGAGTTTTGTAGGCCACCAACTATTATGGCTTACATTTAGAAATGATCTGATATTCACTTTGTGGGGTTTAAGATCATTTTAGAATGGTGGCCTAACTTTCTCAAGTTGAGCTTTCTAGGTCACCATGCCAAATGGACTAGACATCATCTAGTATTAATTTGGAGACTTTTCTTGTCATTTAAACGCCATGGCCTAGATAAATAGAATTGTTAGGCCACCATGTTAAGATGGCCTAGAAAAATCAACTTGAAAAAGTTAGGACATCGTGCTAAATGGTCTTGAAAATACATCGGGTGCATGTTGGACCAACTCTAGACCATCTACTACTGTGGCCTAGAACAGGTCGCGTTGAGAAAGTTAGGCCACTATTCCTCGCCTGAAACCACACTGACCCCGAAGATGATATTTTTCGTTTATTACTAAACATCAAAAATCTACCGTATCTCGAACAAGGTATATTTGTTTTTGTACTCTGCTACTTGTAACTATTTGTATCGCTTTTTATTTCTTTTTTCAATTTTTATTGCTTATTTTTATTAGGATGCATTCATATAAAACCGATTTTGATCGCTTCACTATCAACAATACCATACCCACACAAACCTTCCTACTCTCCGGTTCCGATGGTATAACCCTTCTCTCCGCGGACCTTGAGCTCGCTCTCGATGCCATTCTCCCATCCCCATTATCATTATTTCCTCGTCTAACACTCTGCCGACTTTCCGATCTTTTTGGTGTCTCTGCTCTCTTCCTCGGCTTCATAGGTGTCATCGGTTTCCAGTCGTCAGTGGGCATCGGATTCTTATCAGTAGTCCATTTGGAGTTCACCCCAAATGCTTTCATCGCTCCATCCTCCATCATTAAATCTGAGTAGGCATTTCGAATGGCATCTGACTTCACTCTCTCCATATCCTTGGCAATTGATTCTACTTGTCTCGTATCTCCTCGAACCACTGCATCACTTCGTTTGTGACTCAGATCGACGAGTTGTTTCTCGGCTTTTGACAAGTCATCACATGCCGATTGACACAAATGAGCCTTGACTGGCTCATCCTTGTCTCGATGCTCCAGTGACATCACTCGGAGATTGTTTCGAAGAGTTCGGACAGATGCCAAAGGATCAACACCAAGGTCAGAGCTTCGCTCATTGTATCCTTGCATTTGGTACTCATTTTTGGGTCTGTGTGAGCGGGGAATTGTTTCAAGAATTTAACAAATCAAAAACTCACAATCCATAATCCCCAATTTCCTTCTTAACTTTCTCCTTTTCTTGATCTACCGGTTTGAATCGCCCGTTCCTCGAACTTGCTCGAATTCCCATTCCAGCAGCATTCCTTCTTTCTTTATATTCATCATATTCCAAATCAAAATTTCGAGAGGAAGATGACATGAAGAACCAAGAACCAAAGAGAGAAAAGAAAAACGTAATAACAAAAAATAGGGAAAACCACAAGACTAAAAAGAAGAAGAAAAGGATCTCGATGTTTCAAAAGCGATGAATAATTAATGCTGCTATTGTCATATGTTGCTATGGGGGTTAGTTGATGAATAATAGATAATTTTGAAAAGAAACATATAAAAATAAAAAGAGCCAGAAGCGTATAAATAAGAGCTGATCAAATCAAGCATCAACTGATTGCATGTAATTTTTGTTGTTTAGATTCCATAGATTGGCCCATTCTGTACATGTATTGAGCTCAATTATCTCGGTTCCTATAAGAGATAGGAAAAAATTGTCAACTAACAAAATATTTTGGTATCATGAATAATATATCAGTTGATCAATAATTTATCAGTTGATTGATATCTCTAATAGGAACTGAGATAATTGAGCTCAAACTGCATGCACAGAGTAGGCGTCTTCTAGAGCAAACAAATTTAAAACTTTAAGCTCAATTATCTCGGTTCTAATGAGAGATATCAAAGCTTTGTCAATTAATAAAATGTTGCTGAGAATATGACGAACATTCTATTAGCTGACCAATTTTCGATATCTCGCTAAGGAAGCAAGATAACTGAAAAAAAGAACATATACAGTGAGCTTTTATTCGGATATCCGTTTGGCCTTCGGTGTACTGTAATCAATCGCCAAATTCGTTTTCAATTGTTCCAGAAGTATTTCACCATTTCTAGTTTTTCTATTACTCTTGTCGTATAGCTGATAACCTGATAATCCGAACACTAATCAGATTTCGTTGTATATATTTTTCTTGTCCCATAGAAACCAAACCAACAACACTTGAGTCATTCTTCCCGACTCGTTGATCAAAATCCCATTAAACCTTTTTTCTTTCTTCTTCCCATGTCTTCATGGTCCTCTCTCTCACTGAGCCGTAAACATGTTGATCCGTGCGGATAACAAGATAAAAGTATCCGTCTGATCCACTCCAAGCTACAATTTATTTTTACTTCTCTTATTTTATGCTCTTCTCCCTCTATTCACTATCAGATTTTTATACTTTTTAAAGTTCCAGAATGAAACTTCTAATCCTCCTCTGCCTCGTGGCAGCTACCACGGCTCTCATCGGAAACACCCAATCCGCTGGAGTTCGGGGAAAACTGATTTGTAATGGAAAACCAGCTGTGGGAGTTTTGGTTAAATTGTATGATGATGATAGAGGTACTGCTTTCAACTCTTGAAATTCAACTAATTACAACTTTTATGATTTAGGAATCGACGCTGATGATCTAATGGCTTCTGGAAAGACAAACGGAAACGGAGATTTCGAGATCGCTGGACATGAAGACGAGGTGACTCCAATCGACCCAAAATTGAATATCTACCACGATTGCAACGACGGAATCAAACCATGCCAACGCAAGTTCACCATCAAAATCCCGGATAGCTACATTAGCAAGGGAAAGGTCGCCCGCAAGATTTACGACGCTGGAGTCGTTCAACTCGCCGGATCGTTCCCAGGAGAGGGTCGCGATTGTCTTCATTAGAAGTTTTTTATATGTAAAAAATAAATGATTTGAAAGCTATTTAAATATGTTAGTTATTTTGCAATGGGAAAATGTACTATTATCCAGATGAAATTATAACTATAGTTATATTCTAATGTTCCAACGTCTTCCCGGAGGACCTTCAAACTGAAGGGGCCCACTTATTTTAATTTTTTTTTAAAAATTAAATGCATAAATCGGTATAACATTGTTCAAAGTGTATAAAAATCTAACCAACTTCGCTTGAGTTTTTGGCTTTAAACGTTTTATCAATTTTTGCCAAATTTGAAGTTCGCGACATGATTTTCAATAAAATTGAACTTCATAACTTCGAATAACACAATTTATAATTTCAGACTCTTTAAGATTACTTCTATTAGAGAATCACTTCTAGTACAGATTATCTCATCGGAATTCAGAATAAGCGAGATGCGTGACATCATTCCTCCGAAGAGTCCGCAAACACCACCACGTCAGATTGCAGAAACGGGCCAACGCACTCCTTTTTATTTATCAATTTTCTGTCCTTTTTTCTATATGTTTTCGCTTAATAAAAGCAGTAACTATCTAATAAAATAAAATACTCTGCTCCTTATTAATCTTATCCAAATTTCTTATTTGCAAACTCCGAATTTATCCAAAAAATCGATGTTTTCAGATGGATGAGACCACCAAGTCCAGTTTGAAAGCCATTCCTCTCTGTAAGACGAAAGCCGGTCCAAGAGATGGTGATCTATGGATGGAGAGGCTAAAGGCAAGTTGATTTTCGTTGATGGAACGTTTCATTTTTGTTAATTTCAGGAAGAATACGAAGCAATTATCGCTGCCGTTCAGAACAACAAGACCAGCGATAGAGATTGGTTTAAGTGAGTCGAATTTTTGTTTGAAAACGACAGAAAAATATATAAAATTTTAAATGGTTTTGAGCTCACTATGTTATTTTTAAGCATTCACAGCTCAAATTTATATCGAATGTTCACTTTTTCAGGCTTGAAGCAAACGAGCGAGGCACGAAATGGTTCGGAAAGTGCTGGTACTTCCACAATATGGTCAAATACGAGTTCGACGTCGAATTCGACATTCCAATCACCTATCCCGTCACAGCGCCAGAAATCGCGTTGCCTGAGTTGGACGGAAAGACTGCAAAGGTTTGTTTTTGGACGTTTTTCAGTATTTCGAATCATTTCTAATTTCTTTTAGATGTATCGTGGTGGAAAGATCTGTCTCTCGGAACATTTCAAACCTCTCTGGGCACGTAACACACCAAAGTTCGGAATCGCTCACGCATTCGCCCTTGGGCTGGGACCATGGATGGCTGTGGAGATTCCAGATCTGATCGAGAAGGGAATAATCCAACCAAAAGCTTAACTTCATTTTTTTAAAAAATTTAATTATTGCATCCATATAAAAATATAATTTATTGGCAAGATATTTAAACAAATTTAGAAAAAAGTAACAAAAAGTGAAAGATTGCAGGTAGTTTTCTTCAGTTGAAACCGTAATATGTTTAATCCTTCTTCACCGATTTCGCAGATTTCTTCGCCGACTTTACGATGTATGCTTTGACGAAGAATTGGATGAAGAGAATGGCAAATGTGACATAGATAACGAAAGCCAAGTACAGGTTGGCCATGGATTGTTGGCAAGGAAGCTTGTAGTCGGCTTTCACCTTATAAACCATCCATGTGATACCAACTCCAGCCAACATTTGTGTAGTTTGTACAGTGGTTACTGTCATTGAAACCCATTTTGGCATACGGTATCCCATTGCGGATACTGTGTAATAAGTATACATAAGAGAATGAGCGAAGTAGTTCATAAGAATGTAAAAGCGACCGGCGGCAGTGTGCTCGGCTCCTGGAAAAATCGATATTCTCGAGAATCTCGATAGCAAAATCAGAGAAACTAACCAGAATGCACAGTATAAATCAAGACTGCCGCATGATGATAGTAATGCAAAAAGATCAACGGCTTCTTTCTCAAAATAATGAACATCGTGTCTCCCAACTCGACAATTTTCGACAATGCAAACGCAAAACTCCAGAATGCGGCGACGTCAGTAGGATTACACGAATAGCACAGAGTTTTGTACAATCCCTCAGCATAAAGGGATCGAAGAGGGTCCTGAAAATTCAATTTTTTGGTTTTATCAGAAAAAAAACCTACAATAGAAAACCGAAGTGTCGCAATAATACTGAATGCCGCTAGTGCTCCATTCCAAAGAATCAATGGATATTTAAGAGTGAATGGTTTTCGATTTTCCATGAATTTTTGAATCACTTTGATTAATGCAAAGTATAAAACGGAAATTGTGATCGAGTGATACCAATATTTTTGGAAGAGAATTGTCCAATATTGTGGATCTTCTACTTGTTCTCCGGGGAAGTGATATCTGAAAGAAGAGTTCATTCAGAAGAGAGACGTGAATTGATATCGACTTACGGATATTTGTATTTGGTTGTCATATCTGTGTGATTCGGGCCATATATCGTGAAGGTGTTGAGTTCATTCCAGAACTCGGCGAGTTCCATTTTTGATGAACTGAAAACAGAAATTCGATGGTTAATTGAGCAAAAGGAAAGAAGGAAACGATTATGACAATGAGAAGAGTTCAAATACGGCAGGCTCTCTTTGAGCTCAATTGTCTCGGTTTTTTAAAGAGATATCCAAAACAACTGATAAACAACTGATAAAATGCTAGTGATGATATGATGTTTTCATTTCATCAGTTGACAAATTTTCGATATCTTTCACAGGAATTGAGATACATGAGCTCAAAGTTGACAGATTGTGTGGGCTTCTTTCAGAGCAGTTATGGTATTCACATACCGTATTTGCTCTAATACAATTTCTACCCTTAACATGCACTTTGAGCTCAATTATCTCGGTTCCTTCAAGAGATATAAAAAATCTGCAAACTAAACAAATGTTGGTGACAATATGATACACATTTTATCAGTTGTCAGAATTTTGATATATTTTACAGGAAGCGAGATAATTTAGTTCGAAGTACTATTAGAGAATACTGTATACATTGAGAAAACGATACATTTCAGAGTCATGTTGTGAATTTGAAGCTCATTTCTGCACTTTTAATGGATTTTCAAAAAACTTGAATCTCTAAAAAATTTAAATTGAAATGGAATAAAGTTGGACACTTTTTATATGCCTTTTTCGATAAATTTTGAAGATCAGGATCAAATTAATTGTTTACTTTCATCCAAAAAATATCTCACAACAGTTGAATCCCAATGCCATTTTTTGCTTTGAAAACTGCGCACTTCATTTTTCGAGGGCATGAGCTTCAAAGTGAGCCTAAACACGACCTAGGTCCTCCTATTTTGGGTTAGTGTGGTTTTCGTTGCGGGACCCAAAATGGGCGGAGCCTAGTCATGCGTATACTCATTTTAAAGCTCTTTTCGAGCTGAATTTTGAAAAACAAAAATTTCCGTGTTCTGTATTTTCAGATTAATTAACTGCAACTAGACCAATCTATCATAATTCATCATACTATGTAAAATTTTATGAATATTGAGAAAAAACAGAAGGATTTTTATGGAACAAGTTGACTGAGACAATAAAAAACAAGATAATTTATGGATGAGACAGAAAAGGAAAAAAAAAACTAAACATACAGAAACGGGATTACTATTCGAATCCGTTCTTTCTCGTTCTGCGTTTCTTGTAAAATCGAGAAAATTGAAGAAGGCGAAGAAAGAAAATAGGAAGGAACGTATTATTTCTGGATGTGAGAGAAAACGGAGAGACGAAGAAACGATGTGTATTCCAAGGATTTTTCGGAAATCGAAAGTCTTCTTCTCGTTCAGAAATCGCGGCAGCTTCTATTTCTTCTTCCTCTCAGAACATCCATTCAACTGTTTTCGTGATCAAAAGAAGAAGAAGTAGAAGAAGTGCCGTCCGGAACACTCAGTTTCCAGGTGGTCGGAATGATGGTCTCGCGTCATTGGATATAAGCGGAAAACGGGGAAAAAGTTACTGGGAAGTGAGAAGGTGTGGAAGTGGGAGAGACGGAGATAGTAGGAAAAATGCGATCTTTAAAAAGAAAGTTTGAATCGGTCGGGATGGACAAGATGAGACGAGTGTGACCTATTCTTCATAATTACCCAATCTTCCGAAATGGAATGATTCAGAAGATGTCAGTTATCAATGAAGTGTGAATCGGAGAGATTAGGATAGCTACAGTAATAGTAAAAGAGTGAAATATAGAATCATGTAGAGCGTTACAACAGATAAATTATTAGAAAAGGTTAAATGTATCACAAAACCTGTAATAGAAGGGCCCCTAGCTTTCAACTTTGAGCTCAATTATCTCGATTCCAGTGAAAGTGATCAAAAATGTGTCAACTGATAAAACATTGGTGATATTGAGATAAATAGTTTACCAGTTGAAAAACTTTTGACATTTTTTGTAGCTACTGTAATTTTTGAGATATGCACCTTTAAAAATTGGACCTTTTCTAGGCACCTGGGGTCCCAAGGTTAAAAGGAACATATCCAAAAGTTACTAGAAACTTTGTTGATTGCGAAAATGTGTAAAATTTGATTTAAGTTTATTTTAATGTAATTAAGTCTAATTCAGAAACTATTAAGTATTAATAAACATATAAGGTTCAATTTTGTAACAAAGAAATTTTCAGTAAGAAATCATTCAAATGAAATATAGAAACTGTTAGCATCTTTAATTTAATTTGTTTATTGATCAGGTGTAATAAAACATTAGAGGGCAGGACATGAAAGACTCAGAAAAAATGCCCCTCACGATCCGCAACACGATGACGAAAAAATCTAGGTCATAACCCCACCAGGAAGCTGAAAATCTTCGTCTGAAAATTCTGCCCGATTTGGGCGCGCACTTTCCCCCCTCTCCTATACGCCCTCCGCGCCAGAGGAAAATGTCGGTTGTGTGGTGTAGCGGTAAGAGGGTAACTCATTAGGTGAGACTCCACTGGTTCGAACCCCACTGTGGTTAACATTTTTTTGTTTTTTTTTCATACTTTTTATCAATATTTCGAAGATATAGAGGTACTGAATTTATCAAAATTTTATTAAATAAATCAAAATCAATCAACAGTTGTGATGGTCAATGACAAAATGTTCGAAACAGAATAATTTTTCACAATAGAGACACTTCACAAACGATGTGCTGGAGCAACCATGCATTGTACAATCTCCAGCGACACCTCGTGGAAACAGAAGTTGTGCTGGAGTTTCGAAACTTGCTGGACGGGGCACATCGTATCCAGCTGCAACCCAAGCATATCGGGCCCACTTCTCGAGCTTCGGAGAGCACAGCTGCCGCCAGACGAGGGAGAGGAGCTGTAAACTCATTTTTTGAGCTGTTTGACAAATAGGTAGCTGACCTTCAGAGTTTCATCCCTGGTTTGAAACTTGTAGTTGCTGTTGGTCAATTGGGCATAGTTGGTGAGTGTCTTCACAACTTTCTTGAAGGATCCAAAAATGCCAACAGCACATGGTTGGATACGCCCAGTGCATCCAGCAGGAATCGTCAATAATTTCAACTTGTGGGATGAAGGGGTGACCGAATCGATGGCGGCAGTGTCTTTCCAGCTGTTCCACGAATCTACAATGAGAAGAGCATCCTTCGGCATAGACGAGTCGACATATGTATATGTAATGATTCACTGAACTGAAACTTACTCAAATCCTGTAGATCGTCTTCAAAATTTGAAAGGTGCTGTTCCATTTCAATATCAAAGTCTCCCTTATCGATCGATTCACCGAGGTCAATCAAATAAGCCGCGAGCTTGAGATCCTCTTCATCCAATGGCTGACGCTTAGGATTGACTCCCAGATCCAGAATGTATGTCAAAATGCGACGAAACTTCGACATCAGCTAGACAAATAATAGCTATAAATACGAAGAAAAAAAAATAGAAAAACAGGAACAAATGAAAAAAAAAATCGCCTTTTATAGCAATTTTCTGCTGCTTCCAGAACTTTCTGCGAGTTGAAATACAAATCCATGCTCTACTGATAACTTCTGATTGTTAGAAAAACATGAAAAAAAAACAAAAAAAATGTTAACCACAGTGGGGTTCGAACCAGTGGAGTCTCACCTAATGAGTTACCCTCTTACCGCTACACCACACAACCGACATTTTCTTCTGGCGAGGAGGGCGTATAGGAGAGGGGGGAAAGTGCGCGCCCAAATCGGGCAGAATTTTCAGACGAAGATTTTCAGCTTCCTGGTGGGGTTATGACCTAGATTTTTTCGTCATCGTGTTGCGGATATCTCAAACTATCAGTACTGAAATTTTGAGCAAATTCTCAACGCCTCTCTGAAAACACTTCCCTTGTTAGATATTTGACACAGGAAAGATGTAACCGGTAGAAAAAGAAAAATAGGGAGCAAATATATCAATAACGGGTAATACTGGAAGAAATTAAGGATTCAACTCGGAAGGTAGGAGAAATCGGGTAACTTGGGAAGTGATGGCGTTCCACAGGGGAACAATTGAAGAAAAATAGTCAGAGGAGTAGGGCTGAACAATAATTAAGTTCATAGGGCGACGAGGGGAGGAGGAGTATTTGACATGCGCATTTAGGTTAGGAAAGTAGGCGGAGCCATTTAAAAATTTATAGAGAAGAATTAGTTGTGCTTTTAGCCTACGATGTCGAATTGAGAAAGTTTTTGAAAAGAGAAAAAAAATAGAGGATAGAGAGACAATCAGAATAGGAACTGTACTGGATATTACAACGCTGGAAAATCTTATCGTATTCTTACCGTACTCCATCTTTTAGAAGTCCACCCGAACCGAGATTTTCGAGCTCAATTATCTCCATTCCTGTAAGAGATGTCAAAAATATGTCAGCTGATAAAACATTGTTGGTTTTATAATAAACGAATTGACAGTTGACCACTTTTTGATATATTTTACAGGGAATGAGATAATGAGCTCAAAGTGGACAGGTTGGGTTGGCTTCTATTAGAGGGAATACGGTAACTATTTTCAGCAGAAAATTGTATAATACTAAGAGAGGTACAGAATATGCTAAAATATTTTAACTAAAACAGCTGTTTTGTAGTCCTGAAAATTTTCAGAATTTTAAGATTTTTTTTTGGAAAAATAAGCTCCAAACAAAATTAAAAAAAAAATCCAAACAAATCGGCTGCAAGAAATACCAGCTGTTCTTTTTTTCGTGGCTATTGTTGTGACATTTTGTTTTGTATAAACTGTTGAAAACTGGAAAATGTCGTCAAAAGCGTCCGACTGATTATCCCATTCTTTTCGCTTTTTCTTATTCAATTCTTCCTGTTTTTCTTCATCGACGACGGCAATCGAATTGGCCGTCAACGATGAGTGTATCAAGGAAGAAAGAACCGGCCATTCGATCCCAAGAAAAAGGCTTTTGAGGATATAAGCCAGTTATCAGAGGGTGTCAAAGATACGAGAATGAAGGAGAAATGAAAAATAAAAACATTTATTCAGAGAATAGACAATGTTTTCTGAATAAAATCAAAAATATGTCTTATTGAGATTTTATACCAGTCTATATAGGTTAGACAAACCAGTTATATATGCTATCGGGTTGGTTCTCGGATGGAGAATATCCGCAACAAATTGGATGTTCATTTGGAGAAGAAAAAGGGAGAAGAGGAAAGACAAATAGGGAATGGATATGGGAGAAGAAGAAGGAGAAAAAAGTCGTTTGGATAATTCTGAAGACAGAAGACGAGGGGGAGGTAAAGACGAGAAGATTACGATCTTTGACACTCAAAAACAACTTACACCATTCAACGGAACGCTTTTCATACGACCGTTTTTAAGCTTGGAAAGAATCTAAAATCATCAAAATGGAGTTTCAAAGTCTTGGGATATGGGAACCTTGAAACATTAGAATTTTAGAATTTCAGAACCTCGAAGTCTTCAGAATTTCTAGCTTTTCGGCGTTTTTGTGATGGAAAAATGGAATTTGTATCTTGAAATTTGAATTTTTTAAAGTTCCAAATTTTTAAAAATCGGAATCTCCGAGATTCCGAGTTTCGAAATCGGAATATTCCGAAATTCCGAAATTTTTAAAATTCTAATTTACGAAATTTCGAAAAATTCCGAAAAGGTCATTCTGTACATCCCTGCCCCCTTCATTTTTGATATCTTGCATAGGAACTGAGATAATTGAGCTCAAAGTGCACGTATAGTGTGGGATTTTAGAGCAGTTACGGCAGAGATGTTAAAATTGCGTTTGACAAACAGACTTTGAAAAAGCGAAAAAATTCAAAGAAATTTCGCTGGGAATCTTTTTTGCGTCTTTGACATACAGTTGTCCGAAAACCTTCAATTCTGAAAATGGTCGAATTTTCGAAATCCCGAATTCCGTTCCGAACTTTCCTAGAGAAATCTCCATATCTTTGAAATTTTTAATACCAGAAAAAACCTGAATACAGTAGTTTCCATTTCCTGTGCATCCCCTTCTAAAGCCAGCTACAACATAATTCAAGAAATCTTTATTTTAATTTTATTAGGTGACAATATTGTTTTTTTTCCAAAAAAGGAAGAAAAATAAAAAAGATGAGAAATGCAATGAAAACTTAACAAGCTTATTTTTCAAAAAGGCAGGATTTAAAAGAGAGAATTTTATATCTGGTATCACACAGTGAAATGTGCTCTGGCGGGCAGTTTGTGGGCTTGGGGGAAATTTGAAAAATTTTAAAGAATGGAAAAGCATAAAAGATTAAGAGAATTTTAAGTAGAAATTGATAAATATTAAAAAATGGAAAAGTGATTGTGATTATCGGTTCTTGAGACACACTTGGCATCTGGACACACGATCTTTGAGTCCTCCGGCCTTGAGTGTTTGTGACATTGGTTTGCGGAATTGCTTGTCCTGGAAAAAGGGAGATTCAGAAGAATAATAAATTTCAGAAGTTTAAGATTCCCTAAAACCTATAATAAAAGTTTGAGCTCATTTTTCTTGGCTCCCATGTGAGATATCAAAAATGTGCCAACCGGAAAGAGACTTTCGACATTATGATAAAAATTTATCAGTTGACTACTTTTTAATATCTTTGATAAGGCCCTTTTATTACAGGTTTTACAAAAAATGTGTCATACCTGATCAACAATCGACAACCAGAATCCGTGGTTGGTGGCATAGTAATTGCATGTTCCTCTTCCGTGACACTCAATGAATGGAACAGCACGGAACTCCTCAAGACAGGATCCTGGAGATTGGAGACTCTGTCCAGTTCCCTCGGCTCCAGCGGCAGTGTGCATGACGAAGGAATATCCGGTCCACATACCCGACCATCCCTGTGGACACTGTGGAACTGATGTGTCTTGAGAGTGAACTGCGATGATTTGAGTTGGTACTTCGCAGACAGCACAACGGGAAATGTATGGACGAATGGCGGTTCCGGTCACTGGATTCATCATTGGAGTCATTGGTTCGTCCGTTGACAGCCAGAAGGAGTAGTCGTTACGACTCGACACGTGGCAAACACTGTTCATGTTACAGAACATGAATGGCATAGTGTTGAATTTAGAAAGACATGATCCGGGTTGTCCGAGGTCTTGTCCACTGGCACGTCCGTTTCCTTGTACGTAGAGAAGAGAATATCCCTCCCAGAGTTGCGATGTACCCGGTGGACATTGTGGAACTGCTGTTGTTTGAGAGTGCTTGGCGAAAGTGAATCCACGAGATGGAGCCCATCCTCCTGGAGATCCGGGGTATCCTGGGGTTCCTGGAAGTCCTGGATGACCACCACGTCCACGCTCTCCTTGGAATCCTTGATCTCCGAGACCTCCAGGTGTTCCTGGAAGACCTGGTGGTCCTGGATATCCGTCTTGTCCAGATGCTCCTGGGTATCCGGCCTTTCCTGGTGGTCCCGGAAGTCCTGAAATGATAGTAATAATAAAAATGGTTTTTTCTGGTTTGTTATAGTTAATCACTAACCGTTATCCCCTGGAAGTCCTGGGTATCCCTTTTCTCCTGGATATCCGTTGTCTCCTGAAAGACCTGGTGGATTTCTGATCTCCATAGCCAATGGTCCTGGAAGTCCTTGAGGTCCTCCTCTTCCTGGCATTCCGTCGAGTCCGTCACGTCCTGGATATCCATCATCTCCACGTGGTCCCTTGAGTCCTGGCTGTCCTGGCTGTCCTGGATATCCGTTGTCTCCCGAGCGTCCCTGTTGTCCTGGAACTCCTGGAAGTCCACGTTCTCCTGGATATCCGTTGCTTCCTGGTGCCCCTGGAAGTCCTGGAAGACCATCCTCTCCACAATCTCCTTCAACTCCTGGTACTCCAATAACTCCATCGAGTCCTGGTGCTCCTGGAAGTCCATCGTGTCCACGCTTTCCGTCGATTCCAACCAATCCACGCTCTCCTGGATATCCGGTTTGTCCTGGCTCTCCTGGCATTCCTGGGAGTCCTGGCATTCCGTATTGTCCTGGTGTTCCTGGCTCTCCATTAAGTCCTGGGGATCCTGGAAGACCATCAAGTCCTGGATATCCATCCTGTCCAGCCTGTCCTGGCTGTCCATATGTGTCTTGTCCCGGTGCTCCTGGATATCCATCATCTCCTGGTGGTCCGATTGGTCCTGTTTGTCCATCTCTTCCTTGAAGTCCTGGCATTCCTGGTTGTCCTGGCTCTCCGCGGAGACCTGGTTGTCCGTCACGTCCTTGAAGTCCGTTGTCTCCATTTTCTCCAGGTGCTCCTGGATATCCAACGTCTCCTGGAGTTCCCAATTGTCCTGGAGCTCCTGGATAACCTGGTTGACCATCCAAACCATTTTCTCCCTTCAATCCTGGAAGTCCGTCTTGTCCGCGGAGTCCTGAAAGCCCGTTCTCTCCTGGCATTCCTGGGTATCCCTTCTCTCCTTCACGTCCCTGCTGTCCTGGATAACCTGGCTGTCCTGGTGCTCCTGGGAATCCTTGTTCTCCACACTCTCCTTCCAATCCAGGTGCTCCTGGAAGTCCATCTTGTCCTTGACGTCCTGGAAGTCCTGGAAGTCCGGATTCTCCCTTGAG
Source organism: Caenorhabditis briggsae (assembly GCF_000004555.2). Lineage (NCBI taxonomy): Eukaryota > Metazoa > Nematoda > Chromadorea > Rhabditida > Rhabditidae > Caenorhabditis > Caenorhabditis briggsae. The sequence goes on along the minus strand of NC_013490.2, from coordinate 9,745,508 downwards.
TCCTGGCATTCCAGTGATTCCTGGATATCCTGGTGGTCCTGGAACTCCATCGAGTCCATCGTATCCAGCATCTCCTGGTTGTCCGCTAAGTCCTGGGTTTCCTGGATAGCTGTCTCCAACCTCTCCACGTTCTCCGTTCAATCCTGGAAGCCCGTCTGGTCCAGCAAGTCCTGGTGGTCCATCTGGTCCTGGGTATCCAAGCTGAAATGATTCATGTTTTTCATGAGAAATGATTTATGTTTTCCAGGAAATTTGAATTCAAAACCTTACATCTCCTGGTGCTCCTGGATAGGCAAGGTTTCCTGGCTCTCCTGGTTGTCCTCTGTATCCTGGCATTCCAGAGTCTCCTGGCTCTCCACTCAATCCTGGAAGACCATCAGCTCCTGGAAGTCCTGGATGTCCATCTTGTCCTTGTTCTCCTGGATATCCTGGAAGTCCATCAGTTCCTCTCGCTCCTTCCTCTCCACATTCTCCCTCAATTCCTGGGAGTCCATTGTCTCCGTGTTCTCCACGAAGTCCTGGGAATCCAACCAGTCCGTCTTCTCCTGGAATTCCATTCGGTCCTGGGTATCCGTCTTGTCCTGGTGCTCCTGGGTATCCGTTATCTCCCGGTGCTCCTGGATATCCATCCATTCCATTTTGTCCTGGTGCTCCAGCTTCTCCTCTGTATCCTGGAACTCCGTCTTGTCCACGTGGTCCTGGTTGTCCATCACGTCCCTTCTTTCCGTCGATTCCAACAAGTCCAGACTCTCCGCGAGCTCCTGGCATTCCTGGTGCACCATCTTGTCCGTTCATTCCAACCTCTCCTGGATATCCTGGAGTTCCTGGAAGTCCGTCACGTCCTGGATAACCGTCTGGTCCTGGAAGCCCAGCTGCTCCTGGCTCTCCATTTGGTCCTGGGTATCCGACTTGTCCTGGGAATCCGTATCCAGTCTCTCCTGGTGCTCCTGGTGCTCCCGGTTGTCCTGGATATCCGTCGAGTCCTGGCTCTCCGCAGTCTCCATCGACTCCATTAAATCCAACTTCTCCTTGTTGTCCACGCATTCCTGGCTCTCCATGAAGTCCTGGGAATCCTGGAAGTCCGTCCATTCCACGCTCTCCTGGAGTTCCTGGGTATCCGTCTGGCCCGACCTGAAACGATATATCGATTGTTTTGAAATTTTGCACTTTGTTGAAAATGTTTTTTTTCAAAAACTCACTGGTCCTGGAAGTCCTGGAAGTCCATCAGCTCCTCTGTCTCCTGGAAGTCCTGGCATACCATCGACTCCTGGCTGTCCGGCGACTTGATTGACGATTCTCAGTGGAGCTGGAATACCACGTGGTCCCTGGGCCCCTGGAAGTCCTGGAAGTCCGTTGGCTCCAGCTTCTCCCTTGAATCCTGGGGTTCCTGGTTGTCCTGGATAAGAGTCTCCTTGTGGTCCTTGAAGTCCTGGGATTCCGAGCTAAAAATTGAGACGTTAAAAAAACAATAAGAGAAATAATTACCGATCCTTGACGTCCTCTCTTTCCATCAATACCAGAGAGTCCTGGTTCTCCTCTGAGTCCTGGGAATCCATCTTGTCCTGGTGATCCTGGAAGTCCTGGGAGCCCGTCATTTCCTTGACGTCCTGGAAGTCCTGGAAGACCACGATCTCCCTTGAGACCTGGAATTCCAGCTGGGTTTTCCATTGGTCCGATGATCTCTCCGTCTTCTCCCTTCATTCCTGGATATCCTGGAATTCCTGGAAGTCCTGGGGATCCCTGAAAACGTTTACTGTTTGAAAATTTGTAGATAATTGCTTAATACTTACATTGATTCCGTCAGCCCCTGGAGCTCCTGGCTTTCCTGGAAGTCCTGGCATTCCACAGTCTCCGTGATCTCCGTTTGGTCCTGGTGGTCCTGGATATCCATTCATTCCTGGATATCCAACGTCTCCTGGATTTCCTGGAAGTCCATCTGGACAGTATCCACAGTCTTCTCCTCGCTCTCCGTTGTTTCCTGGTGGTCCTGGATATCCGTCCATTCCAATGCGTCCTGGCATTCCTGGCTCTCCTGGCAATCCAGTCATTCCTGCTGGTCCGACTTTATTAACTCCAGTTCCTGGGAATCCCTTCTCTCCCGAGTATCCTGGGTCTCCGATATCTCCTGGAATTCCTGGGAATCCGTCTCTTCCAGATTGGCCATCAAGTCCTGGTGGTCCTTGAATATCATACCCTGGAAGTCCATCCTCTCCTGGGTAACCACAGTCTCCAGACTCTCCTGGAAGACCTGGCTCTCCAGCGAATCCTGGATATCCATCCTCTCCTCTATCTCCTTTCTCGGTGTATCCCGGCATTCCATCGATTCCTGGCATTCCTGGTGCTCCTGGAGCTCCAACCGGTCCTCTTGGTCCGACTGGTCCTGGCAATCCATTGTGTCCTGGAAGTCCCTTGGCTCCTTGAACTCCATCGAATCCTTGAGCTCCACGTGGTCCGGCTTCTCCAGTTCCCTCTCCAAGTTGTCCTTCCGGTCCACAATCTCCTTCGAAACCTGGCCGTCCTGGGTATCCTGGCTCTCCAGCTTCTCCCTTAGTTCCTGGATATCCTGGTGTTCCTGGAACTCCTTGCTCTCCTTGAGTTCCCTTCTCTCCGTAGCTTCCAGAGACTCCATCCTTTCCACGCTTTCCCTGAAATTCGAAAAGTTATAGTTTTTCAGAAAATAGGGGAAAATATGCTTACGCGTTGTCCGGCATCTCCTGGATCTCCCTTTTGTCCCTTGAGTCCTGGATATCCTGGTGGACCGTCAAGTCCAAGCATTCCTGGTGGTCCGACTGGTCCGTCACGTCCCTTTTCTCCTTTCACTCCTGTAAAACACGAATTTTGAAAATTTTCCTTTTCAATCAAAATGCCCTACCTCCTGGTCCAACTGGCCCTTGCAAAACCTCCATCTCAATTGGTTTGGAGGCCCATGGATAGGATCCTGGTGGTCCTGGTGGTCCTGGCGGTCCTGGCAATCCCTTTTCTCCCTTGACTCCAGAAGTTCTCATTCCCATTCTTCCTTTCAATCCACCCACTCCTGGGAATCCTGGCAGACCGTACGGTCCTGGATCTCCCTTGGCTCCTTTCAATCCTGGATATCCGGAGTTACCAGGAAGTCCAGGAACTCCTGGTCTTCCAGATTCTCCTTTCACTCCTTTACGTCCTTGCGAATTGACTCCACCCTCTCCAGGTGGTCCTGGAATTCCAGGTCGTCCTTGATTTCCATTTGGTCCTGGTTGTCCTGGTGGTCCAGCAAGTCCAGGGATTCCGGGGAAACCCTGAAATAGTTATGATCAATGATAGTGCGATGCATCTTGGTTGAGGGGGAAGGAGGCTATTGGATGAGTCATGACATTACACATCGGCTGCACACATACCGACTCATCCCGACACTTCTCTCTAACTCATTTTTTCTCCCCGTTTTTTTTGTGGTGGCAGATTTCAGTCAAGTTTCTATGCGCTCAAAACACTAACAACAACTGACAGACTTATCCAATTTCAGAGTTTTTGTTGTCCACTTTACTTTTCAAAAGGTCAGTCTCCAAGGTCAGACTTACATCAGTTCCGTTGCATCCTGGGATTCCTTCCTCTCCTTTCATACCGGGTAATCCATCGAGTCCTTGAAGTCCTGGGTGTCCTGGTGATCCGGGAAGACCACGGTCTCCACGAGCTCCCTTTGCTCCGACGTCTCCAAAGTCTCCTTCGGCTCCTGAAGAAAAAAAGGGTTAGAAAAATGGAGAATTTTCATTTTCAGTGATTAAAATATATTGGGTCAAATTGAACTATAATTCTTCAGGTCCCATAAGCACTCTATATACAATAACTCCCCTCCCTTTAACTTTGAGCCAATTTATCTCGGTACCTGTGAGAGATATCAAAAAGTGGCCAACTAACATAATATTACTGGTATTATGATAAACATTTTGTTAGTTGATAAATTTTTGATATCTCCTATAGGAAATGAGATATATGGGCTCAAATGAGACCATTTGAGGATATTCCGGAAGTTATCGGCTGATAACTTTTTTGTTTCTTTTACAGGACAAAACATCGACGATGCCGTTCCAAAGGAATTTCAATATTTGATTCATTAAGAAGTTTTTTAAAGAAACTCACCAAACATTCCAGAGGCTCCTGGAGCCCCTTCTGGTCCATCTTGTCCTGGTGCTCCTGGATGACCTGGTTCACCGCCGAATCCTGGATTACCACGTTCTCCTTTGGTTCCTGGGCATACGCATGGTGGAGCGCATCCTTTGCATGCAGCGGCAGCATCCACATGTATCCTGAAAACGTTTTAAATGAATTTTGAATGGTTTTTATAAGCTACTCACCTATCCGTGTAGAACGACGACAGTAGCACGACGGCTGCCGTCAAGCCGAGAAGCGATAAGCGCGACATTTGTTAGGTGTCACGGGGATCGACTTCTCGTTACCCAAAGATTGGTGTCGTTCTGGAAATGAAACATTAACATTGTTTTGTCTTAAACAGATGAAGAGGCTAAAATTGGGTTGGAAGGAGTTGAGAACGAAGAAAAACTGTATGTGCTTAAATGTTATTTTAATTCAAAATACCGGAAACACTTTCTTTTTGAGCTCAATTATCTCAGTTCCTGTCAAAGATATAAAAAAGTTTTCAACTCATAAAATGATTGTTATAATATCACCAATATTTTATCAGTTGACACATTTATGATATTTCTTATAGGAACCGAGATAATTGAGCTCAAAGTACAAGTATAAGGTGACATTCATTTCAGGGGGTAATCACTTTTTTTTCTGTTTGAGAAAAAATATTTTTTTCGACCGTGAAAGCGACTCTGATATTTTGAGGTTCTTCCTAGCCAATCCTGAGTCGAGTTTAAAAAATTCGAAATTTTCGAAAGAAAAATCCTAAAGAATATTTTTTGAAATCTTCCATAGTCTTCCATAGTTAAATTCTTTAAATTGATGATTTTAAAAATTAAAAAAGTACGATCCATAATGATAGTGAGATCCATAATGATCCATAGCAAACTGTAGGAACCACTAACCGCCCACTAGATGTGACAATGTCTTCTACTGTATCAGATGTAAAAAGTACTGTAAACCAATATTTAACTTTGGCTGAAAAAAAATCGAAAGAAAGTTGGTGGTTGGAAATCTGTGATAAAATGAAAAGGAGCATTACACATTACACTTCGTCCTCATCCCGATGCCTTCTTCTCAATCATCCAGAGAAGCTGCTCTCTTTTCCCCGTGGCCAACAGCCGGCTAACTCTTCGCAAACCGATGTGTTGCAAAACGAAAAAGAAGGGGAAGGACGATTCGGAATGAAGAAGGGGAACGATTTATAACAAAAATGATGGACGAAGCGGAGCAAGTACATCGTCGCACTTCGTCATTTTTTTACTAAACATCTGGAGAAATTTGTCTCTCGTTTCGATTTGGTTTTGTATGTCTGTTTGAGGAGAAGGAGAATTTGTATGTTGTCTCGAGATGACACTGAAACCAGCAGGAGAAATAATGAAATAGAACAGCTGAACAATACGAATCGTAGGGTTCATTTGGGGTCAGATGGAAACAGAAGTGACAAGAGGGAGAATCGAAAAGAAAATTTATTTTAACGGGATGGATACGGTAAATGCTCTAATAGGAGCCCACCCGACACGTGCACGTTGAGCTCAATTATCTCGGCCCCTGTGAGAGATGTCAAAAATCCGTCAATTGATAAAATATTGCTGGGGTTGTGATAAATATTTTATCTGTAAAAATTGTTTGATATCATTTGAAGGAATTGAGATAATTGAGCTCAAAGCGTATTGGGTGGGCTTCTAATATTCAAAAGAATGATATCAAAAGAATGAAGATTCCCCGAAACTTCTGAATTCTAAAATTAAAAGAAGTGTTCAACTTGTGAAATTTAAACTAATTGTAAGATGTTCAGGATATTTTAAACTTCACTATGGTTAAAACACGACCCATTTTTGAATTTTTCAATCGTTTTGAGGATAAATAAAGATTTCAAGGAAGAAATTTTAAAAATATTGTAAAAGAAAGACCGGATCACAAAAATCTAGCTTTGATGAAAATCAGTATCAACAACTTATTGTTACCTATTGAGGAAAGCTAAATTGTTTAATTTGTAATACAAAAATTTTGATGATTGAGTTTATGAATTTGCTGTAAATACCGTATTTCCTATAATAGAAGCTCGTCAACTTTGAGCTCAATTGTCTCGCATTTTGTGAAAGATATCGAGAATGGATCAAATGATAAAATATTATAGATATTGTGATAAACAGTTTATTGACAACTTTCTTATACCTTTCACAGAAACTGAGATAAATTATCTCAAAGTTAGAGGTCCTTCCTATTACTTTGTTTATGGTGAGTTTTCTTCAAAATAATATATTTATTCCAAAAAAATTTGCGATACTATTGTTAAATGTTTTGTAACAATCTCATAAATTGTCCATCCCAATTTTTTTATTGGGATTTTCAATTATCTCGAAATCCCGAACAAAAGAACTGTTTGATCCAAAATTAATCTACAACATGAGATAGACAAGACCAGGTTATGATTTGGAAAATCAAAAAAATTGTATACAGTATTTCCTCTGATACCACCAATTACTAGAAGCCAATCGTCAGCTTTGAGCTCAATTATCTCGATTCTTGTGAAGGATACCAAAAAAAAAAGTTAACTAATAAAATATTGTTGACTTTATAATAAACAGTTTATCAGTTGACAATTTTTTCATATCGCTGATACGAATCAAGATAATTGAGTTCAAAGTGGACGGTATGGGTGAGCTTCTATTAGAGGAGATACGGTTTTCCGATTTTGACTTGTCTAGTCAGCCTGTATCTTTGCGACTCCCTCGACAACTAACAGTCCCTTTCTCTTTAAAGTTTTTAGGTTTCAGAAAGTTCATGTCCTATACATACAATCAAATCAAACAACTACGGTAATCCATCAATGTGATAGTTCATAAAACACATGAAAAGAGAGTGCACATCAACTTTCACGCAATCCCTCTCCTCTAGTCCAATCTCATCCGTCTTTTATCAAAATTTGCTCCCACTCACACACATTCTGTCTCTCTGTTGCCTTGCTTCAAACTTTTGATTGAAGAGCCAACTGATCGATTGAATAGAGAGGATATAGGAAGAGAGGGAGACGATGAGCTGTCAGCAATATCTGCCAACTGTGCGAGGTCACTGCTTCTCCCTCTTTTTCTTCACTATACACTGCGATAAAGGGGTCAGCAAGGGCGGGAGAGAAGGTGTCTACGGAGAAAAAGAGTTTAGAGTTTCAGAAATGTTTTGTACTTTTTTATACTTTGAGGTTTCAACACGACCCCACACTGTCAAGATTTAGCTCAATTATCTCAATTACTGTGAGAGATATCAAAAATCTGTCAACTGATAACAATTTGGCCATCTTATGATAAACAATTCATCAGTTGATAACTTTTTCATATCTTTCACAGGAACCGAGAAACTGGCTTAAAGCTGAAAGGCGCTCTATTGTAGTGTTTACCGTTCAACCATATGATCATTCGAAAGTTATCGAAAAAGTTTTAGTATACTGTAGCTAAAGAATACAAAACTAAAAAAAAAGGTTATCAGATTCAGACAAGGAAAAATCTTAAAAATAGAATCCTTCCCCCTAGTAAAAGGTTTTGCAAACACAGAAACAGAAAGGAAAAGAGGAAAAGTCTTCTTGGCGGCTGGCCTCGAAGCTTCTGCTTTACACTTCTTCTTCTCCTACTTCATCCTTCCTCTCTTCTTCTTCTTTCTCGAATCCTTCTCCTCCTCTGTATATTAAACGACGGAGCAGAGTTCTTCGACGCGCCAACAGGCACCGCCCGATCAAGTGTCTGTGTCTCTCTGATCCTCGTACTATTTCTCCAGATGCCATGGTCGAATTGCAACATTCTCCTCCCACCGGAGACTTCAGAAGTGTTGTGGCTACTCGGATGGATGAAGAAGAAAAATGAAGAAGAGTGATTTTTTTTCTAGTGTTCCAAGGGTCAACTGAACTAATATATGATCTAGAAGAGGATTAGAGAAATAAGCGAAAAAAAAGTTCTAGCTGGCACTCTATGGAACCATAAAGCTCACATCAGTTTTTATGGGGGTTATGACGTGGCAGTTCTCGCTTGATTCCTGATGCTTTCGATTTTCCTGAAGATCCTTTTCTTAATCCTCAAAGTTTTATTGTTTATACTTTGAGCCACACATGTGCATTGCTCAATGAGAAGAAATTGGAAAGCATTTGTTTATTTCTTGAAACTTCTTGCACTTTCTTAACCGATTACGACATTGAAAAGAGAGTTCAGGGTGGCGCACAATTACCCTGACTGATAATAACTGGTATATCTTTAGACAGGGGTATCTTGAAAGCACGAAAATTGGTAGAAATATAATGTTACTTTTGATTCAAAGCTACTGAAATTTTCAAAGCGATTCCTCAAGTCTAGGTATTGTTATGATTTTTCAAAGATTAAATTATGCTTGCACGCTAGTGCTAGTTGTGGAGCTGAAGAATTTACATATGATCCAATTATCAAGACGTTTCTTATAGCTGAAAAAGTTGGCCAAGTTTAAAATGTGATTTTCATTCCAATATTTTCTGTTCAAAAAAGAATTCTCCCACGTTTTCACTACCTGAATAAATTTAAAGGTTTTCACTAAACCTCACGTCAACTCACATGACTGAGCAAGCGGTGTCCGTAATAATGGCTAACCAACCTGACCTGCCCTGTTCCTGTGGATCCAATACAGTGCCGCCTAAACCACTATAAAGGGAAGAGATGTTCACAGAGAAGGCATCAGTTTCATCATGGCTTTTGTGAGTTTTCAACCAATCTTCTTCTTGCACTTGAGAACTCTTGTTTGCAGTTCATCGATGTTTGGAAATTGTCCACCAGTGTCATAACAGACTGTTTCGGCCAACGACAACGGCCACCTCCACCGCCGCCACCACCACCGACAACGGCCCCACCTCCTGGAACCACTCCTGAATCACCACCACCAACAACGCTTGCAACAACGACGGAGAAAGACACGACGCTGGGCGCCATCATTATTATGTCCTTCTGTTTCTCGTGGGCTGTTCTGTTGCTGGAATAATTTTCTACATGAAGAAGAAGAAATCAAAGCAACAACAGTTGGATGCTGCTGCAAATGTACAGGTGGAATCGGGAACAACAGGAGCTTCTGGGACATCCTGCGCGAGTACAGCAACTGGAACAACCACCGAAGGAAAGAAAAAAAAAAAGTAATAAGAAGACAACTACCGCTGCTTCCACTATACAATAATCGAACTGCTCTTTTATTTCTCCCTTTTCAGTTCTTTCTTGAGCGTTTTTCTGCTCAATGTCTGTTTAATAAAATTTTATTTTTCATCAATTCAGCCCTCATCTGATAGTCTTTGAAAATTATTCGATCGACATTTAAATTTCAATTTGAAGTTTCTACATGTACCGTAAAACCTGTGGGCCACGTAGAAGGGCCACGATACTGTCAAGTTTGAGCTCAATTATCTCGGTTCCTATGCAATATATCAAAAGTGTGTAAACTGATAAAATGTTTATCATTTTATCATAAACAATTTATCAGTTGACAATTTTTTCATACCTTTGTCAGGGACCGAGATAAATGGGCTCAAAGTTGAAAGTTAGGGGGCCTTTCTATTACAGATTTTACGGTAATTGTGATTAGGGAGTTTTAAACGACTTCTCTTTGAGGTATATTTCTTGACTTCGTTCACATAAAGGACAGATAAAATTAATTCAAAATATAACTGATTCATTTTTGAAAACTTGCCTTCTTAACTCCAAAATGTTTTAATCAAAAAGTATTTTTGTATTTATGTTTGAAACTTTAAAAAAAAGAACAAGTGGACAAAATTCTCGAAAATTTTCAAAATAATTTTTTCGAGAAGTTGATTGAAATGTAAAATTTTGTTGAATTCTGAGTATGACACAACAATGTTCATGTTCTGAAGCCTCCTAGGAGCGGAGAAAATCGTCTTTGAAAATCGCTATTTTTGTACTGAAAACGCGATTTTTGGCACTGTAAGTCATATAACTCGGCTGAAACTTGCCAGCGGATTCTAAAACTTTCAGGGGTGTCTAGATTTGCTACCCTCGACCTATCCTGGAATTTTGATCGAAATCTGAGGTGATGAGGTGTTGTGGTTACCTTTTAAATTGCTTTGTACAACAACAATCCCAAAATTTTTGTGCACTTCGAAAGATGGCTTGGTTGCTGCTTATGAAGAGAAAATCTGGTGGCCGCAGACACGGCCGAACTACCGTAGTCAACAAAAACCTACTGTAATACTTTTGTTCTCGATTTTCGTTTTCCATAAATTTCGTGCCAGAATAATAACTCCGATCGACCAACGTTTCATAATTTTGAGTTGACCTCTGCTCTCGTCGATAGTTTCTCAAGAATTTCAGCGCTCAAAACGATCAATATGTTTTTTAAATAAATGCTAAACTTTTGGTAAATGATAACTCGAAAGTCTCGCATACATATCATTATCCCAAAATGGTCCAGTATCCAAACTTGAACAGATGTTTCTTAATAACAATTCCCTTCTTTTTCCATTTCGTTCCTATTTTTCATCCATTTTCCGTCACCCTTTTTTCTATCCTTCCCGGTAAAAAATAATTTCTAATTCAATTCCTATAGGCTACAAATAAATTTTTACGAACGGAAAGTTCAACTTTTTGAATGTGTGCAGAAAACCAATAGAGCACGAATTTCGAACCAGCTACTCGTGTCCTTTTCTCAAAACGCTCCATACTTTTTTGCTAGTTTTTTTGTTAGAACCGCTTCTCACATTTTCCTAAAACATTATCCCGAGGAGAAATAAAAAATAAAAAATTTCAGAATCTCCAAATCACTTCCACATCTAAAAGAATTGTGAGATATCTGCGGGCCAATTAAAGAAAATCATAAATTGCTCATAGCTGGAAAACGTTATTTTTTTCAAATGTTTTCTATTAAAAAAAAGAATTCTACCACGTTTTCACTATCTGAATAAATTTAAAAGTCTTCACTAAACATCACGTCAACTCACATGACCGAGCAAGCGGTGACCGTAATAATGGCTAACCAACCTGACCTGCTCTGTTCCTGTGGATCCAATACAGTGCCGTCAAAACCACTATAAAGGGAAGAGATGTTCACAGAGAAGGCATCAGTTTCAACATGGGCTGGGGCTTTGTGAGTTTGCAATCAGTCTTCTTCTTGCAATTGAGAACTTTTATTTGCAGTTTGGAGATGCTGTTCGTTGGGTCGCGAGTGTCCCTACAAAAATCGTCAACACAATCATGCCACCTCCACCGCCACCACCTCCACCGCCGCCACCACCACCGACAACGGCCCCACCTCCTGGAACCACTCCTGAACCACCGGCACCGACTACGCTGTCCACAACTACGGAGGCACGCATGGCGATGGGCCTCGTCATCGTTGGCGTGTTCCTTCTGCTGCTCGTGTGCTGTTCTGCTGCTGGAATATTTTTCTACATGAAGAAGAAGAAGGCGAAGCAACAAGAGTTGGATGCTGCTGCAGCTGCAGTAAATACACCCATGAGTCCTGAACAGTTGGAATCGGGAACTACTGGAACAACTGGAACCACCGGCACCACTGGAACCTCCTGCGTGAGTACAGCAACTGGTACAACTGCTGCAGGAAAGAAAAAGAAGAAGAAGAAGAGCAAAAATAAGAAGACAACTACCACTGCTTCTACTATGCAGTAATCGAACTGCTCTATTTATTTTACTCGTTTTTCAACCAACTTTTTAATGAGCTTTTTTCCTGCTCAAAATCTGATTAATAAAAGTTTATTTTTCTGTAGTTCGGTTCTCGTCTCACGTTTGCTACTGTAGCAAAATTTAGTAGTAATTTTTTAGATGTTGACGTGGCCGTGAGAAGACGGGGAGCTCTTCCAATCTTGGAATAACGGATATTACATAGAGAATTAAAAAAATACAGTAATCTTATGCATTCTAATACTACAGTCACCCTATAAAAGTATACACAGTGATTCCAATCAAGTAAAACGATTTCAAATCATGGTGTTTTTTTCCGGAACATTAAAAAATATTGTTTCGCGCGCTTTCTCCAAAGGGATGCACGCACCGCTGAGTAGCGACTCAGCAGTTCAAATTAACAGTTTCGCGTCGAGACTAAAGATAATATTACTGTAGTATTACAGTGATTTGAGCGCAGTTACACAACCTCCCGATAAAAAAATTGTCGAATAAAATTCATGGATACAGCAGAATTCTGATGACAAACAACCGAGACCTGGATTATGTGAAAATTTGAAGCTTGTATTTTGAGATTCTTACTCGGGGTTTCTCGGCAACTTTCTGCAGCACTTCTGCGTCCTAGTTTTTAACATTTATAGAAAGTTGTCAGGCATGATGCAGAATGCTCACAAAAGTGCTGCGAAAGCGACGCAGAGAGGTGATCCTCCTATCTCGGCTGCGGAAATGCTGTAGAGAAGCTGCAAAAGTGCTACAGAAAGGTGATCAAGTCGTTTAATAAAAATAATCTTTCTATGTCGCTTTTTCAGTATATCTGCAGCATTCTGTGAGCTGTCTGCGTCATGTCTGGCAACTTTCTATAAATGTAAAAACTAGTACGCAGAAGTGCTGCAAAAAGTTGCCGAGAAACCCCGAGTAATGTCTTGATATTTTCCCAATTTCTCAAAATTCAAAAATGTTCATTAAGCTTGGAGACTTTTTTGAGAGACAAATGCACAGAAATTTGAAAATTCCACTTTTTCCAAGTGGAAAATTTTCAATTTTTTTGAAGTTTTAGTTTGGGGATCATTGAAAATTCATCAAAATTCCAGAATTCTAGATTTATGTTTTCAAAATTTTCCGTTTTGCATATGTAAAGTTTGAAGGAAATTCGTATTCAATTTGATAAAAAATCGGACCTGTGGAAAAGAACTGTAATTTTTCCCGAAAAGAAGTCGGAAAATTGACGAAAAACGCACGAAAATCATCGAGAAAATCACACCTGAGAAAACACATATTTTTAGGTTACTGTAGTTGTCGTTGTGGGACACAGTTTCAATTTTTTGTACCCCAATAATTGAACAAATATGATCCGAAATCCAGATTCCGGATAGTTGACTCAAGATTTTCATTCTTCTGTAGAAAAAAAAAAACTTTTCGAAAACCACGAAAAAGGGTTATCGGACCAATAGAGGTTGATGATCCCTGATCAAGGCGTCCATCCAACACAAGGTCGGTCAGGTCATTATCACCCTGAGCTTCCGATCGTCAGTTTGTAAATTCAATTAGTCTCCGCATCGAAAAAAGATGCTGGTAAAACTTCTTGCCCTATTGAAAAAGGATGCAATTCTGGCGACACGAAGCAAAGTGTGGACCATGTTCGAGCTACTACTTCCGGTATTTATTCTCTTTGTTGTGAATGGTATGATGGAGACGGTGAGCTAGAAAAAACTATGGTTATCGTTAACTTCACACAAATTCAGATATCTGATCAAATGCAAAAAGGCACGAAGGAAATAGACCAATTAGGCGATTACTCAGCAACGTCGGTTATTGCATTTATTCCACCCCAAATTTGTGACATGAAAAAAGTGGATCCAAAAATATTGTTCAGGTACATCTGAAGCCGCTATGCTGGTTGGGGGGGGGGGGGGGGCTAAAGTTTTCAAATAGAGCCATTTTTCGGATTTCTCACTTTAGCCTACGAAAATATAAAACAAGAAACTGAATATGCTGGGAAATAATTCAAGTACCGAAGTTCCTAAATATCAGCAAAACTTCCACTTTTTTTACTGAAATATTTTTCCAGAATATTTCAAGTTTTTGGTTGCCCACCCCCATCAATCAACATAGCGCCCGTTTGAATTACCAAGAAATTAAGCTCAATGTCCAATTTTCAGAAATGGCAGCGATGAAGTTTGGGGAGAGTATAATATGGGTCGCATTGACTCGGTTAATCCTAAATATAAATTCACCGAAGACGACGCGCTCAAAAAAATGGCGGATTGTGAGCAAGCGTATGTGATAGTTTAAACATTAAATTGTGATTTTTTATACTTGAAGAACCATGATAGTGCACAATTCTGGAAAAGACTTCACTGTTTTCGTTCCGATAGTAGGTGAAATTCCAGTAGCTGACTTTAAAGACGCAATGTCAATGAAGTAAGATCTATAGGTTAGACGAGCACTAAATTAACTGTTTCAGAGGGGACAAATACTTCTTCTCGTCCGTTTTTATTCAGGCAATCCTAGAGGTGGACAAACCCAAAAAAGATAAACACAGATTATCTGACAATATAGAGGTCAATAAAATAAAAGCGAGAGATGTCAAAATTCCAGAGGTTGCCCTTCCATACTTTCATGTTATTATTGGATTGAGTATGATGGTAACTATAGTCAATGTAGTACGAACGGTTGTGACAGAGAAGTCGACAGTGAAAGTGAAGGTCTTCATTTTCTTTTGGAAGTTATTGTAAATTTCAGCCTTATCTCTCTGCAATTGGTCTTCCTGGATGGTTGTTCTACTTGGAACACTTCATTGCCACTTTCCTCAAGTCCATTATCACATGCATTGGATCATTGAAATATTTCATGGGCCTAAAAGTAGGCAAAAACTTTTTGAACTTTAAGATAATAGAGCCAATAATAGTACACAAGCCTTGCCCTACTGATGATGGGTGTCATTCTCTACATCATCGGAGCCATCGCTTTTGCGATTCTCCTCTCTGCCATCTTCACAAATGCCAAACGTGGAATCGAAGGTTTGAAGAACCTTTGTTCTTAAATATTACTTATTTCTAGCTTCTTTGGTCGCCTGGATCATCATAATGTTCTTTCCGATGACCCAAGACGAAGATGATTTGAGTCTTCTCTACTCCATAAACATCAACTATGCGTATTACTATTTTTTGAAAAAAGTCCAAATTAATTCGTTGGCCAACTTCAAATTGTCGTTTGGATCATTATTCGACACCACCTATATTGAGGGAACTGCACCTGGATACTACTTCCTCATGATGATTTTCGATGTTGTCTGGATGATTGCAGCCGCATTGTTATACGATCGATACGGAGGAAAGTTGTCAGGCATCAAGGATTTATTCAGCGTTTGTTTATTGTTGTTAGGAACTCTATTAATATCCTGGTTACAGGGTGGAAAAGGTAGAAAGAAGGCCGGGTCCGATGAAGACGTGATTCTAGAAGGATGTATTGAAAACGTGAAAATGAGAAGTAAGGCGGTGTCCGATGTGGAATTGAACAATGTCGTCAAAGTCTATCCAACTGGAGAAAGAGCTGTGAATGGTCTCTCATTTCGTGCAATTCGTGGTCAAGTGTCCATTCTTCTTGGCCAAAATGGTTGTGGAAAGAGTACCACCTTCTCTATGATTTCTGGGGTTGCTTTACCCACTTCAGGTTTGTCTACATAATCAAAACTGAAAGTAAGCCATAAAATGTTTAGGATCCATTGAAGTTGCTGGAGTTGACGCAGTCCGCCAGAAAGACAAAGCCCGAAAGTTCATTGGATTCTGTCCCCAATACAATCCTCTATACGATCGTCTGACAGTTCTGGAACATCTTGAACTGGTGAATGCTCTGAAAGAAGGACCACCTCATTTGTTTTTGGGAGAAGCTAAACAACTGCTCCAGGCGATCCGGTTGGCAGATAAAGCAGGCACTCATTCTGCAAATTTGTCTGGAGGCATGAAAAGAAAACTTTGTGTTTGTATGGCTATGATCGGAGGTAGTAAGGTTGTTCTGCTGGATGAACCGACTGTTGGAATGGATCCTGGAGCAAGAAAAGATGTGCAAATGATGCTTGAAAAGATCAAAGTTAACAGGTGATTTACTTATGATTTATTATTAAACACCAACTTACGTCCCACCGGGGCTAAACCTCCTCACCTGCTCTTACAGTACCCGTAATCTTATAAAGAGGTTTTGCTACTTTCTCAGAGACTTATTTTTTCAAGGTCTACGGAAACTCGGGAATTTAGAAATTCAGAGTTTCAGTATTTCCCAATCTGGGATACACATTAATTCGATAAATTTAGAGTTTAATATTTGGAAAATTCAGATACTCATAATTTAGAGAATTTTAGTTCAGAAATGAGGGAATTCGAAATTTTGGAATTTCAAATTTTTCTTTTCAAAATCCAGAAAGCGTAAAAAGTTTCAGAAATTCAGACAATGAGTTTCAGAAATCCATTTAGAATAATTGTTTTCCAGAACAATCCTGCTGACAACTCACTACATGGACGAAGCGGAACGTTTAGGAGATTGGGTGTTCGTGATGTCGTACGGTAAAATGGCTGCTAGTGGATCGTTGAACTACCTGAAGAAGAAATTCGGTTCTGGTTATGTCTTGACTGTGGTGTTGGATGTTAAAAGTGACAGAAAACATTCAACGAGACTTGTTAAGGAAATATGCCACCATATCATTCCGGATTCTCGATTGGTAATTATTTTTAGATGGGATTCTGTTAAATTTCAATTTTCAGAAAGACCAAAGAGGACAGATGATAGAAATGACACTTCCAGAGGATGCGAAAAATAAAGTGGTTCCTCTGCTGAAAGTTCTCGAATCAATAATTGAAAAGAAGTACAAAAGTGGACCGATCAAAAAACTTCCCAGTGCTTTGAAAGAAAAAATCAAGAAATTGAAAATCACAACTCTAGGATTGTCTTTGAGTTCTCTGGAAACAGTTTTTATTCGGATTTGTGATGAGTGTGATTTGGTGATTGCAAAGGAAAAGAATCTGGAAGATAAGAGGGAAATAGCAGAGAAAAACTACGAAATGTTAACGGAAATGAAGAAGAGTGAGTGTTATTTTTACCATTTTTCCATTCAAAATGAATTTTAAGACAAAAGAGTGACTGGAACAGCCCTACAGTCTTCTCAATTCACTTGCTTGCTTCGCAAAAGGTACTACTACACTCTCCGGAACATCTACCAACTTTTCTTCCAAATCATCATTCCGATTCTTATTGTCATATTTGGTTTGCATTCCATGAAAGTTGAAGAAACGGCTAGTAAGTTTAAATTTTGTATTTAGACAATGTTTCCAATTTTTAGAACCCAAGAAATTGGAAAAACTTGACTTGAACATCTTTCCGAAATCGGTGGTTGTCATGATGAAAGGATCTGGAAAAACGGATCATTACGATAAGATAAAATCACAAATAGAAGGGTTTAAACATCTGACAGTGAAAGAACACGATGCGGCGAAAGACCATGAAGAACTTGTGCAAGAGTACTATGTAAGAAAAATGAGCTCAATTATCTCAATTTCTAAGAGAAGTATCAAAATTTTGTCAACTGAAAAAATGTTTTTTAATTATCAACATTTTATTTGTTGATAAATTCGAGATAATTGAGCTTACAAAGTGGACGTATAGGGCGGACTTATACAGTATGGCGCACAATTTCCCGCACTGATAAAAACGAATATATCTCTAGACTTAAGAATTTTGAAGAATAAAACTTGGTAGAAATATAATTTTACGTTTGATTCAAAGTTACTGAAATTTTCAAAGCGATACCTCAAGTCAAGGTATTTTTATGATTATCTTGCACACCATGGTGATTTCCATTAGACGAAGCAACTTTGACAAGCGTTAATTCAGGTCAAAGTTGATCAAATGATTTGAAACTTGGCCAGTTTACTGATGAAATATTCGAGTTTGTTTACCCAGTACAACGCTTTATTCAAATTTCATGCTAGTACAAAATAGAGTCCGAATAACTATGCGAACATTAACGGTAGTTAATTTTAAAATAAAAATTTATTTTTTTCAGAAAGAGAAACTAGGATTCATTGTGATGGTATCTGAAAATGTAGCCAGAATCTTTTATAACCATGCGGTCACTCGTGCTTCTCCAGTTCTAACCACACTCGCCGCCAATTGGTATTCCGAACATGGTCCATACAATGTTGAATTGAAATGGCTAACATCAAGTAAAGAAGAAGCCACCGTAAGATTTCAAACTCTCGATAGAAAAATATATCTTCAAAGCTTTCTAGAACAAGTTCATGATGTTCCTCTTTGTTCCTTTCTTCCTTATGCTTGGCTTCGCTTTGGTCACTGCTCCATTCGTTCAATTTTCGATTGAAGAGAGAATTTGCAAGTTTTCCCATCAACAACATCTCACAGGAATGTCAA
Organism: Caenorhabditis briggsae; assembly: GCF_000004555.2. Taxonomy (NCBI): domain Eukaryota; kingdom Metazoa; phylum Nematoda; class Chromadorea; order Rhabditida; family Rhabditidae; genus Caenorhabditis; species Caenorhabditis briggsae. The sequence continues at coordinate 9,727,317 of NC_013490.2, read as the reverse complement.
AAATGATCTTCTGGTCAGCCAACATTTTATGGGATTCTTTGATATTTATCATTTTCTGTGTTGAAACTATACTGATCTTTTTGGCGTTCGGTCGATACCAGAACTGCCTTCCTTTGTGAGTTTGAAGAACCAAAACATAATGATCTATAAAAAAATTTTAGAATCATTTTGGTCTACTCCGTACTTTTACTTGCCATTCTTCCTATCACCTATGTGGCTTCTTTAGTCTTTGAATCGCCAGCCAAAGCGTCGACGCTCCTTGTTCTCTACCAAATGGTCTTGGGAATAATCATTGTTTTGACTATGATGATTTTATCTTTTATCAAATCTAAAGTCTCAAATGTTATTACGGTATGTCTCTTTGATGTGTGCCTCCTCGTGAGCTGAAAATATTTTCAGCCAATATTCTACATCCTCTGCCCACCTAGTGCTTTTCTCTTTGGGTTTTTCAAGACAACAATTGAAGAGGAGCTGAAAAAGGATCCAGAAGGAATGCTTAGTCAAATGGTTGAGTTCAAAAAGATCTGGGACTGGAATGGCCTAAGTTAGTTTTCTGAGTCTTCACTTAGCTAAAACAGTTTTTTCTCAGCTCGCGACTTATTTTTTCCTTGGTCTGGCTTCTTTTGTTTCAATCGTTACAGTATACGCTATGCAAAATCGAGCCACAAAAGTTGCCATTTTTGATATGAGACACAGTGCCAAGAAGCCGATTCCGAAGAAACCTGTGGTGACTTATATACTTCTTGGTTTTGTGCTTAATAAATCTGTTTTCAGAGACTGGCTCCATGCAAGGCAGTAATGCTCGAGGAGCAGCTTGTTCATCGACCCCAAGTCAAAAATTGTACGGTTGTGGTTAAGGTGAGTAACTGACAGTTACCGTGAAAACGGTAAAAAAGGGCCTCCTTTAAGTCAATTTTCTCCTCAGTTTCTGTAAAGGATATGAAAAAGCTATAATTACTCATAATATGATTAACATTTTATTAGTTGATCAATTTTTGACATCTTTCACAGGAACCGAGATATAATGGTTCAAAGTTGAAAGTTAGGGATGACGTTCTATTAGAGAGTTTACGATAGTTTTGAAAAACGCTATAAATTTTTAGGATCTTGTCCGTGTATTTGGAACCTTCCGTGCCGTGAATGGTGTTTGTCTAACAGTCAGAAACAATGAATGTTTTGGACTTCTTGGAACAAATGGAGCCGGAAAAACGACCACTTTTGATATTCTCACAGGACTTCGTTTTCCAAGTGGAGGATCTGCGGTCATTGATGGAAAAGATGTGGTCAAACATAATGTAAATTATGTTTTCTGAATAATTTTGGCAATTGATTTGTATTTCAGTATGTTGGATATTGTCCCCAGTTCGATTCTATTCTTCCTGACTTAAAATGTATTGAGGCGCTTGAGGTGAGATGTAGAGAAAGAGAATTTCTCCAGAATTGCAATCCTTCGAAAAGGAGAAATGATTGCTCTCGGAACAAGTCAAGATCTCAAATCCCAATATGGAAACACCTACACAATGACTCTTATGGTCAAGAAAATTAGTGAACGCGAGAGAGTCATAAAAGGAGTTCAGAAGAAAATGAAAGAGGCTGTTCTGAAGACAGCGTTGACAAATATCACGACTAGTTTGGTATGGGAGCTGCCAAAAAGGCCCGGTGATAAATGGTCGAGGAAGTACGAGAAGGTGGAGAAGTTGGCGAAAAAGTTGCATGTCAAGGATTTCATGTTGACACAGTCATCACTTGAAGACACTTTTATTACTCTCACTGATTGAGATTTTTTGTATTCTTTACTCGTTAATAAAACATTTTCGTGTTGCAGACTTTCTTAAACTCAAAGACCAAAGTACAGGTCTAGAAAAAGTAAATTAAGATCTGTGTTAGCCTATATTAAAAGTGCCCCCTTTAGTAGAATCGCTTTCTGAACGGTTAAAAAAAGATACCCATGCTCCTTCAAATGCTCCTTTAACGATTTCGTTATCAGATTTTCATCCCGCTCTCGAATTTTCGGCCGCAACAAAAACTTTGAAATTAGACCAGAGTAATACGGCTTTAAAAAAAACGAGTTGTCTTATGTGATTATTCAGTAATGAAACCAGGAAAAATAGAAGGCCCCTGTAAAAGGAGGACCGTTTTTTGAAAAATAAAAATAGGTTTTACGGCTTGTACTATTCCCCCCCCCCCTCTAGAGACCTCAGTTTTTGCCCTGTTCTGCTGACCACCATGACCAGAGCATGCCCCCAGAGACACAGCATAAAAACCGATCTTCAAAGAGTGGTCAGCAGAATTCAACAAACTTTGCGAAATGGTAAGAGGCTAAAAAGTTTGATTGCCAAGATCATGACAATTTTCCCAGCGTGCAGCAGTTTCAGTGGTTACTGGAGCAGTCGAGAACGTAGTCGTTACGGGTCTCAATGAGGTTGGATCCATATTTAGTGGTCCATCACCACCGCCTACAACTACAACTACAACTACAACAACAACAACAACCACTACCACACCGGCGCCTGGTGCGAATCCCGCAAACTCTCCGATTGCTCCGAATAATCCAGCGAATCCAGCGAGTCCTCTGAACACTCCAAAATCCGCAGCTATTGATGGAACAACTGAACTTGCTGGAACCGACATAATAATATTTCTGGTTGTTCTCGCCGTTTTCTTAGGAATCAGTTTCATTGGAATATTCTTCATCATCAAAAGTCTAAGGAAGAAGCCGGACACAGCTGAAGGTGCTGCTAGTCCAATTATAGTTACAGTGGAATCAGGATCAGTCGGCGCAAGTGAGACATCTGGAACAACTACTGGAGAAACTAAAGCAAAGAAAAAGAAGAAGAAGACGAAGGGAAAGAAAACAAAATCTGGAGAAAGTGGTACCACTACTAGTTGAACTCTTTTTTGTACTTTCTATGATTATTTATACTTGATTGGTAACTTTACTTGTTTTAATAATGAATTATGATTTCAGAAGCTTTTGTTTTGACTGCTAAAAAAACTAGAACCTTACAAGAGCTTGTTAGAATTACTATAAACATTCTAATACAGCGCCATCCAACCCGTCAACTTTAAGAACGTATATCTCATTTTCTGTGCAAGATCAGAAAGAAATCAACTAAAAATATTTTTGGTATTATAATGCTGGGTAGCAACATTAGAATGTTTACGATACTCCTGAAAGAAGATGTTTTGCTTATGTCAAATTTTTTGTCTGTGTCGAAACCTGAACCTGTAAAAATGAACTTTCTGGAATATTGCTCTGATTTCATGACCCCGGTGACCAGAGGATGTAACTCGAACTTTTTCAAGCCAAACTTCAAAACACGATTTATACTATTCTTCTGAATTTCAAATAAACATGGGTTTCTGGTTTGTAAGTTCTTCATGTCCACCATTCAGAATTTGAACAACTTAAATTTCAGTTCCGATGGTTTGACAGGGTCTTCGTCACACCATTCGGTGAGATAATCTACTCACCGTCTCCAGCCCCAACTTCTGCTCCAGTAACACCTCCACCATCTGGAAAAACTCCTGCTCCACCACCAACTACCACCGAAAAATCCTTCATAGTCGCCATGCTTGTATGTTTTATTATTGTTCTTCTTCTGATCATCAGTTCGGCTGGAGGAGTGTTTTTCTACATGAGGAACAAGAAGAAGAAAGTGGCACCAGGTGCACCGGCAGACTCATCATCAGGAACTGTAGAAGTTGAGTCTGGATCCGTCGTGGGGTTGACATCAAAGAGCACAACAAAAAGCACAACGAGAAGTGTGAACACTGGAGTCAAAAAGAAGAAAAGCAAAGTGAAGAAAGTTAGTACTGTAGTTGCTGTGGATTGAAACTTTAATCTACATTTCTGAATGTAATCTATTTGTTCGGTTCTCTAATAAACAATTTTTCTTGATACAAGTCTATAAACTTACCCAAGTTAGCTTTGAAAATACAAAATCCCTAATAATGAGAATTAAAAATTTAATAGAACTAATGGACAACTAATGGATTTAATGGCCTTCTGCAACATGTCAGGTTCACTTTCAGATAAAAACAACCACATATTCAAAATCTACATAGTTGATTGCATAAGGGAACGCATTTTCATATCGATCCGTTTCTTTGAGCCGTAGTTACAGCCAGTCAAGCATCCAAAACACCCCCGGAAAAAATTAGGCTCCGTCCCTATTTCTGTGGTCGCTATCTTTTACATGTTAAGTAAAAAATATGCCACAATTTTCAAAATTTCACAGAAATGTGTTTGAACACTCTGTTTTGCTCAAAAAGTGGTTGAGCTCTTTAAAAGTATTTTTCAAAAAAAAAACTTTTAAAAATGGAATGCTCAAAAAATACAAAAAGTTTATTCTTCAAAACATTGAACAGAATAAATCTATTTCAAATCCATAAAAAACCAAGTAAAGTTAACTTCCAAAATTAATGCATAGTAGACGAAGTTCTCTTCTTCTTTCCCTTCATCTTGGTTCCAGTGGTACTTTTTGTGGTGCTTCGAGTAGTGCTTCTCATTGTACTTCTAGCAGTTGTCCCAGTAGTTCCAGTGGTTCCCGAGGTCTCACCAGTCGTAGTTCCAGACTCTGTGTCCTCGACGACAGCTCCTTGTGGAATCTGTTGTTTCTTTTTGTTCTGCATGTAGAAAAACACGCCGCCAGCGGAACTAAAAATCAGAAGAGCAACGACTCCCAGAAAGAAAAGGATCATGATGGTATATCCCGCTTCTGTAGTAGTCGTTGGTGGTGGTCCTGTCGTGACAGGAGGAAGAGTTGTTCCAGGTGGAGGAAGTGTAGTAATTGGAGCCGTTGTAGTTGTCGGTGGAGGGTCTGATCCAAATAACAGCCTTCTAAATGGTCTCACGACGAGATTAACAAATAGGCCGATCTGAAAAAAAACCATAATTCGTGGAAGCTAAAACATTACAAAGAATACTTACGAGCATATTGATTTCCGGATTGTTGGTTTCTACAATCTTCTGGAATTCGAGTTTATCTTCTTCATTCCTGTTCTACTGACATTGACCAAGAAGTCAAGGTCATGTTAAGGGAAGGTTAGGCTAGTTGGTTAGTATCACAAATAGTAATAAATTTTATTAAAAATTTCTGAAGGTATCAAAACTAGGTCATATTCCTAATGATTAGTTCCAAACAATAATTTCAAACAAAAAATATTTCATTGGAAACGAATAATTCAATATTTATGTACCAACGGATACCAACGAAATATATAAATACCGTAAACACTCTAAGAACGCCTCCCAAACCATCAAATTTGGACCTACATATATGTGTCGGTTTCTGTAAAAGATATCAAGTACTGGTCAACTGACAAATTATTGTTGACATAATGATAAACATTTTATCAGTTGACCACTTTTTCATATCTTTTCAAAAACCGAGATATTCGGGTGGTACCAGCGATGAGAATTCGGAAAATAAGAACTGATACAAATAAAAACTCCTACGAATAAGAATTCGTAAAATACATGTAAAAACAGGGATTTTTGGAAAATCTTAACGTTTTGTGAAGACCGAGACTATTTCGAAAATATTTTCCTAAAAAAGTTGGATCCTGAGCCGGAAGTTAGAGCTGATAAACTGAGTTCTCATTTTCCGAGTTCTCATCCCTGGTACGACTGATATTTGGGTTCAAAGTTAGCGGTTTGGGTGGACTTCTATTAGAGTGTTTACGGTATGTTTAGGTTTTCGGCCACAGCCACCGCTGTTTCTCTTTCAAATATCCCTTTTTTTTACCAGAATAACACCTTTCACTCCTTTTTTCTGTTCATTTTTCCTATTTCTTCGATATTATCGATCACTTTACAACCTTTTCAAGCACCTCAAAACTCCGAAATGCTGAAAAATGGAACAGCTGAAAACACGCCGTCACCGCTTGTTCTCACTTTCACCTGCTCCTTCGTCTTTTTAGATATTGCAGTAATTGAAAGAGATTTAGAGAAATTGGAATAAAAATCTCTTGGAATTCTGAATCAATCATCTGAAGTTTGACTTCTTCTGAAAAAGAAATATAAAGTCAACGGTGCGTTTTTATTCGAGATGAAGGATAGCGAGAGGCCACAATATGATTCATAAGCGGTATTAATGCGTATCACATGTCAGATGGTGCTTATGGGGGGAATAATACAGTGGAGAATTGCGATGGTGGATCTACTTGAGTGGATGAAGAAGGCATGATGATGAGAGAGAGAGCATTTTATGGCACACAGGATTTACAGAGAGACGCAGAGGATCAGAGAAACAACGGTCATTTCCGTCCGAATCGGATGTAATCGTACGACGCTTTTTTCATTGGAGCAGATCTTCCGAATCGAACGAAATCGTAGTCTCTTTTCACTGAAAATTGTAAATTTGAGATTTGTGGTTCTGAATTTTCGACTTTTAACAAAATTCGAAGTGTCTAGAATTCTAAAATGTTGAGTCAAAAAGTTAAAGCAATATTAGATTATATCCCCACCCAAGTCGCATGACTTCCTTGTTTCAAAAATGTTATTTTTGAGTGCAAAACAATTTTTTGATTAACTGGACATGTGTCAACCCAGATGATTAGATAACAAACGAGAGCGAAATTCTGGGATTTTGGAATAATCAGGTGGTGAAAACCCCAGCTATTCACTATAAAAAAAAAATAAAAGTTTTAGAATTCTGGACCAAACATTGTTCAGAATTTTCTAGATCACTACAAATCGACATTTAGATAGATCAATCATTGATTTCAAGGCCACCTGACTTTATTCCAAAAACTTGGACATTTTCGGCTTACGTACATTTCACTAACCCAATAAAGTATAAGTTTGTTCCAATAAGTTTCAATTCAATTTTCGAGGATTTTTTTTGGTCACTGAGCACCAGAAAAATCATTTTTTGAGATGAAAGTTCATTACGTTGTCAAATCAAGTGGTTGAGTGTATTTTGACATATTAAAAATTATATATTTTTTGAAATTTTTTAGCTTAGAAGTTTAGGTTTTAAAGGTGGTGTACGGTGAAATTTTTTATTGCATCAAAATGTGCAGAAATGCATGTAGATTGACTTAAAAATAAAGAAAAAATTCAAAAAAATTCCTTCATCGAGAAAAACGCATCGAAAAATATGCTGAAAGCCCTTAGGGACGAGGTTTTTTCTAGGCCGCCCGGTGAGTAAAAGCGCGCGAATTCGAACTTTTAAAATTTTTTCGCTCGTTTTCAATTTTTTTCTGTTTTTTCAAGAGTTTTCTTGGTTTTTGTCAATTTATCTTCCAGATACATCGGAAAATTTGAAAAAACAAAGAAAACGAGCGAAAAATTTTTAAAAGTTTGAATTCGCGCGCTTTTACTCGCCGGGCGGCCTAGAAAAAACCTCGTCCCTGAGGGCTTTCAGCGTATTTTTCGATGCGTTTATCTCGATGAAGGATTTTTTTTGACTTTTTTCTTTATTTTTATGTCAATCTACATGCATTTCTGCACATATTGATGCAATAAAAAATTTCACCGTTCACCACCTTCAAAGTAATTTTTTGATCTCTAAGAGTTTGGAAATTGATTTTGAGCTTCGGTGTTATTTTTGGATTATTTAGCTTTCGAAAGTTCTGGCATAGTTTCATGTTTTTTTCATATTCATAAAGATCATGTAACTGGGATACGGAAACTCAAATGTAGAGTACTAAATCTGGCCAAACAAAATTTCAAGATTTTGGCTCTCCCGGTAAAATTTAGAGGTTACATGGAAGGTCTGAAAAGCCTTAAAGGAGGCGAGACAGAAGATTTTTTAAAGCTTTGCCTGGAATTTCCGATTTCAGCCAAACTTTCAAAATAGATGTTTCAACCTCAAATTTTGGCAAAAATTTTGGCCCTATAGATTTTTCCAGTATTCAGACTTAAAAGCAGTCGGAAATTTTCAGATCACTAGGAAAAGTTGAATCATTTTTTTCGGAGTCCTAAAGTTCATAAATTCAATATGAATTATGCAAAAAATAGGAAGATTTTCCACTAAAATAGGAAGTTTTTCCACTAAAATAGGAAGTTTTTCCACTAAAACAGGAAGTTTTTCCACTAGACCACTACCTCTCAAACCAAACAAGACACACAACTTCCAATAAGAAGATCCCCGTTAGTTAACCTAATTTTGTTCCCTACCCACTCAAAAAGAAACAAAAAAGAAGAGAACAGACTCACTCTTGAACTGAGACGATGGTCTCGCCAGAAGATTAGCAAGACGAGTCGACTCGTAGAGTTCTGGCGGGAGAACGAGTCCCAAGTCGACTGGAGACACATCCTCATCACACCCACGAATCGATGAGCAATCCTTTTTTGAATCGACGACTGTGGTGAGAACGGCGACGACCAAGAGTAGATAGATCATGGAGTTGGACATTCGGAAATGAAGAAGAAGGTGACACCACTGGAAATAATGGAATGCTGACTGAGTTGTTATTCGAGAGAAAGGAAAGAGGTGATAAGATTTGGGATTACTGTAATGATATAAGGTAAATTTAATTCTGGAGAGAAATACGTGGAAAAAATCTGGAAAACAAAGAGAATGCGTCAATTGAGTCAATAAAGCAGCCAAGTCAGTACTGTTGTTTGGCAGCTAGCAGTGGAGATGAAGAAAAAGGAAGAAGGCAGGTTTAGTCACTCTTTCTCTCTCCACCCTCTTTATATCTCCATATCACCCATAGGCTCCGCCCCTTTTTCTTTGGAGTAACAAGGGTTTAATTGAATTGTCTGCGTCTCTAGCTCACTGAGTATTTTTTATGAATATATCCAAAAGCATAGGTGACGTGGCTAGGCTTCTGGAATTGAAAACAGACAAAAAATGAGTAGAAAAAATACAGTATGACGGGATTCTGAGAAATTTCGGAAAGTCTGGAGACTGGAAATTCATGAGTGATTGGAATGAACCTTGTGAGAGAGAGAGCGTGCTAATAAATTATGGCAGGGGGTTTCTGGAAAACATTTTGCAAAATTTCGAAAACTACATGGCTTCAGTTCAAGCATAGACAGGGAAGTGCAAGATAGAGATTAGAAATTTAAAGGATCGTGTAAATTAAAGGATTGAGATGAACTTCCTTCTAAACCAGAGATGATTTTGATGTGTCCGAAAAATATAGAGGGTGGTATCTTTTTTTTGGAGATATGAATTGTATGAACAATCAGGGTGGTCAAATTTCGAAAGATACAATTTGAAAATGATTGACTAACTGATTTAAATTATGAAAAACATTGACTCAGTCCAATAGGAATTGTATAGCTACATTTTTTTTAATTGGAAGAATGAAAATCAAAACACAAATTCAAAAAAAAAATACTTCCAGATCCAATCAAAACATCAGGAATCTCAACTTTCCTTATCTTTCAAAATACTGAAACCAAATTATCAAAAATTTCATAATTTCTTAATTGGTGAATTCCACAATCAGATTCCAAAAAAACATTATTTCTTCTCAAAATCTCAGAATCTCAGAATCTCAGAGCTCCAGAATCGCAGAATCTCAGAATCTCAGAATCTCGGAATCTCAGAGCTCCAGAATCTCAGAATCTCGGAATCTCAGAGTCTCAGAATCTCAGAATCTCCGAATCTCCGAATCTCAGAATCTCAGAATCCCAGATTTTTAGAATTACAGAATCTCAGAATCTCAGAATCTCAGAATCTCAGAATCTCAGAATCTCAGAATCTCAGAATCTCAGAATCACAGAATCTCAGAATCCCAGATTTTTAGAATCACAGAATCTCAAATTCTCAAATTCTCAGAATTTCAGATCTCAAAGTCTCAGAATCTCAGAATTTCGAAATCTCAAAATCTCAGAATCTCAGAATCTCTTAAATCTTAGAATCTAGGAAACTCAGAACCTTAGAATCTAGGAAACTCAGAAACTCAGAATCTTAGAATTTCAAAATTTCAGAATTTCAGAATTGCAGAATCTCAGAATCTTAGAATCTCGGAATCTCAGAATCTCAGAATTTCAGAAAAATTCAGAACCTCAACATCAGCATTTCAAAATATCAAATTTTCAGAGTTTCTCATTCTCTAAAATCATAACTTCAAAATTTCAGGATCTCAGAATCTCAGAATCTCAGAATCTAAGAGTTTCGAAAGTTCAGAATTCCAAATTTTTAAATGTTCACATTTTTAGAACTTCAGATGTACAGAAGAGCCAAAAAGGAATCTCAACCAAGAAAACTTCAGGAATTCCCAATAAAAAACTACGTAAAACAACATATTTTGTTCACATATTTTTTCATCTTTTTAGTTGTCAAATCAAAACATTCCAATCACTTTTTCCTCCAAACAAAAGCCTATTTTTGATCCTCCATTTTAGAATTTTTAAATTGAGATTAATCTTTGATTTTTTGTAAAAAATTTTGCTTTACAATTTCTATAGGGAGGTCCAAAACTCAAAATAATTTTCTGATTGTTTGAATTCCTATTTTCGTTTTTTTTCACATTTTTCGCCTCTAAAAGAATTCAGAATTTTTTTGAAATTCATCTGTCAATGATTTCATCTTTTTGCATAATTTGGAGACAATTGTACTGAGCAAAATGACAAAAAAATGGCAGGTGAAAGGAATGGAATCGTCATTTTTCGTAGTTTTAAAATTCAAAATCGAAGTGCAAACCATAACAATGTTTCTAACTTTGAAAACTTTTAAAGAGACAAAAATGAGTGACAAGAAGGAGAAAAATGAAAAAGAAGGAAGTCACCTAATTTGCTTATTGTCTTTTTTCTGTTGGACTTTGTGCTCATTCTGTTATTTTTTTTTCCAAAGAAAATGAAAACATTTTTATGAGTTAGCAAGTTCTAGGGAGAGGAAAAATAGGAAATTTTTTATTTTATGAATAATTAAGTAATTTATGTTTTGTTTCGTTGTTTCTTACAGAAAAATATCAGTCATTTTTTGGGGTTTCGAATAAAGAACTTTAAAAAAAATTATTTTCGGTTTACCAAAGTATTTTTAGAAACCTGAAAAGTTATCAAAGAAGTTGGAACTCAATTTCGAATCGAAAAAAGTACATTTGTTATCCTAGTCTGACATCAGCCAGAATTTTTTACTAAACGAAAATCATGACAAATATTAATTTCAGCTCTCCAGACTGGACGATAAATAATTAGTTCATATTTCAGTAGAAATTATTGAAAAACCAGAAAGTGAAGTCAGGTGATTTATATATTCTTGGTTCAAGAAATACTGGATATATTTTTTGATTTAATGAATTTTTTTAGAAAAGCAGAGATCTTTTTTAAAGCATTAAAAAGAATAGTGGATTGAAAATTTCAGAAATTTGACAGATCGGGCCGGGCTTATTTTTCAAGTACCATACAAATCAGAAAGGATCCCTAATTTTTCACTTTGAGCCAATTTTCTTTTGTTCCTGTCAAAGATATGAAAAAGCTGTCCACTGATAAAATGTTCATCATAATATCACAAGCATTTTCACAGTTGACACATTTTTGATATCTCGCATGGGATCCGAGATAATTGAGCTCAAACTTGAATGTAGGACCCTTCTAATACAGGTTTTACAGTAATCTAAATAGAATCGGTTCAGTGGAAACCCAAACTAAAAAATCGCAGTGAAATTGAAATTATGGAGACTGAACAATGAGCTTTGTTGGATTTTTCTTCAAATTGTCTTTCCAAATTAAGGCTCTAATTTTTCTCAGTATCGTCTGAAATACCAAATTTTAAATATCAGCTTCAGTTGATTCTATAATTGTGTCTTATTTCATCATATTTCCCAATTCCAGTCATAGGAATGTAATGAACGGCGGTTCCTCTATCATCCAGAACAAAACTCCGCAAAAGCATTTACGAGACGACGGCTTTCGCAAACTTTCGCGCATCGAAACACTGGTCAAACCCGGTTGCGGACGAATTGGGAGAGAAATCGAGAGAGTACAGGGAACGGAGAGACACAGAGTGAAACAAAGTGATAAGGACAGGAGCAGCATCATTCGTGACCTCTTCAGAATGTCTGTGTTCGTGTCCGCAAGGATTACTGTAGGTGGGATAGGGAGAGAAATAGGAGAAAAGAGATGGAAAGCCATGCCGCTCCGGAAAAAAATGATAAAGGATACTGTACAGGATGAAGAACAAACATTCCGCTATTATTATATCATAATGATACATATAATCCAGTCTGGCCAGCGGAAAAATAGACAAAGATTGAGAGCAAAAAGTGCAAAAAGTGACTTTAACAGGAAGCCCGTAAAATTTAAATAGGGTAGTTAATGAGTCTGGCAGATCAGATGGACCTAGAAAAAAACAACAGAAATGTTTATTCTAAAAGTAGATTTATCACTAGAGCGCACTTTGATATCTGCTCCCTACAAACCACAAATGTTGCAAGTATTTAATGAATAAGTTAATCTCTGTTGATTAGGATTTCTAATTTTATTTTTTTGCTGTAATCTGTTAGAATGCACATGACATTTTCCAATTGTCATAATGACGAAACACTGCTTCAGAAGAGATGGTGCAGGTGATTTTTCATATATCCGGATAGTTGTGACTCAAAATGACGCGGTTCTCAGAATCTTTCTGTGTGGGAGCACTGAATATTTTGAGATTTTTTTTTTGAAGAAACGGAAAGCAAAAGGATCTTTCAAATCAGCCAGTCCGGGGTTTGCAAAACTTTTGTGATCTGAAAAAAAGAGGTAGGACAGAACTAACAAACCCTTCTGAAATTATAAGATTCAAAATATCCTGATTTTTCTGAAAAAACCGGCTTCAAAGGCTGCAAAGGCTGCAAAGCCTGAAAAACTCGAATTTATAGAGTTTTTAATGAAGTTTCAGATTCAAATCGACAGTTTTGAAATTCAATCTTAACATACCGTAAAACCTGTATTAGAAGGGCCTCTTTCATAGGAGTGCGTTAATAGAACGGCTCTTGTAATACAGGCCCCTTCGTTCAAAACAGGTCATTTGAAGTTAAAAATTTCCGGACGTTTTTAGCGAAAAATATTCCGGAAATTTAGCAATTTCACAAACACCTTTGAAGCACTCTTTTAAGCTGAAAAATTGCTATAGGCAAAATTGATAGATTTTCATGATTTCGAACAGGAATTCTGGAAAAAAGGCCGGAAAAACAGGGTTTATGATAAAAAAAGTCATATGAGAGATTTCTGAAAAAAATTGAATTTTTGAAAATTGAATCTAAGAAAAAACCTGTTTCAAAAACTAACTTTTATTAATTATCGAATTTTTTTTTCCGTTACCTAAAAATTAAGTAATTGACCGACCTGCCCTATTTGCTCTAATAGATGCCCACCCAAACAGTCAACTTTAAGGTTAATCATCTCGATCCTTGTGTAAGCTAAAAAAGTTTTTTTTTAATTTTTTATATTTTTTACAGGAGTCGAGATAATTGAGCTTAAAATTAGCTTAAAATCAATTGACGGTGGTTTGAGTGGGATTTTACTAGAGGAAATACGGTAGTGAAAAAATCAGCATTTAACATTTCAGACCTCAAATTTGTGATTTCCAGACCGGGTCATATTTGACAATCCCATATTCGGGATACTTTTAAGTCAATCAGATTTTCAACCATGTCTACTGTTTTCTAGAAATCCAGAATTTCAAAATGCACCCCTCAAAATAATTTCTGTTCGATTTCGCCGTAATCTTCAATCTCTATTTTTTCGGCGAAACATTTTTATCATTAGGAAGTCTTTCTCTTTTTCATGCCTTTATGTCTCTCCTCCGGTTGCTCCGCCAACCCGTTCGGTGGGTCATTTAGTGGCCGTGGGATTCCCGAATGGGGGCTCACAGTCTCCCCTGTTTGAGTGTGTACTTTTTCAAGTGCTGAGACTCAGAAAAGACAAGAGAAAAATAGAGAAAAAGAGGTGAGATTGGTCAGTGCCACGACCTTTGTACAAGCTTCGCAAAACAATCTCTCAAGAGAAATAGTCGGTTCTTCTTCTGCTTCTTCTCAAATAAAGAGAAAATACGTCTCAAGCTCTGGAGACTGTTTTGAAGAAGAAAGAGGAGCACACACACATAGTGATTCGAATGCCAAACACATGATAAGAGAGCCGAATTGGGTCAAGATGAGATTTTTAGGAACAAAGAGTGTGCACCGCGCGAGCGACCGAATTCAAAAAGAATCATGCCTCTCAAATGGCACTCGACAAAAAACCATTTATCACATTTTGTATTCCGTGAAGTGTGTGCTGTAGTTTGCTCACTCATCAGGCTCCACGATTTATCGGAACTACAACAAGTTCCCAAGATCAGAGTGGCATTCTTTGTACCTGAAATTCACACCAAAATGTGGCAGCCGTTTTTAAGTCGGCACGGAGCCGCCGCGCAGTAGGAGCTTATTTTCCCAGCCCTGCCTGACATTCAAGGTGTATCGTTTCATTTAGGATTACTGTAGTGTAGCTTTCAAAAATTCCCCAAATTTCGAAAAGTGATCTGCTGGACACTTTTGTGATGTTTGGCTACTGATACTATGCACTTTCTCGTGACTATCGGAGACCATAACAGGGAGAAAAATACAGGAGAACGAAAAAAAAAGAGTTCGCGATCATCATTCATACTCAAACATTACAGGATTTGTTGATTGGTTGTTTTTCACTGGAAATTTCGAATGGTAGAAAATTAGTAATTCAGAAAGTCGGAAAATTTACCAACCAAGCTGATTTCAAATGAAATGAGAGGCACTCTATTATAAGGCCTCTCCTAATTGAATGCCGCTCTGTAATATAACGTTTTCTGAGCTCAAATCGAATGCCACCTATGTGTTCCACTCTAAAAGTGCATCTTCAAACCACCTGGTGATTTTTAGTTACAGTGTTGTGCTTGCCAAAAAAGATCCAGTTAGGATAAGTACTCAATGTGTAGCTGTTAACCTTTTTCTAAAAAATTCAGAACTATCTTTACATTTTTCTACTTTTTCAGAAAATCATTTTCCGGGTCGTATTAAACCAGAGTTCGGATTCCGGACTCTATCCGTATTCTGGATACCATTTTTGTTTTCATTCCGGATTCCCAGAAAGTTCATTTATTCCATATTCCGGATTCATGTTTTTTGAAAAGGACATTCGGGACATCTATGTTGTCTACTCTTTCCTATCTGTAATAGGGATCAACACTGCAAAACTCTTGAATTTCGGTATTTTTAACATTTTCAGACGTCTCTAATAGTAAGAAAATCTATCTCAGGAAGCCAAAATGTTCCAGGAATTATAATAAGTTCCCTGTATTGAATACATTAACTACCTAAACTTGATAGCAATTTCAAAAGTAAAATTTTAAACCTATATCTCCCTAACAGTGAACTTTCTGAAATCATTACTTGGCGTCGGTAACAAAAGTACGAGGGGAATACCTTGTAAACATTGATAACGTGTTATCAGTGCAAACGTAACTAGTACAGAACCGCCTGGTCGAGCCTGGTAGCTGAGAGTTTTTTTTTGCTGTGGCTCTGACCGTCGCTTTCTCTTTGGCTCTCTTTACCGCTCCGGAGAGAGAGAGGTTCCGCTTGTTTCGTGATGATGAGAGAGGACCGACGCCTTGTCATCTTTAGCGACGAACACTCTCTCTAAATTCTTTCGAAAATTTCTGATAAAAAAATGACAAGTTGTGTAGAGTCCCCCCGTATTCCCGAGGACAACAAACAGTGGCACGAGCACCCTCTCGCACTTTGTCTTCTCTCTTTTATCGTGATATATGTGTTGCAAAATGATGCGCTTGACAGCTTGTCCACACCCAGCAGACCACACGCTTTTTTGCTTCCGTGTGTCTCCTTGTTCGTTTTTCCCCAAATTGTATGTGCGAAGTGTCTAGAACAACAGTATCCGGATTCGGATTGGTTGAAGAGAAACGGAAAATGAAGAATTCGATTACATCAAAGAAGGATGACCAGTTACGCAAGGACGCCGGGAGACTAGATGCCATTTGAAATAGTTTTGCACTTATGGAAAAAGATTAACAATTGTGAAAAATTAATGAAATAGATCCAACATATGGAAACATAATCTGAAACATCGGGATCTGAAAGGGAGATTCCGAAAAATCGGCACATGTGCCGCTACTTGGGGCATAGATGGTTCAAGAAGTAGCACGGCAACGGTACGGTAGGGGCAAGGTGACATTAGGACGCAAATCCTGGAACGCGATCCTTCTAGATCCCATTGTCCAATCTAGAAATGCCAGCTTTTCAGCTTCCTAACTTATATCTGTTTTCCCATAGACACAATTGGCATTTCCGCTAAAAAGTCCTACCGTATTTACAATACGTTGCAATACAATAAAAGTTCAGTGAAACAGGATCTATTATATAAATACAATATAAGGAAGAATAAACATTCCGGAAATCGGAAGAACTGTGTTTTGGCACTTTTCAATGTCTACTCCTTTGAGAAGAAATTTCAGATAAATAGAACTCAAAAAATGTCTGTCGAAATTTCAGAAGAGGTCATACCTCATATTTTTTATCTCAGAAGTGTTTAAGTCATACTTGTAAACGAAAAAATGATGCTATTTGAAAATTATATATTGTCTATGGACAAAGTTATAAACTGCAAAGTGGATGGCTCTGGCCGGGACTGATCCTCAATGTTTTCGGGCCCTGTCTATTGATTTCAGAACTTGATACATCTTTTATATTAAAAAAAAAAACTGGAATTGAGCTCGAACTAAACGGTTTGCCTCCATAATTACTATTAGTCATCATGATGAGTCACTAATCACAAGAGAACAATTTTCCGGTCGTCCTTAGCAACCGGATCGATTCGATTCGTCATCTCTATGGAAAATTCCTGAACTTTCTAGTATCTGTGTAGCTCTTCACCAATCATCAAGCCCACATTCTTTATTATGAAATTAGCCGTAACATCAGTCTAGCCGCCGACACCATCATCTGCACTTCCGAACAATATTTGCCCTCTTCCGGAATTTATGGTCAGGCTGAACTTGCTCATTTTTTCCTCACTTTTTTCCAATCCCCCCCTCAAAAACTTGGCGACCTGTTTTTTTTTCTGTCCCCCTCCCAATTGAAAATGGGTTCTACTTCTTGAGAAAGACGCCTTAGTGTCGCCGGGTGCCCTCACCCCAAAAAAGGAAACAATAGTACTAGAGAACGCGAGATTCAGAGAAGAGAGAACAGTGCGCGCCTTCTATTCTTGTGCTCATAATCGCGCCGAGCTTCTATTTTCGTCTTCTTCCGAATGGTACTGTGTCTCCGCTCCATACCGCGCCGGAGCGTGCTTCTCTCTTCTCTCTTCTCCCGTACAGTATGCGAAAAAGGGGCGAAGAAACAGAAGGATAGAGGAAAAGTGGGCGGTCGCTGTTCGCATACAAACCCTCTCGCCAACCCCTCGGAAGCTCTCTATCTAGAGAGACAGGAGACCCTACTACCAACTCCGATTCATTCGTTCTCTAGCCGCGTACCCGAGAAGACACATTTCACATCTTAACCTTTCAGAAGAAGGATCCTCCTCTTCTCTTTTCTTTTCTTTTGTCTTTTGTCTAATCCCTTTAAAGATTCTTGTCTCTAAGCCCCACCCCCTCAGGCCAGCCTTTATCACTTTAGTCTTTCCAGCGTGGCATTTCTTGTCGAGTCCACGATATAAGAAGAGAAGAAGAAGGGATAGCAGCCTTTGTTTTCATCTGAAACGACTTCTTCCATATTCCCATATAACCCAAAAGCAGTCAAACACCAACACATAATGCTGCGTAATCTTATTTTACTCACTTTTCTCGGTAAGTCTTTTATTCTGGATTTTTCTGTTCTCTAAAGTCCTTAACAATTTGGTTCTGACTTTTATCAGGTCAAGAATTGATAATGTTTTGAGAGTGATAGTATTTAGTCAATATTATCTAACATGATGATCTTCTTCTTATCTTTTTGAATTTCTTGTTTTATTCATTATCCGATTCTTGAACTCTCAGAATCAGGTGATATTTTTAGACATCCGGATTCATTTGAATTGTGTACGATACTTCGTGTAGATATTCACTAGTTTAAGTAGAAGTACTTTAATGTACTATGAGGCATACTGTAGAAGCAATACAAAGCATTCGTCTATATTTCTTCCAAATCCTTACCTTTTTTCTTTTTCAGTCTCCCAGGGACTTTGTCAGACGCCCGTCATTGGCGGAACCTGTAAACTGGGGACGGCCGATGTGCAAATCGGTGGAAAGCAGACGCAGTTCTTCCTGAAGTGCGAAACCACAGCCGAGTGAGTTTTTCACAAATCTGAACCCATTTCTGAACTTTTCCATTTTTCAGCAGTGCCGATGGTGAAGGTGTCTGGGTTGTGAAGTCCCGTGCCGCCGCCGCTGCTGCTCCAGCTCCAGCCACCCTTCCAACCGAAAACACGCAGCCACAACAGCATCCGAAAGCCCGTAAACCAGCTTCTCCGAATATTTGTGGTAAGTTAAACTTCGTTTGATAACTTTTAGTTTCGTCTCGCTCAAAGCTCTTAAGTCAACCACGGGGGGAGTAATGAGCGAGATGACCGCAAACAAATAGTCTTGGTAGGGGGTGCTGCTGGTCAACAAATGATGAGAAAACTTTGAGAAGAAGAAGAGAATTCAAATGAAACCGAAAAGTATTTAGGATCTAAAAAAAAGTAGAAAAAAGCGAATTCAAAAACCATCTAGCATAAATTTCTCTCTCTGTTTACTTTTGCTTCTGGTGGTGTTTCTTGTCTATTGCGTTATATTGTTGAATTGAGAAGAAATGAGTATGTTTGTACATTTATTCTCTCCTTCAATCCCCTTTTCAATTCACACTCACCTCTTCTTCTTCTCAAAAAATAAAACACACACAAACACAAATAGTAGGTCTCTCTTCTGAAGCTTTTCGCAAATTGTCCAGATCATCTGAAGAGAGGGATGCAGAGGTTCTTTCCATTGTTTCAATATTTGACCGCGCTTTTTGTCTCCTCCTGATGAAACTAATTGATGAGACAATTCCTCAAAAAACCGTAACTCATTCCGAAAAGCTTGTGCCCTTGATGCGAAACTCCTACCGGCTTTTGTCCGCAATCGGAGCCTCCGGAGAGTGTGCTCTCTTTCCTGAGAGCTCGATCGACGGCGCGTGACCAAGTGGGGGGAAATCAACAAATAGGGGTCAGAAGAAGCAGAAGTGTTCTCCTCTCCGCGCGGCGCCGACTTAGAAACCCCTTCCACCTGACCCGAAGAGTGTTTTGTTTTGAGTTGAGAGAGACCTATTAGCAGAGAATCGAATCAAATGAGGGAACTTTGGAATACACTGAAAAGGAATTTTTCAGAGCAAGACAACGGAGCCCGCGAGAACGAGGCATGCGCCGTGTCGGCCACTTGCCTTCAGGCTCACAACGACTTCCCATCATCGTATCTTCAATGCGACCAAACGTAGAGCCAATGAAACGGAATGCATAAAAACAACAATATTTTCAGAACTCTCCGATGGGTCCGCAAGTCGTGCCAAGAAAACTTCTTGTTCAACTTTGAGCAACAAACCTGTATCGTTCCAAAGAGAATGAGCTCCCTTTCTCGTAAGTTTCCAGATAACCTTATCACTCTCCCTTTCTCCATTTTCACAGCTCCTCCTTCTTCCTATTCTAATTCTTCTAACCCTTGCTCCAAATGCCCTTTGGGATCCGCTTGTCGAGATGGCAAATGTATCCCACTAACAACATCTAGTAGGTTTTTCACTAACCATACAATCCTCCCTTTCTAACCCATTACTAGATTTGTGTTCTGATGGATCTCCACCAAATAACACGTGTCCAAAGGACCCGTCACAGTGTCCCAAAGGATACATTTGTACCGCCCAAAAAGTATGTTGCCCATCGACTGCTCTTCAATCTTCAATCGGATGTTCCATGGTCTGCACTATCGATGAATCCTGCCCAAAAGGAATGACATGCCAAAACAACTGTTGTGAAGAAAGGAAAATTCTTCGACACCCAAAAGTTTATCGATATGCGACTGTAGAAGCAACGAATACAATTTTCGAAGTGGACAATGACATCTTCGATAGCGCTGCAATCGAATCATTCCCAACCCGAAGACCCCAGAAGCTGGAAGAAGTTATGGCACCAGGCATCACACCGACACCAAC
Source organism: Caenorhabditis briggsae (assembly GCF_000004555.2). Taxonomy (NCBI): domain Eukaryota; kingdom Metazoa; phylum Nematoda; class Chromadorea; order Rhabditida; family Rhabditidae; genus Caenorhabditis; species Caenorhabditis briggsae. The sequence continues at coordinate 9,707,268 of NC_013490.2, read as the reverse complement.
ACGGACCACGGAGCCTCCGAAACTTCGATGTTTGAGCACGGACGAATCGAATTCATCAGGTAAGGATCTTCTTCTTTGTTTGCGGTCACTTTAAAGTATTTCGGAGGAAAAGAAGAATAATCATCTCTCTTCGATTCTCTCATTGTTTACGAAGTAAATAGCGGCTAATGAGAGGAGCTAAGACTGAACACGCACAGCGCATTAGGCTTCTTCTTCTTTTTCGTATCTTCTCTCAAACTGTACTTTTATAGACGGAGCAACAACATCCTGTGGAGGTACCAATGCAAATTGCACCATCGATGAGGACTGTCCGATTTCGTTCAAATGTTCACAGGGATGTTGTAAATTAGCAAAATGTCCGAGAAGTCTCGTCGATGTTCGGTTCACATGCACTAGTCAGTATCACTGTAGATCAAATGAGCATTGCATTTTTGGGGGATGCTGTCCAAAAAATATAGAATTGGCTGTTATAAAATCTGGACCAGAAACTATGGAAAACAAGGAAAAGCCTGGAAAAAATGAGAACAAAACTCCACTGGAACCACCCAAAAAGATAATGATCGGAGATTGCGAAATAGACCCCAGAGTCCGAAATTGTGGAATTGAGAACGTCTGTCCAGATATGTCCGAATGCGTAGATGGAGTCTGCTGCAAACAGCCTCCATTGGCCAGATGCGGAAATGGATTAATGGCTTTGACGATTCCAGTAACATGTGATTTATCAGATGACTGTCCGATATCATCAAGGTGTGAATATGGAAAGTGTTGTCCATTGACGTCTTCGGAGGAAGCTTCGGAAGCTTCCGAAGACATTATCAAAGAAGAAGTGACATCAACAGCGACAAAAGTGTGGAAGAAAGTGAAGAAAGTGGAAAAGGGGGTTTCCATTAATAAGAATGTAAGAATCCAAACTAAAATCTTGAATTTTAAATTTTGGTATTCTTTCAGAACTGCCTATCCTCTCAAATATGCGATCTTCACACCCTATGTCCTCCAGAATTCACTTGCTCTTTGTCTGGAAAATGTTGCAAACTAAATGTTCGTTGTCCAGATGGTACCGTACCGGAAACATCATGTGAATCCGCAAACAATCATGATACATGCCCATCATCCTCTCATAAATGCACACTTCTGAATCACGAACATTTCGCTTGCTGTTATAGCCCTGGTCAGTGATCTGGTTCTAAAATTTTTATAAGAGAATCATTATTCAGGATTGGTAGTCGAAGGAAGTGTGTCCGCATTGGTTTCCTCTGACTCGGACTGTCCAATGGGATCCATAGAAGTTGATCCTCGATTTGGAAACTCTTGTCGATACAGCTTACAGTGTCCTTCTCCATATTTCTGTAATCAAAAGGGCAGATGTTGTCAGCTAGCAAGAACTCAATAGGTAAGAGTCGAAGCAGAAGTCATGAATCTTTAAAAAATCATAATTTCAGAAGGATACCGGACCATTCTCACCTATTATTGCCAATCTACAGACACGTGTACAACAGAAGACTTAACTTATCAAACTAACCAAAATAAACCCTTTGCATGATTAACCTCTATTGCTTCTACTCTATCTTTATCTCTCTTATTCTTATCCTCATTTCCAAATACAGGTCAACAAGCCAACGGACTCGTGTGCACCTTCTCCAGCTGCTCCAACTCCAACCCATGCTCCGTGGGAACCTGTAACAATGGATACTGCTGCTCGTCCGGATCCAACTCTGCCCCAATCATTGGTGAGTAAACTGATAACTGATTATGCACACCACACATCCCTGACTCACTCATCACACATTCAGATTCTGACAGCACCACTAACCAGACTGCTTCCACTTCAAATTCCACAAAAAAACACATCTCATCTTCTAACATGAAAAAGCACAGAAAACCTAAAAAGAAAGAACAATCACCTTCTGATCCCCTCCTCCCACAGAATGATTTTCCAATCGGACCGCCCGGATACGGGTTCCCAGAGCACCTCTCCAAATTGGACGAAGTGCTCATTAGAGCTCAAGGCGACGGTGGTGAGACCTGATGATCTGATTCGACACCGACAACTTTCAGATTACAGTATCATGTGCTGGTGGATTCCAATCCTCTTTGATATGCTCTGCCGGTTCGGAATGTCCAGCCGGATTGCACTGTGACACTGCTATTAACCTCTGCTGCCCGCTTTTACTCCCACTCACTGATCCTAAGAATCCAAAGAAAAGAAAAACAAAAAGAAGGAAGCAGAAATTGGAAGAATTTGAAGTTGCTGAGTCGCCAGTTACCAAGGAACCACCAGCCAGATTCTCATCTTATACTTGTGGATGCAGTAATACCTTTTTTACAATTGCACCAGCACCATCTAACAAATCTCAACCTCCTTTAAATTCTAACATTTCGATTTCAGTGAGCGGAGGATCCAGCAACTGCGTCGGATGCCAAAACGCCCCACAAATCATCACCATCCCACAAAGCTCGTGCCCAGGAGGTGGATACTCAGTCGGAGGATGCAGTTCCGGATATTGTGCCACTGGATACAGTTGCATCCAAAACCAATGTTGCCCATCCTACAACTCTGCTCCAAGAATCTCAGTTTGTAAGTTAAAAAAAAGGTTTACGATTTTACAAGTTCAAAATTTCAGACACCTGCCCATCTGGAGGAAACGCCGTCGGAGCCTGTATGTCCGGAAGATGCGCCAGTGGATACACCTGCAGTAACAACGTCTGCTGCCCACAAACCACCACCACCAACCCATTCGGTAAGACTTTAGAATCCTAATCATAATTGTAATTTATAACTTCTTCTAGTCTGCCCTGACGGAACCCAAGCTGCTGGAGGATGTGTCAACGGACAATGCGGAACTGGATACACTTGCTCTAACGGACTCTGCTGTGCTGGAACCTCCACCACTGTCAAGTGTCTCGATGGATCTGACGCCGTCGGAGCTTGCATCCCATCTTGCACCGGAGACGGATGCGGAGGAGTTCAAGTCTCATACTACTGTGGATCTGGATACACTTGCACCACCGGAAACATCTGCTGTCCAATCAACAGCTGTCCAAATGGAGGAGAAGTTCTTGGCCCAACCATCAACGGACTTTGCCCAACTGGATACACCGTCCAAGGAAACCTTTGCTGCTCTGCCACCTGCTCTGATGGATCCACTGGACTCGCCGCTGTCAATGGAGTCTGTATCGCTGGATACACTCTTACCAATGGAGTCTGCTGCCCATCCTCTGTTACCTGTACTGATGAGATCTCTATCGGACCATGTACCGGAACTGGATTCAACGGAGGATGTCCAGCTGGATACGCTTGCGATTCCAACAATGTTAACTGCTGCCCAGTCGTCACTTATGATGTTGAGAGTTGCCAAGTCGGACCAGCTATTGACGGACTTTGCCCACCAGGATATGTTGTTGTCTACATTCCAAACAGTCCACTCATCACCAACGGAGTCAACCCAGGAACCTGTATCGATCTTCAGTGCAGTAAGTATTCAAATCAAAGAGATTAGCCTCAATTGATAATTTTCAGCCACTGGACTCTGCGCCGCCGCTAACCAAATCGGAGAATGCGACACCACAACAGACGCCGGAACCTGCCCAACTGGATACACTTGCTTCACAAATGCTGGAATCTGCTGCCAAACTACAACTTTCAGCCGTCTTCGTATCGGTAATGCTCGACAAATGGCTCAGAAGCCAAACTACGGACGTCCACTTCACAGCTACATGCCTCGTAAGTATGCCTATAAACCTCTGAAAATTATTCCATTGACTATTTCTGATCCTTGATCCTCTCGGTGTGTCTCTTTCTGTGTGAATATCCCATCCCCCCATCCTTTCCATGTGTGTCTTCCACCTCTCTTCTTCTTCAGCTCGCTTGGGCGGACCATCCCAATCTTCCTCATGCTGTGATGGATCTCTCTCATCCGGTCCATGCATGAATGGTCTTTGCGGAATCGGACTCGAGTGTCAAAACGGACAATGCTGTTCTCCATCCGCCAACAACAAGCCAGTTGGATTCTTACAAAGTACTTATATGGCATGACCATTCCCCCTGAACTCTTTCTCTCATCATCCCCCATTACAGGCAAATGTCCATCCGGTGACACCGCAGTCTCCGGATGCTTCCCCAATGGATCATGTGGAACCGGTTTCGAGTGCGTCTCATCATTGAATCTCTGTTGTCCACCAGGTCAACCACAAACGTTCCCATCATTCCCGGGTAACAATGTCAACAACAACAACAACAACAACAACAACGGTTTCAACACCTTCAACAACAACAACAATCGATTCGGATCTTCGTCGATGTGTAAGTCGTCACGGCGACAACCCTATCACATCTAAATCCCATTTTTCTATCTTTTTCTCTAATTTTTAGCGCCGCGACCCATCGGCGCCCGTTGTCAACTTGACGGCGAGTGCGTCGGACACAACGACGGGCTGTCGATGTGCCACGCAGGAGTGTGCCAGTGTTCTCCGATCGCCTACACGCAAGGAATCGCATGCGTTAGACGAAAGTGTAAGATAGATAGATAATCGAAGTTAACTCCGCCTCCCGCTTGCTCAACTCTCTCTATTCCTCGCATGTAATCTATAGACTACTACTACTACCTTCCTTTGCCTATAGACATTCATAGATCATCTCTAGTTCTAGTCTGCCCACGACTGAACCTTTACCATAGAGTATTCTAGATGTCACGCTTTCATAGAAAAACCAAAAAATCGATAACTGATCTTTTCTAATTTCAGCTTTCCAAATGAACGACGACCCAGTGATCGACGCCGCCGACAAGTCCAACAGCGTCCAGAGCGTCAGCGTGTGAAGCCGTCGAAAGCCGACGAGCTGAAACGTGCCATGAAACGTCTCTGCGCTCTCTACTACTATACTAGCTCCTAAAATTCCCTCGTACTTTCTTGTTTTGAACAACCCGCTCAATGATCGCTCGACAATTTTGAAAAACACTGTCGATCCGTTTTTTGTCTTTCCCCTCTCTCCCTTCCTATCCCATTTTTCTCTTGAAATATGCCTTTTTCTTTCCCAATTTCTTTTCCTTTATTTTATTCATCCCATTTTTTCCCTTTTCCTCTCTCTCTCTCTCCCTCACGCGGAAACGTCTGTAATTCCAACGGAATATCAATATTCTACTCCCAAAGTCCAAAGTTTCTACAGAGTTCTATTATTTATTTATTTTAATTTATTTGACTGACTGTGACCTGTTTTTTCAAACAAATCTTCTTATTAAATTATTTTTCATGAATTCAAAAACAAGAACAACAAGAAATATATTAGGTTGGACGGAAAGTTTCTTCCTTTTTCACAGGGCTGTTTTTGAGGATCGATTTCTGGTTCTAGAAGAGGTGTAGCGGGCCAAACTTTTTTTGTTAGAGAGCTGTGTTCAGTGTCTTTTAGATTGTAGATTGTTAAATTTTTATTTCACTCCGTGTTAAAGGAATGACGATTCTTTCGGTCCTTATCCGACTGCACATTAGCTACATGATTATGTTTTTGTTTTTATTTGATCTTCAAATACCTACTATTCGCAAAATAATAGTGAATGTATATAAAAGACATGCTCCGTCATCGCCTACAATTTGCCTTTGGTTCGACAGATCCCTTTCGGGGGAGTTCGGTTTGAAAGATTCCAACGGCCCAGTTAGTTGGATCTCGATCCATTGCTAAAAGTGGTGAAGGCGGATCCATTTCAAACTATTCGTAAAATGTCAAAGACATTATACGTTAGTCAAGCAAGTATTGTGAACGGATCCAAGTCTCTTAGCGAAGTCAAACAATGGGTCGATTCGTACCCCGTGTTTTGAAGGACTATGATGTGGATCTCCATGTGGATGGACATGAGCATGTTTCTCCTATCATTTCTTCACACGTTCAGTTGGGAGGATGATCTAATTAGTGTAAATGAGAAGTTGATAAGTTACTCTATCAATGTGCAGAAGGGTGAGTTGATTAACAAAGAACAGCTAGCTCTGGACATCCCGGAACCTAAATTTCACGTGAAAAATGGGATGCTATGAGTTTGATGGTCTGTCAAAGGAATGGAGACTGGGAACCTTTAAATGAAGGTATCATTATAATTGCCGTCTCTTATAGTTCCTAACTAGAAAAACTAAGTTTGGGAGTCGAAGCAAAAAAAGGAGAAAAACTCAAAGTTCACATTCAGCGCGACAATGCGAGATCGCCTGTGATTGGAGGGATCAGACATGTCGCTTGGCTGAATTATTCTTTTTTTCGTATTCTCTGGACCTTGCTCTTCCAGGTAAATGGTTTTTTGAGGCTCTTAAATGTCATCTTGATAGGCGACTTCAATTGAAAAGATGACACGAAAAAGGAGTTGACACACTTTTTCAACCGCCGCTCTCCTCGTTCTGGTCCCATGGAATTAAAAAATTACCGGAGCGTTGGCAGACAACTATCGATGCTTATAGACGTAACTTTCATTTATCTAGCCCTCTCCTGAGAGAAAAATTTAACCAAGAAAGCTGCCAAAAAAGGAAAAAACTTTCTGTTCAACCTAAAACAATAGAAAAAATCTGAAATTGGGATTTATCGAAATTTAAGTTTTCTAGAACAGTTTTGTTAAAGGTGGGGACATGAAAACATATTCGAAAGTTCCCCTCGATAGGCTAAACTTGTGGGACTCCTGAAAAAAACTTTAAAAAACTCCTATCCACCCTCCTTTAAAATTAGCTCAAGTATTCAAAATATAGCCCTCTGGCCGTTCACTAAATGCCACACTTTAGTACCCTAGGTCTTTAGAATGTGTGGAAACAGTCAGTTCGAGATTTCTTCAAGAACTCAAAACCGTCAAGAATGGTATTTGGTTTGATTGTAAGTTTTTTTCCATACTTGTAACGGGCCGGGCCGGGCTTTTTCCCGAATTTCGGAGGCCCGGCCCGGCCCGGCGGGCCTGTCATTCCACAAGTTTTGAAATTTTCAAAAAACACATAAGGGGGGACCCTTATGTGATTTTTTTCGATCAAAAAAATTTTTTCGAGTTTTTTTGATATTTTTTGATCAAGCAGACAAACAATCCAAAAAGCACAAAACAATATCGAAAATTGTATTGAGAGCTCAAAATTCGGTTCAAAATGACAAAATTTTTGCTACCGGGCCTTCCGGGCCTTGAAATTTTCCTCAGACCCAGCCCGGCCCGGGCCCGGAATTTTACAAGTATGGTTTTTTCTAATTCCAGCTGTTCAAAACTTCAATGACTGAAAAAAACAATGATTTATTTTACAGTGGGGCGCTGCAAAAGCGATCGTCAGACCGATCAGAGATGCAGCAGTAGCAGTTGTCAGCGTATTCTCCCCTCCTCCACCTCCTCCTCCAACCACGACGACTGCCTTACCAACGACCCAAACAACTCTAGCAAAAACGGCTCCTCCGACGCCTCCACTAAGCACTACAATTGCAACAACAACTGATGATCTTGATGATTCCACTGTTGTCATAGTCTTGGTTGTGTTTCTGATTCTTTTGGTCGTCAGTGGAATCGGGATATTTTTTTACATGCGATCCCGGAAAAATAAACAGCAACATGCACCGAATGTGGTAATTATGCAGGATGGATCAACTGATGCGGAGACTGGTTTAAGTACTAGTGGAACTTCTGGAACGTCGGGAACCACTGGAACCACTGGAACAACTGGCATAAAAACAAAGAAAAACAAAAAGAAGAAGAAGAAGACAGCCAGAGAGACTTCTGGATCTGCTTCCAGTGGTGCTTAATACTTGTTATTCCTTTTTTAAAACTCGGTTCAGTAAACTCGATTCAGAACTCGATTCAGTAAACTCGATTCAGAACTCGATTCAGTAATAAAAAAAGTGTTATTTTTAGTACTTGTATCTATCTGTAACTAAATTTTTGAAAAATCGGAATAGGCTTACCGAAAAACCTGCAATAGAGAGGACCGTCAAGTTTGAGCTAATTTTTCTAGGCTCCTATGCAAGATATAAAATGTGTGTTTTCTAATAAAACTTTTATGATATAACAAGTAGTGAATTTCAAAAGTTTTAATTTTCACATCAAAGTACTGAAATTTCAAAAATTTTTGTGAGCGACGTGAATCTTTCGAATCTCCCAAAAGATGGACCGTTAACTTTTTGGGAGCAACGTGTTTTTTCAACAAATATAACAGAAATATTAACACTTTCTGAATATTTTTCCCAAAATTAAAACTTTTGAAAATCACTACTTATTATATTAAGATAACGAACGTATCTGTTGATCAATTTTTTGATATCTTTGACGGAAACCGAGATAAATTGGCTCAAACTTAAAAGTTAGCGGGCGCTTCTGTTACAGGCTTTACTGTATTCATTTTTCTTGGCTTTCAGTTGAATTCTCATTAAAATTAGCTCAAGTATTCAAAAT
>NC_013490.2:9696655-9698446 GCF_000004555.2 Caenorhabditis briggsae | reverse complement strand
TTGATTTACAGGTTCGTGCCTGGAAAAAGTGGGTCATGAGAAGTCCAACATGCGATAGAAACATTGGCAGACGTACTTTCCGGTCCTAAACCTCCTCGTGTTTTAGAAGCTACCTGTTGTTTTTTCTTTTTCCGAGACCGAATGCAAAAAAATATCCCGATTCCACTGACGGCCAAAAGAATCAGAAATACAACCAAGGCTATGATAGCAGTGAAATCATCTACATCATCACTTGTTGTTGGAATCGTTGTGGTTGGTGGACGTGTCGGAGAAGACGTTTCTGCTAGAGTCGTTTGGGTCGTTAGTAAACCAGTTGTCGTGGTTGGAGGAGGGTTTAGGACCGGAAAGTACGTCTGCCAATGTTTCTATCGCATGTTGGACCTCTCTGACCCACTTTTTCCAGGCACGAACCTGTAAAATCAACCATTGTTTTTTTGCATTCATTGAAGTTTTTCAACGGCTGAAGATTGAAAAAAACTTCGGTTTTGCGTTCTTAAAGCCCGGCCCGGCCCGTTACAAGTAAGGAAAAAAACTTACAATCAAACCAAATACCATTCTTGACGGTTTTGAGTTCTTGAAGAAATCTCGAACTGACTGTTTCCACACATTCTAAAGACCTAGGGTACTAAAGTGTGGCATTTAGTGTACTGGTCAGAAGGCTAGGTTTTGAATACTTGAGCCAATTTTAAAGGAGGGTGGATAGGAGTTTTTTAAAGTTTTTTTCAGGAGTCCCACAAGTTTAGCCTGATCAGAAGCTTAACAGCCGAGCTTCAGACTCCTGAAAACGGTCAAAACCTACTGAAAAATACGTTATTGTTATCGGTTGGCACATTTTTGGTATCTTTCATAGGAGCACAGAAAAATTGCTCAAACTTGACTGGTCTCTGTTTCAGCTCTCTAGATTTAATTAGCAGAAAAATGTACACAATAAAAAACCTCTGCATTTATTGCTCACTTCTGAATAAAGTTTGAAAAAAAAGAAATAACAAGTATTAAACACCACTGGAAGCAGATCCAGAAGTCTCCTTGGTAGTCTTCTTCTTCGTCTTCTTTTTGTTTTTCTTTGTTTTAGTTCCAGTGGTTCCCGATGTTCTACCAGTACTCAGTCTCCGCATCAACTGTTCCATCCTGCATAATTACCCCATTCGTTGTGTGTGCAATATTCACTACTGTATCGCAAGCGGCATGCAGTACCAGACATGATTGGCAGCTCCTGATTTAGTCAACAAAGTCATTGGCATACTTGAGCAACAAAGACCTGCTAATCCTGTGGAGGACCTGCTAATCCTGTGTCCACCAGCTCCCCAAGTCTCAAGTATGCCAATGACTTTGTTGACTATATCAGGAGCTGCCAATCATGTCTGGTTTCGAAGGTGTGACATGATTCTACTGCATACGTCTCGTAATGTGCATCCCGCTTGCGATACAGTAGTGAATATTGCAACAGCGAGTAATAGGAGTATAGAGGTACCAATGTAGAATGCCACGCGGGACTTTGAGCGACCGGGATTTTCAACCCATGATGCACCATGTTTTAGAAGCTATATTGGTTTATTGAACGATCTAGAATGATACAATAGAGGGGCTTTTATACTGGTTACATGATAAAGAATTTAATAAAAGAAAGTGATTGCGGGGGATGCAATGCACATTCCCCGGTGAATCACCATCAGAAGAGTGCGATTTAGCACACTCCCGGCTTTAGAGAAAAAAAAGACACAACGAAATTTAAAATTAGTTGTCCATTGGTCCAATTGACACTGTAGAACTTGAGTGACTACGTCTTCGGCG
>NC_013490.2:9694728-9695655 GCF_000004555.2 Caenorhabditis briggsae | reverse complement strand
GAGCTAATTTTTCTAGGCTCCTATGCAAGATATAAAATGTGTGTTTTCTAATAAAACTTTTATGATATAACAAGTAGTGAATTTCAAAAGTTTTAATTTTCACATCAAAGTACTGAAATTTCAAAAATTTTTGTGAGCGACGTGAATCTTTCGAATCTCCCAAAAGATGGACCGTTAACTTTTTGGGAGCAACGTGTTTTTTCAACAAATATAACAGAAATATTAACACTTTCTGAATATTTTTCCCAAAATTAAAACTTTTGAAAATCACTACTTATTATATTAAGATAACGAACGTATCTGTTGATCAATTTTTTGATATCTTTGACGGAAACCGAGATAAATTGGCTCAAACTTAAAAGTTAGCGGGCGCTTCTGTTACAGGCTTTACTGTATTCATTTTTCTTGGCTTTCAGTTGAATTCTCATTAAAATTAGCTCAAGTATTCAAAATATAGCCCTCTGGCCGTTCACTAAATGCCACACTCTAGTACCCTAGGTCTTTAGAATGTGTGGAAACAGTCAGTTCGAGATTTCTTCAAGAACTCAAAACCGTCAAGAATGGTATTTGGTTTTCTTGTAAGTTTTTTCCATACTTGTAACGGGCCGGGCCGGGCTTTAAGAACGCAAAACCGAAGTTTTTTTCAATCTTCAGCCGTTGAAAAACTTCAATGAATGCAAAAAAACAATGGTTGATTTTACAGGTTCGTGCCTGGAAAAAGTGGGTCAGAGAGGTCCAACATGCGATAGAAACATTGGCAGACGTACTTTCCGGTCCTAAACCCTCCTCCAACCACGACAACTGGTTTACTAACGACCCAAACGACTCTAGCAGAAACGTCTTCTCCGACACGTCCACCAACCACAACGATTCCAACAACAAGTGATGATGTAGATGATTTCACTGCTATCATAGCCTTGGGGGGAT
>NC_013490.2:9682025-9692697 GCF_000004555.2 Caenorhabditis briggsae | reverse complement strand
TTGCAACAGCGAGTAATAGGAGTATAGAGGTACCAATGTAGAATGCCACGCGGGACTTTGAGCGACCGGGATTTTCAACCCATGATGCACCATGTTTTAGAAGCTATATTGGTTTATTGAACGATCTAGAATGATACAATAGAGGGGCTTTTATACTGGTTACATGATAAAGAATTTAATAAAAGAAAGTGATTGCGGGGGATGCAATGCACATTCCCCGGTGAATCACCATCAGAAGAGTGCGATTTAGCACACTCCCGGCTTTAGAGAAAAAAAAGACACAACGAAATTTAAAATTAGTTGTCCATTGGTCCAATTGACACTGTAGAACTTGAGTGACTACGTCTTCGGCGTCCACCGCCTCTTGTAGTACTGTTCTGCGTCACGTCGTTAGTGTCTTTTCTCGTATCGTCTTGGCGAGCGTTCGAAGGTGTGACATCTACGGGGTCCATGATTCTACTGCATACGTCTCGTAATGTCGTTAACGTCTCGTCTTTGTGATCTAACACCTCGGTGGTCTAGCATGAAAGATCAAAATCTCTCGTTGGAGAGAGGCTCCGGGCGAGAAAAGCGTCCTCGTCGGTCCACTTTTGAATGTGTTTTAGAAGCTATATTGGTTTATTGAACGATCTAGAATGATACAATAGAGGGGCTTTTATACTGGTTACATGATAAAGAATTTAATAAAAGAAAGTGATTGCGGGGGATGCAATGCACATTCCCCCGTGAATCACCATCAGAAGAGTGCGATTTAGCACACTCCCGGCTTTAGAGAAAAAAAAGACACAACGAAATTTAAAATTAGTTGTCCATTGGTCCAATTGACACTGTAGAACTTGAGTGACTACGTCTTCGGCGTCCACTCGCCTCTTGTAGTACTGTTCTGCGTCACGTCGTTAGTGTCTTTTCTCGTATCGTCTTGGCGAGCGTTCGAAGGTGTGACATGATTCTACTGCATACGTCTCGTAATGTCGTTAACGTCGCGTCTTTGTGATCTAACACCTCGGTGGTCTAGCATGAAAGATCAAAATCTCTCGTTGGAGAGAGTCTCCGGGCGGGAAAAGCGTCCTCGTCGGTCCACTTTTGATTGGAGCAAGAAGTTAAGTTCTTCTTCGTTGTTGCTTATCATAAAAATAAGACTTACGGTTTGAACAATCCATATTGTTCGGAGGTAAGCTGCAAGCTCGGGTGCAACTGATATCTGATGTGCTACGAGCGCTGTCTTATAGCTTTCTTGTCCTCGTTCAGATGCGTCAAATGTGATCGTCCTCACCAAGTCCCGACCACTTCTTTCGAATGACTTGGACCTGCTAATCCTGTGTCCACCAGCTCCCCAAGTCTCAAGTATGCCAATGACTTTGTTGACTAAATCAGGAGCTGCCAATCATGTCTGGTACTGCATGCCGCTTGCGATACAGTAGTGAATATTGCACACACAACGAATGGGGTAATTATGAAGGATGGAACAGTTGACAAAGAAAAACAAAAAGAAGACGAAGAAGAAGACTACCAAGGAGACTTCTGGATCTGCTTCCAGTGGTGTTTAATACTTGTTATTTCTTTTTTTTCAAACTTTATTCAGAAGTGAGCAATAAATGCAGAGTTGTTTTTTTTTGTGTACATTTTTCTGCTAATTAAATCTAGGGAGCTGAAACAGAGACCAGTCAAGTTTGAGCAATTTTTCTGTGCTCCTATGAAAGATACCAAAAATGTGCCAACCGATAACAATAACGTATTTTTCAGTAGGTTTTGACCGTTTTCAGGAGTCTGAAGCTCGGCTGTTAAGCTTCTGATCACTTTGAAAATTTTAGATGGTGTGAAACAGACCTAGATGAAAAACTTCGCATTCAAAGCATTTTTTGAAGATTCCTATTTTTTAGGAATTTGCCGATTTTTGAAGGACACCTGTTTTTCACATTTTTAGTACAAAAAAGGGCCGGAAGGAGGTGTCTCTCAGAAATCGGCAAATAGCTGGAAAACTACGCTTAAAAAAATATTCTGCAAATGCAACGTTTTAAAGCTAGGTGCGTTTTACACACTCCGAAATTCCTAAAGTGATCGAAAGCTTGACAACCGAGTTCCAGACTATTGAAAATGGTATTTCCACTAGTTCTTTTGAGAGTTTTTCATTAACCGTACTACATAATTAAAGTTTCTTTTCCATTTTTTCAGGTGTATGCAAATCATCAAGTATTCTGTATTTTTTCTGCAGGTCATCCTTTCCGCGTCTTTTCTGTCTCACCCCTCCCTTCTGCAACAAACATCATTGTCTTGTTTGATCGTTGCTGGAGCATTTTTTTGATGACGACACCAGTCACATTGTCCAAGAAAATTGATAAGACAACATAAACGATAGGGGTGTTATTGCAATGATACACGAAGATAAGATCAACCAAACAGCGGTTACATTTCATTCTCCAAAAGAAGATCAAACTGCTCAACTATCTTCTCGACATAAATGCTCTGTGTCACACTCTAAACTCTAGAATAATCGTCTTAAATCAGTTCTCATTCACACCTTCTCGTTTCTCTATTAATACTTCTTTCGCGTTCTTCAAATCGTCGTCTTTTGTCGCCTTTTTTGAGTTTTGTAACCTTTTTTGCAGATGATTCGACCACTTATCCTACTAACTTCTCTTTTACTTGGAGTAACGAACGCGGCGATTCAATGTAAGGATAACAACGGGAATAATGTGGATTGGTGAGTTTTGGAAGTTTTTTTCTTTATTTCTTCTGAAATGTCATCTGAATATGATTTTGGTATTGAGACTGTCCAAAAAATATGATATGAATTGAAAAGCAGTACTTGAGACTTTAAATAAACCAAAAAAACATTAGCAACAGGTATCTGCTCTAATAGAATTCTACACTACACTTGTTTTGAGCCTAATTATCTCGGTTCCTATGAGAGATATTAAACATTTGTTAACTGATAAAATATTACTGATATTTTGGTAAATAGTTGGTTCATTGACAAGTTTTTGATATCTTTCACAGGAATCGAGATAAAAGAGCTGAAAGGAAACTTATAGGGGCTTCTATTTGAACAAATGCGATAGGTAATATTCGTCCAAAACCTATAGATAAAAAATTTGGAGTCATTATTTGACGGAACGAGATTAAATTTTCAATGGAAAAGTGTGCTAAGCTTGTAAGGATTTTTAATCAATAATTACGAGGTTAATGTCTCACAATTTCCCAACTTTTTCAAAAATTTTACCGCATTTTTTTGCCCATTTCAAGTCGCTGACACATTTCACACTTTCACTTTTTAATACTCAAAATCATTAAAAATTTGTAGTTTTAACTTTGTTTGCTCAACTGGGAGTACTTAAAATTGTGAAAGCTTTCTATTAATCTGCAATAAGATACTTTGAAATTCCAAAAAATAAATTGTTTCAACTTACTTTTTAAGGTTTGTTTTCTACAAACTCCCACATCTTTGGGATCACCCAACCAACTTCCCGATTTCCAATGGAACCGGATTCATGTATTTTGATGTGAACAACAAGAACTGGGTCAGTTTTTTCCAATGAGAAAAATTTTGGAATTTCTCGATTTTCAGAAGTTGATGCCTCAAGGAATGGACGTGCAGAACAACGCGATATACTACACTCTTCAACAGTATTACACATCGAATAAAACAAAAACTTTCCAGTATTTATACAATGACGAATGGCCAGATAGTACCACCTGGAGTAATAGTTCTGGACACGCCAAAGGTGTTACTGTATTCGATCAGTACACTGGATTCTGGATGCTTCATAGTATTCCAAAGTTTCCAAGCATCAATCAGTTCAATTTCCCATCAAATGCTCATTGGTATGGACAAATGGGAATTTGTGTATCTTTGAATTATGCGTCGTTGTCTGACGTTGGTGAGTGATGTCCAAATTTTGAATGAATTCTAACATCTTCTGAATTTCCAGCCAATCAATTGTTCTACTACAACACATTCACCTATGTATTCAACTTGCCACAAACTTTTGCCGCCGATTTTCCAGTTTTGAGTCAATTGCAAAATGGACTTTATAATAAGGTACGATCCGGACGCAAAGACATACATTTCATACAAGAACTCCAATTTCAGAATCCTCCACTCACCTCGATTCGTGTTATCAAATCACTCGGTGGTCAAAACTTCAAGCACTTTGCCAAGACTGGAGAATGGGGAAAAGGTAGCAACTGATTTTTAGAAATTGCTCTAAAATTTTCAATTTAGATCTCTACAACGATCTCGTTGGACCTGAACTTAAATCTTCTATCAAAGTTGAAACATGGAATCATCAAAGTGGAGACGAAGTCAACCTTCCATCCATGTGCGATCCAAATCATCAGCAATCGGTTAGTTTCTAGAAATTTCAAGATTCATATTCTCAATGTTTGATTCCAGACAATGAGTGCAAAGTACATTCGTTTGCCGTTTGGAGTCAATTACACAAGTTATGAGGATCATTCGAAATTTGTGGTTGCGTACAGTGAGAACCCATCAAAGCCATCGTTCCCATACGTTTGTATCGGAGATATTAATAGACAGGTTGGTCAGGAAATTAAAGTTTTTATTAAAGGAGGGAAGACAGGAGATGTTTCGGTTTTTCTGGGTTACGGCATGCATTCTGACGTGACGGTGTACAGTGTTTAGTGTTCACACAGGGCGTTGCTATCGTGCTGCTTCAGCTTACGTCCCTGTAGCTCAGCTGGTAGCGGCACGGCACCACCTCTAGAGTTCTGTCCACAAGTTAAACTCTTCGAGAGGTGTATATGAACCGAATTTCGAGACAATTACTTTTTGATGTCCCCCACATTTAGTTTTATTTTCAGACGCATCAACTTCACCGTGGTGGTGGCACAATGTGCATTTACGACCAGGACACCTATCAACAATACGCCAACGTTATCGCCGAAGTCGTTCCTTGTAGCAGGGCTACTGTAGAAAAGGTAGATGCATCGAAGACGAACAGATACTCAAGACACGTGTATGATAATTGATATCTATCTGTTTCCTTTCTGTAATTTTCTCTAGCAACCTGTTGGAAAATTGGGTTATTGAGCAGTGGGAGGAATTTTTAAAAAAAAGTTTATTGAAGACACCTTCAGAAGTTTATATATAGTTTTTTTTTCCGGTATAGATTTTGAAGTGTCTTTTTAGAATAAGAAAAATTCTCAGTTCGCACTAATATCAAACTATTATAGAAATTGAAATTTAAGCAAGCCCCACCACAGATTTTTTTTTCAAAGGCTCACAATGCTCTTTTTAACCAAATTCGATTTCAGGTTGCTCTCATCTTCCTCATTATTGCAATTTTCAATTACTTTGTTTAATAAAACGACTATTTTTTGAAAAATAAAGTATCACAAGTTAGTGAATATTTTCAGCAAATTCAAAGCTGAACTTATAGAAAATTTAAGTCAATTTATCAAAAATTGGACTATTTCTAAAACATTTTTGAGCGCTGAAGTCGCCTCTGGCCTAGAAGTGCTCATCAGATGGCCACCCAGATTTCATCAAAATCTTGTAAAAAGATTAAAGTTCAGCGCAGAAAAAAGAGAAAAGAGCATGAGTGAAGTGTCTCCCACAAGTATCATGTCAAACATTGTCTCTTTTATTTGCTGCAAAACATTTTTTTTCTACTTTCTCTTTTCTTTTTGTTTCTAAATCTACTCATCTCTCCCCGACCGAAAATCTTACTCATCATATCCCAATCATTTTAAGTGATCATTATTCCTTATCACTTTTTCAAATCTCCATTATTCTGAATTCGAGAAGAAGAACCCAATAAAAATATATTGGGGTGTGAAAGCCAATAAAAAGTTTTCAACTGTCACAGGATGAAAAGAAAAGAGATCTACGGGGGATTTTTGCTCCACTATTCACATTATATGTTCTTCTTTTCTCACCTGTTTCTGCTCTTCACTTTTTGATTTTTGTTTAGTGAATCTTGTGTTCAGACTCCGTGGGTTTCGGTAGTAATAAGATTCTGGAATCTGAAAATTACCATAAAATCTGATAGAGTCCCACCCAAAACCGTCAACTTTGAGCTCATATATTTCATTTTCTGTAACAGTTATCAAAAAATGGTCAACTGATAAAACTTTTATCATGATATCAGTGATGTTTTTGTTTTAATTATCTTCAAAAAAGTTGTTTCGAAAACTGTATTTTTAGAAATAACAGATTAACTTTAAAAAACACCCACCTTAAACTTGAGCTCAATTATCTCAGCTCCTATAAAAGATATCAAGAATTTGTCAACTGATGAAGTCTTTATCATAATATCAAAACTTTCAATCAGTTGACCACTTTTTGATATCTCTTACAGGAGCCGAGATGAGGGGATTGAAAACCCCTAGTCAGATCTTTTAGCTTTATTCCTGAATATTTCGAATTCGATCTCTAAGGTTGGCCAAATTTCACATGTTCCTATCCTGCGTTTCATTTTCTTAATTCTGTGATTTGTAATCTAATTATTCTGATTTTTCTGAAAAAAAAATTGATTAAAATCCTGTTTTTCAACTGTTTCACTGCTGCAAAATCTCGTCATTTTTCCATGTGATTTGTTTTTTTTTTCTGATTTGCTAATGATTTTTGAAATTAAAAAGTTCTAATCTAAAACTTCACCTGTTCGCTTTCTCATGACTTCCCCCCCCCCCTTTAAAAGATCCCTGTTTTTGTAGCTATTTCCCAGAATTCACAATTCCGTTGCATCCAAATTTTCGACTTTTCAAAAACCATCGATGCATGAAAAACAAAAAAAGATCATAGAATCCGCAGATTACTGTAGTCAGTCTTCCGTGAATTCTCCAGAATATTTTTATGAATCCCAAAAAAAAACGGAAAGAAAATAATGAAATAATGAACTTGAATGCGCGAGCTTTGATTTGGTTGAGTGACCAGAAGGGCTCTCAGCTCTTATTGTTCTATTTTTCGAGACCAAAAAAACATGTTTAGGACCCTGACCTCTAAATTCGTCCGTCCCCACAGCTAATTATTTCAATCTGATATTCGATAGTTTAGAATTTCTTTGCAGAATATGGGGTGTGTAAAAACACGAATCGAATTTCAGTTTTCAAAAAACAAATAGGGCTCTGTAAAGTGGATTTTACAGCAAAATGGCTTCATTTTTATGTACTGGAGAAAATGTTAAAAATTATTAAGAATATCCTGTTGTCAAGGGGCAGGAGGAAAACACCTTACTTCGCTCTAATTGGCTCAATCAAACTGTCAAGTTCAAGCTCAACTATCTCGATTCCTGTGAAAGACTAACTAGTAAATTGTTGCTGATATCCTGATAAACATTTTACTAGTTAACCACTTTTTGATATCTTTCAAAAGAAGTGAGATATATAGGCTCAAAGTGGACGATCCGGGTGTCGTTCTATTAGAGGTTTTACGGTAACTGATAAAATATTGCAGATATTATGATAAAAAATTATCAGTTGACAAACTTTTGATATCTGTCACAAAAATCGAGACAATTGAGTTCAAAGTTAGCTGAAAAGGGAGTGGTAGAAAAATTTCACCATTTCTGTCTTTGAACTTCGCTAAGAAAATTTTTTTGAAAGAATTTTGTGATTTCATAGTTTCTAATTATTTCATGATAGATATGGTTTCCCAGTATATGGTTTACGATTTTCAGATAATTAAGGGAAATAATTCAAAAATTTTCAATCTTTTAAAATTTTTGAATGATTGAGACCAAAATGTGACAAAGGCCTTATCTATATAAGTAACAAAAAATTTAAAAATGCTATGAAAAAAATTTTGTGCCAAATTTTCAACCAATTCATCTTCGTTCTTCTTTTGTCACTATTTTTTGGGTAAAACCCTAAGCTTTTCCATTTTTATACTTGATTATGATGGATCACTCGATATTTTTGTATCTTTTTCTTTTCCAAGAAATCTTCCACCAAAATTGCATGTTTTCTTCGAACTTCTAGATTTTCCTGTTTTGAAATATTGCATATTTTTTATTTTTGTTCCTTCAAGTATTTCTTCTTATAAATAGTTTTTTTTCATGGAAGAAGCATAAGTGTTTTCTTTCTTTTCAAAAAATATTGGTTCTCTCGAATGTTCTTTAAACTTTTTTTTTCAAAAAAGATCAATGAATCGTTCCTGAAAAATTACCTATTCAAGAATGATATCACCTGAAAGAATACCCATAAATTTTGATGATATATGCTGTTCTGCTCCAATGAAAAAGAACGGAGAACTTCAAAAAACATAACTCATTTTTTTAAGAGCTGAATTATGAAGGTATTCAAAATGAAGAAGAACACATTAAGTCTACAAGATCACGAAGAATTTTTCCTTCTTTTTTGTACCCGAACTGCAATGTTCCCGACGTATCTTCTTAATCTCCACACCTAAAAGAAAAAAAAACGTTCAATGATTCCGAAAATCCGTTTCTTCATATATTTCCCAAATCTCTTTAGTAACCCAAAAAAAACTCAAAGAAGTCTCAAAAACTGAATTTTCCCGTATGCATCACCACCCTGAATGGTCCTTTTCTCGAATAGCACAAAAGGAATCTCCGAGTGAGAAAAACGGAGAGAGCCTGCTGATGAATAAGTGTGCTCATTCCTTTTCATTTGAACTTTTGGTTAGGGAATCTTTTTTTCGTTTCTAACTTTTTAGATACAGAATAAAATAGGAGGAAACCAGTATTTGATTTTTGTCATGTTCGAATGACTATTCGAATTATTTTTTAGAAAATTAGACGAAATTTCGAAATTCTTTTCGATCGATGTCGAAAATCACACACTCCGGTTTCATAATATTATGAGGAATATACTGACCTAGCTTCCTTAAATTGATTTTTCTCGGCCACCGTAGTTGGTGGCCCAGAAATTATCTACCATGCACATGACATGTTCTATTCGTGGCGTAACTTTCACGAGTTGAGTTTTCTAGGGCAGCATGGTAGGGCCTAAACAACACACCAGGCATATCAGGCCATTACTATGACATTCACCATGGTGGCCTAGAAAAATAAACGAATCAAGCAAACGTTAAACCACCAAACAGCCTACAACACACTGAGCCTATTTTAGTGGTTCGAACAAAAATTGGCGAATGATTGGTGGAAAATATGTAAATTTTCAAAATTTTCAGTCAATTTCCAACTTCAAGTACAGTTACACAAACGAACGAATCTTTTCACCATCTTTATTGGAACTTTGTCATTTTTTACAACTTTGAAATTCCCTTTCGAACTAGGGAAAGGGCGGAAAACCCCAAATTCGTTGAAATTATCCCTGGCCTTCAACTCTCTCAATTTGTGCTAGATCATTTCTTTTGAAAAGCAAAAATGGTTTTCCTTAATCAGATATGCTTTTTCCGAATTTTCCATGTTCCCTTTTTGTAGATTACTTTTCTGTTAGAAAAATGCCTTCTCTCCTGAAACCCATTTTCCCATCATCTTTCGAACATTCACCTCCATTTCTATGTATATTCTAAACCTGACATTTGTTATCCTAATCCAAAATGATTGATCTCTGAGCGCTCTCCAAACAACATTCTTCCTGTCGTCGACACCTTGGACTCATGAGTTCAATCCAGACATCTTTTTAGTCCCTCTTTTTAACGCTCAGGCTCTTATATCCAATTTTGTGTTTTTCTGATCTTTCTTTAATTAGAAAGTCCAGTTTGAAATCAAAAAAGTTTTTTTTCAGTTATAAGAACTTCAGATTTCCGGCTAAAATTATATGACGCGCTCTGAAACTTTTCAAAACCTTGTGCTGCTCTTTTTTGATTTTATTCAAAACGCTTCGGTGAATGAAACTCTTTTCCCGAACAACAAAAGCGAATTCCGATTCAATTTTCTGTGGACAACACAACAAAAAACCGACAAGAAGAGCATGTTTCTGTTGTGTTGCATTTGACATGTGAGCACAAGAAACTGTGAACTCTTTGCATAGTTTTTTTTTTCATCTGAATTCCTTTCAGAGAGCTCTCAGCTCTAGTTAGTCAGATGTCCCAAGGTAGTCTATTCCATTAAAATTTTAAGAATATCACATTTCAATTTATAAATAAAATAGAGAGATTCTCGAGAAAAAAAACATGTTTTCGGGGGTATCAATAGGCCCCTCCGGATGTTTTGAATCCTACGTATTCCGTTTTAGATGAAATCATTTTGTTCAAAAGAGTAGAACGTTTGTATGTTTTTATCCTTGACTGACTGACCGATGAATCTGAAATTGTGTCCAGGCGTTTTTAATTCAGATATCTTTTCTCTGATAGTTTCTAGATATTGAGATTCTGAGAAGTTCAAATTCGACAATTCTTGAATTCCGTAGGATTATGACTATGAGACCCATGTTAGTAATTTTTGGCTTGGAGAATTTGTGCTTTGAAGATTGTTTTGAAATTTTAAGACATTGTTAAAGGTGGTGTGCGGTGAAACATTGTATTGCTTCATTTTGTGCAGAAATCCATGTAGATTCCCATAAAAATAAAGAAAAAGTTCAAAAAAAATCCCTTCCTTGAGAAAAACGGCATCGAAAAGTCAAAGTTGTATCTGGTGGCCTAGCAGCCAGGTGAGAGTTTTCTAGGCCAACTGCCGTTAAAAGCGCGCGAAATTCGATTTTTTATTGGTTTTCAGTGTTTTCTCTGATTTTTGTCAGGTTTTTTCATACACCTGGGAGGAAATTAGAATTCCACCACAGTGGCGAT
>NC_013490.2:9636737-9681892 GCF_000004555.2 Caenorhabditis briggsae | reverse complement strand
GCGTTTCAAAGGGGCGTGTCACTTTGCAACCTGCGGCGCGCCCACGTCTTATTGAATAGACAATAAAACCGTCGGAAAAGCGAAATATTTCAGGTTACTGTAGTTGTTTGGTATTGAAAAAAGACGTAAATCGATAAAATGAATCCGGAATATAAACACATGTAATTTAAGTTACTGTAGTTCTCGTTATGGGACCTTTGACCACAGTCACCGGCGTTTCTCTTACAACTCCGATTTTTTGTACCACAGTAAAATCATTAATATGATACTCTCTAAATAAGAGATTCTGAGAAGTTCAGAATCTGGAATTCTGGAATTTCCAAGGATTCTGACACCCAAGTTTATAATTTTTAATTTTCAGATTTCGAGCTTCTATGATTTCGAAATTCTAAGAACTTATTTAGGATTCTGCAAAATTCTGAAATTCTGAGATTCAGATTCTCTGAATACATGAACCCTTTTCACTCTACAAAGTTTTGCTTCCATCGTCATTTCTGATTGAGATTTTGATTCTTATACTTCCTTGTCAGAACATTTTTTGTCTTTTCTGTTCTATTATCTAGTTAGACTTTTTCTAGTTTTAGCTTCATTTCCTCTAGACTTGTACAAATCTTGCAAATTATACATCTCCAAAATTTTCAGCTGACCAGAGGAACAGGAATCACATCTTCTTCTTGTATTCTGATGCCAAAGAATTGAGCCACGTGGTTTTTCAGATTGCGTCTCGAATTTCAATTCTCTCAAGGTTGCAACTTTGAATTTTGAGTTTTGAATTCTGATTCCTTGTGTACTCTTAATTATCACAAATTCTCAAATTCAAACAAAATATCTACTCTATCCGATCTTTCCACATCGTTTTAACAGAAAATTCAGAGAAGATGTCCCATAAAAACTTTGAGAAAACTCAGTTTTTCACATTATACGGACTACTCTTTTTCTTTTTTTTTTCTAAATTTGTCTTCCGCATTTTTCCTTGGTTTTTGATCGTCTCCTTAGGCTTCTGAAGTCCTCCAGAAGACCTCCTCAAATATTTTCCAAATTTTATTTTCCAGAACATTTTTTCAATGTTTCCAATTCTCTGTGTTTTAGTCGCATTTCCTTCTTAAATTGGCGTTGTTTCAGAAGAACCCACTTGTTTGTTTCTAGTCTTGCAAAAAGAGCAGAATAGAAAAGGAAGAGGAAATAACGGATTTATGCAACTTTTTTGTCCAAAGCTACTTAAGTTGATGTATGTTTCAGGTTTTTATTCTGTTTTTCCTTCCTCTCAATGACGTCAAAGATAAGAAGAGCATATGACGATTTGGAGGGGTCATTTTGGAGAAGAGTGTACTTTTGCAAATCCAAGGATCCGCTTAGTTTTGGAAAGACATGTTATTTTCCAGAAATATCATTTGCTTGATGTTTTAGTGCTCGGAAAACTCACTGCGTCGATTTTCGACCAGATCACTACAATTTAATTTTCAAATTATGGTTTAGGTCAAATTCTGAGTAAACAATATTGACTTTTAACAATTAGATTTTCAGAGAACTTGAAGCCTTTACTTTAAAGTAATTGGCTAACTTTGGATATAGAACCTATTTTTTCTGGCTGTTGCTCTTAAAATAAGATTTTTGGTACAGTATTTTTTGGAATTTTCAGTTTTTTTTATTATCTTAAAAAATTATCGTAAAGTATTGCTCTGGTAAAATTTCTATGCGTGTTGCGGCCGAGGGTGGGAGGAGCTTAGATCCGGTAGCAAAATTTTTAAAAGAGCATGTACTTTCTTAATTATCATCTGACCGATTTTCTCTATTTTCCGATGAATTTTATCGATTTTGAACTATTTTCAAACAAAAATCGGGAAAATCACGAAAAATCGATTAACACAATGATTTTTTGCTCAATAATTCGAAATTAAATCCGGCAAAGCGGGAAAAATCTTTAAAAAACACAAATAGTTATCGAAAAATCGATGAAACAGGTCCGAAACTAGTTAAGAAAAATCATGCTCCTTCAAGAATTTCGCTACCGAACCTAAGCCCCGCCCAACGTCGAATTTTCGGCCTCAACGCGCATTGAAGAGTAATATCCTTTTTCTGATAATCTCTAATGTTTCTGAGAAATTCAAAGTTCAGGATTCTGGAACTTTGAAGGATTATGTGACCCAAGTTTATAATTTATTATTTCGAGACTTTGGGTTTCTAAGATTTTGAAATTCTAAAAGTGAAGCATTCTCAAGGATTTTGTAAAATTCTGAAGAATCTTTCCAAAAATTGCAAAAAAAAATTAATTCTTGACTATTCCCGATTCCTGATGTTCCATCACACGCAAAACCAAAACACAACACAATCTGTTAAAAATCTGAGGGTGGGTGGTGTAATCCTTCTTTCAACCCGGATAGGATTTGCCAGCTCATCCTTATTTTAAACGTAAGTGATGTTATATCATATGAACTTGTTTTCATCCAAAAAGAAAATAGACTCTTTCCGGAAGAATAGAAAACGATATCATTTCTTGCCGCTTGCTCTTTGTCTTTTGACAGATCATAGTCCTTTCTTCATTCTCGCAGTAATAATTACAGTTGACTGCGTTTGAACAAAAAAAGTGACTCAACGCCTTCTGAATTTCATCTCTGACCTCTTCTGAAATACTTCACACAAATGTCAATTTCAGAGTGACACGGAAAAGTGTACTTTCTAATTTTCTTTAATTTCGAGAAAATGCACCTCTCACTAAATGACATCTGAAACTCATTCTAGTTTCATTTGCTCTTTTGAATTTTGCATTTTTTGCTAGAAAGCCATTTGAAGAGATATAATATCATTTGAAGAGGAACAGAGAAAGAAAACGGATTTTTTTAAATTCCCCCTAGCCTTTTTTGATATCTAACTCCTCATTGAGCATTTCAGAAGCTCTTAATCCAAATCAAAAATAAGTCATATTGACTATTAAAAAATCATAGACGCAATGTGATGAATAATTGAATTGTGACCCCAAATTCACGGACGTCAGAGCCAAAAGATTCCCCCCTTTTTGGGAAAATTCTGAATTCTGAATCCATCTTCTTGTCTTATAAAGGAAGCAATCCAGTTCCTGTTTCACAGCGAACGCGCAAAAGTTTAGAAGGTGTCAGTTTTTTTTGGTTTTCGAATGCTCCGTTTCCTGTTAGCTCGATTTTCAAGAACACCTCGCTTTTGATTTCTGGTCGTATTTTTTATCGAATCAAAGAAGAGGCAGAAATAAGTGTTTTGACTAAATTTTGGTCAGATTTTTCAGTCAGTTTTGATTTTGAGGCATTTTTTGCCGTATCTGAAAGTCCTATACAACTATTGTTCGAAATTTGTATGCTAATACAGTGTGGCGCATAATTACCCGGTCTCAAGTTTGTACTAACAGAAAATTTGGGTTGATCGTTGTATTGGGTTAAAATTTGGAGTGCGAAATTTCAGATAATTAATCAGGAAACTGGTCAACTTTCAAACTATTAGATCAACTTTGAGCTGCGTTATCGCTTGCCAAAGTTGTTTCATGAAAATCACAAGAAACATTACGCCCTTCATATTTTGACAATCATAGAACCTAAACTTGAGGAATCGCTTTCAAAATATTAGTAGATTTGTGAATCAAACGTAAATTTGTATTTCTACCAATGTACGTGCTTTCAGAGGACTTATGTCTAGAGATATATCTAGAGATACGTTTATATCAGTCTGAGTGAATGTGTGCAACCCTTGAAATGTTTCTGAAAGTTTTTCTCGTATCCTAGCTTTCTAAATCTCATTGATGGTTTTGTAGTTTTGTCATTTCGTTACATCTCCTTTCACAAAAGATTATGAAAAAAGTTTATTCAAACGTTTTCTAATCTTTTTCCACTCCAATAAAAGGAAGAAGAAATTTCTGAATTCGTACTATTTTTGGTATTCTAGAGACAAAAGAAACTCATATATCCGCTTCCGTCATCCGAAATTCTAAAGAATACGTGCGAATTTTGAAACCAAAACTTTTTGAAAAATCTCTTCCTCCACTCGGGGGGTCCCCAGAACGACGTCGACATACAAACTAGACCTTCAGAATGAGCCCACTAAAAAATCTGAAAAGATCTGAAAAATATTGTAATTTGATTGGGTTTCTGATGTTTTCAAGTTCCATTTCCTTCCCCTTCCAACTTGTTTTCTCGTCACCAAATAAAAAGCAAAGTTCTGCATTTTTCCGATATCTCTTTTTGCCCTTCTCTCCCAACGTAAACAACGAATGATGGTCCACAAAAGGACGATTCTCCCGTGTTTTGCTCATCAAAAATTTCTCTCTCCCTCTCCGGCGAGCACATTTTTTCCCACGTGGATCTTCGCGAGCACATCCCATCCGATCACACATCGGAGAATTCTTACTACATCCGTCTTAGCAGGGATTGAGTTCGAAATTTTTCAAAAAAAAAATTGTCTTGTGATCCTTGTTTTTTTGCGCTCTTTTCAAGGAAAGCTCCGCCCACTTTTAAGGGACCAAGAGATGGAAGAAGTTTAATTTGCTCCATTGAACTTGATCTAGCAGCAATTAAAAATTTTCCGAAAATTATCTTAATAGAAAAATCCTGTTTCTAGGAGAATTTTTCCTTGAAAAGAAGTTTCAATTCAAACAAGAATTTATTAACTGATATTTATCGTAAAATCACCAATATTTTATTAGTTGACAGAATCTTGTTATCTCTCACAGGAATCGAGATACTGGAGCTCAAAGTTGGTGGCCACTATGAGTTCAATCACATTGGCTCAAACGTTAGCTTTGAGCTCAATTATCTCGATTCCCGTGAGAGGTATAAATATTTTGTTAACTGATAAAATTTTGGTGATATTATGATAAGTATTTTATCAGTGGACAAATTTTTGGTATCTTTCATAGGAGCTGAGATAATTGAGCTCGAAGTTGATGGATGCTATGAATTCAGTTACATAGACTCAACCGTCAGCTTTGAGCTCAATTATCTCAATTCCTATGCTAGATATCAAAAAAGTGTCAACTGATAAAATGTTTATCATACTATCACCAATGTTTTATTAGTTGACCACTTTTTGATATCTTCTGAAGGAATCGTGATAATGATTCTCTTGATTTTATGATAAACAACTTATCAGTTAACTAATCTTCGATATCTTTCATAGGAGTCGAGATAATTAAACTCAAAGTTGCACGTTCGGGTGGGTGCGAAATTGAAAAATGGCCGCCAAGTTTTTAGAGATATCCTCATCAAGCTAGCCAAGCTCCGCCCCGTTTTTGGAGGATCCTTTTTGAGGATGCTCCAAAAAAACAACATGAAGAGAGAAAAGAAGAGGAAAAGTGACATATTTTTGAGTGGATATCATCCACGATTCAAGTTAATTTTTCTTTTTCTGTCTTCTTGTTGTTTTTTTCTTCCTGCTCCTGCTCCGACGCATCCTTTTTCTTCTTCTTCTTCTGTGCATTCCTTCAATTACATTAGCGTCTCGTTTTGCATATACGCCCATTTTTTATTCTCATGTTTTCTCCCCGCCCATCTTCTCTGATTCATAGAATCTAGGGGGGAATCTGGGAGTCATAACTTCCAGTGAATCGGAAGAATATTCAATATGCACTCTGATCTCATCTCTTCTCTTTCTTCCAAACCAAAATCAGTCATCCGGGTTCTCTAGTTTTTTTTCTTTTAGTATCCAATCCGAAAAATGAGTTTTTCGGAGTAGTTTCCCCCAAAGTTTTATAGCTCCACATCCTTCTCTGTACTATTAGGATCCTTCTCTCTCAACTTGAGTGACACCGGATTTCCCTTTTTTGGATTTCCTTGTCACATGGGTCCCAACTGGCTTGTCTTGAGATGAGATGCCACGTCATCTCATCTCCAAAAAAAACTGTTGTTTTCCGTTTTGTTCGGTTCTTGGGCCTGTCAGTTTTCTGACATTATCACTTTGTTTTTGTTCTCGAAAATTTCTTATGCATGTTCCAGTCAAACATGTGTGTTGGAATTTAATCTGACATGTTTAGTTGTCAACTTATAAAATTTTTATCTCAATAATATCCCAAAGATTTTATCAGTTGGCACATTTTTGATATCTTTCATAGCAATTGAGATGACTGAGTTCAAATTGGACAGTCTGGGGGCTCTTCTATTACAGGTTTTACGGTATCTGCAAACGTCTAACACTGACGCCCAGAATCTCGAAGGCGTCCTTGGTTTTCAATGTTTTTAACGTGGGTCCTTAGTCAGTAGAAGGCTTTTCAGATAATCCAGATGAGCCGAAGAAAATCTAATAACCGAAAACATGAAGAGGATGAATATAGGGGAAAAATTGTGACAGTTTGTGATGCTTGATGGCAGAGATCTGGTTGGATAGCAGCAAAATTTTGAAAATTCGATCACAATACATATTTTTGATTTTGAGGAAAAAAGCTACCATAAAAACTGTAATAGAAGGGCCCCCAACGTTTAACTTTGAGCTAATTAATCCCGATTCCTGTAAAAAGGTGTCAAAAATTTGTTAACAGATAGAATAACTATCATAATATCACCATCATTTTATCAGTTGGTACATTTGTGATAACTTTCACCGAAATCGAGATGATTGACATAGGATGGGCTTCAATTAAAGCAAATACGGTATTTTAGTTAAAGATTACAAGTTTTAAAAAATATCCAGAAAGAATCTACTCTGACAAATTTTGAATTGGAATTTTTTATTTTCACATCTTCCAGAATAACCTAGAACATCCACCCGCATACTGTCTTTATATTGAGAACTCCAATTATATTAACCTTTCCTGGATAAATATTCAGATATTCTGTTTTCGCTTTCCATTGTTTTTTCATTCCCGTCCCTTTTCCTTTCCTGTCAGATTTTGATTTATAACTTTCTTCCCTTTTGCTTTTGTTTTTGAGTTTCAATTTTCCAATTTCTTTCCGTTATTTTTCATATTTTTTGTTCTGTTCCTTTTTTAGTAGAAATTTGTTATTTCAATCACTGCCTGTTCAAAACTTTACTAATTTTGAAAGTTTTCTAATCAGCTGATTATTTTTGTTTGTTATTTCGATTGTGAAGCAAATGGGCGGAATCAATTTCTGTTCCCAAGCAGTTCGATTCCTGAGAATTCAGACAAAATTCTTAAAATCGAAGTTTCTGGAGTTTCCAAAAGTTTTGCCGAGCAAAAGTTACGATTTTTGTAATCATCGTACTCAAAAATACACACTCTTTTGTTGGGAAGTCCAAGAGCTGGCCTAGCTTTTGCTCAATCTCCAACTTTCTAGGCCAGGGGGGGGGGGAATATCATTGAAACATCTCTCGTTTTTCAGTTACTCCAAATAAAATTTCAAGTACGGATGTGAATCTAATTGGACCGCCTGAGGCCATGAAAAAAGTTATCTCCAGAGATAGAAGAAAATTAATTGATCTGGAAAGTTTCTTTTTTCTCTCTTCTTCCCACTCACGAGATTTCAATGTTTGGACTCTCGAATATCCTTGTCTATTCTAGGAAAAGTGGGCGGAGCCTAAATGGAGCATAATAGAGCAGGAAGGAGGAAAGAAGATCAAGATTTTAATTCAATATGGGCACTCTAATGAATGCGAAAAAGAATCTAAAATGGGTATATCTATATTCAGAATATTTTTTATTCTACGAAATTGAGTACATTTTTAAAGATCCCAAAAAAAGATCCGGCTCCTTGGAACTCATCAAAATGTTAATCCGGTGTTTTTTCGGTTTGCAAGAAAAACGGAAAATTTCCTTCTGGCAGACATTTCGATGAATTATCAATGTCTTCTTGGCTGAAATCCTGAAAAATATGTCTCGAAATCTCGAAAGCATTCTAAATGTTTTTTAAATTTGGGCAAAGCCAAAAGCGTTTGAAATGAGCTTGAAATTTTAAAAAAATAACCAGTATTTTTTTTTGAAAATTACCGTATTTTCTCTAATAGAAACCCACCGAAACCATCTACTTTGAGTCAATTTTTCTCAGTTCCTGTGAAACATATCAAAAAATTGTAAACTGATAAATTGTTCTTCATAATTTTACAAATATTTTATTAGTTGATACATTTTTGATACCTTTTACAGGAATCGAGATAATTAAGCTCAAAGTTGGCAGTGTGTATTCTGAAAATCGGGGACTTTTCTTTCTGTTTTGATTCGTTTCCAGCCAAAAAACAGTTCCAGATCAAAATCCGATGATTTGTCTATAATTTTCCTAATTTCCTTTTTGCCTTTTTTTTTCTGGCCAGCCACATCCTTTACCTGTTTCCCTACCAGTCATTTCCGATCCATATTATCATCATCATGATCACATCTATCTGAAATTCTCATTTTCCCAAAAATTCAGAAGTCTAACCTAATTTCTTCTTTTTTTTCGTCTGGTGCCACATGTTTTTTTTTGAGTTAAGTTATGCATACTATCTCGAATTGCTTCCTCACTTCTCGGAAGCAAAAAAAAGAAAAACGACAAAAATAAGAGTCAGGAATTATTCTTTTTCTGTTCTCTACACGGCTTCTAGAGAATCCATTGTTAGGTAGAAGTGGTAGAAGAAATTGAGAACTATTCTTTGAACTCTCCTTTTATACGAAATTAAGTTTTCTTACTGCCGTTCTTTGGACTGTTGTTTGCTTTGTAATCCTTCGTGTATCTATTGGCATCAGAATTTTCGGAACCATGAAAATTGGTAGAAATATAATTTAAGGTTTGATTCAAAGCTTCTGAAATTTTCAAAGCGATTCCTCAAGTCTAGGTATTGTTATGGCTGTCCAAAGATTAACGTTGTGATTTTCATGAGATGAAGCAACTTTGACCAGCGATAACTCAGCTCGAAATTGTTCAAATAGTGTGAAATTCGGCCATGTTGCTGATGAATTATTTGAATTTTCGCACTCCAAATTTTTAATCAAGTGTTATGCTAGTTCGAACATTGCACTTCTTTTGACACTAAAAGCTCCAAAATCTTTCGCATTTATAGTGTCTGAAACTTTGAAACTTAGAACTTTAAAAGATGAAAAATCGTTGTTTTCCTAGGTTACTTTTTCAAAACAAATTAGATTAATGATCCGTTTATTTCTCCGAAAAAAATTTTCTCTATTTTTTGCCTTTTTCCGAACTCCAAAATCTCATTTTCTCTTGTCACTCTTATCCACCTGTGTTCCATGTTCCAATTTGGCTCTTTTTTCTTCTTCTTAGAATTTCTAAGATTGTTTCTAGCCTCATCTTGTGTTTTGATACGGAAATAAACCAAATGAGGAAACAGAAAAAGAAACTTTCTTCCTCCTCCTTCTTTTCCTATCCGGGTAACTCTGTCTCGACCGGAAATCTGATCATTTTCAGAAAAGAAAAGGTTTCTCATTTTTCCATTTTAGGTTAAAGATTGAGGGGAAGTATAATTTCTACTTCGTGTATCCTTTTGACCTGAAAAATGAGGAAGATCCTT
Source organism: Caenorhabditis briggsae (assembly GCF_000004555.2). Lineage (NCBI taxonomy): Eukaryota > Metazoa > Nematoda > Chromadorea > Rhabditida > Rhabditidae > Caenorhabditis > Caenorhabditis briggsae. The sequence goes on along the minus strand of NC_013490.2, from coordinate 9,672,484 downwards.
CTTCTTTTTTTGAGAGAGAGAGAGAGGGACCTAAAGAATTGGGTGAATTTTGGCATGATGTCACAATGTTTCAACTTCCCCTTTTTTCGATGCAAATGAATCCTGGAACATTTTCCGTGTATCAAGTGGAAAATTCAAAAATATCATATTATCAAAATCAAATCATAGGTTGCTAGACGCTGCATAATTACATAGAACTTGGTATTTATCAAAAAGTATATTTGCTTCTAGAAGTTTCTTAGAATTCTATCTCAAAGATTTGTTTATGCTATACAAAGCTATGGAAGTTTTGTGCTCAAGTTTCTTGTTGTCCTAATTTTGAGCCAATTTTTCTCGTTTCATGTCAAAGATATGAAAAAGTAGAAAGTTGATAAATTGTTTCTGATATTATGATAAACAATTTATCAGTTGACTCAAAGTTAGCAGCTCTTCTATTACAGGTTTTACGGTTTTTAGGAAAGTCGGATCTTTGCTGTCTGGACTTACAAAATTGAATTTAGAATTCCTTCTGATTTTCCAGAAATAACACTTTTCAAATTCCTAGAATTTGGTTGAAATTTAAAATTATTTTTTCTCCCAATTTCAGCCTCACTGTTTTTTTATTTTCTCCCCATTAATCACCATTGTTTTGGTTATTTTTTCTCTCCCAATTTCCTTTCATCTGAAAGAAAAGTCACTCTGATTCTTCTTCCGGACGTCTTCTTGGTATTCCTTCTGGTGAAGAACACACAGAATTCGTAATTCGCTCTCCCAACTTTTTGAATTAATTGTCTCACACCAACCTGAATGCGAAAAAAGAGAAAATTCTACTCTTCCTTTTCTGAAACAGACACCAAAAATCCAAAGGATCCTCTCGCTTTTTATTTATTCCGGACACGGTGTGCCAACCGAGAACCTGCAGATATTTTTGAGCTTTGATTCTTTTTAGTCCTTTGAATCTTTTTGGACGTTAATAACAGGATTATATATTTTGATTCCCCTTTATTTCCTTTTATTTCTCCCTCAACCTAATTTCCTGTTTCGTCCGTATACCATTGGTCTCTATTTTTTTTTTACACATTTCTCTGCTATTCAGAATATAAATCCAATTTTCAGCCAAAAAAATGGATCAAGACCTTCTAATTCAACTGGGTGAACGAGCGTGTAAGAACGCTGAAAATCTGACACTTCCACCGGAACTCAATGGCATTTTCTTCTGTGCGCCCAGCTCCAAAGAAGGATTGTAAGTTTAGAAAACTTGAATGGAAAGAAGATTCTCAGAAATATTTGGCAGTAATTTGAGACTAAATGAAAGCTTCAGACGTTAGATATACATAAAACCTGTGAAAGAATGGCTCCTAACTTTTAATTTTGAGCTCAGTTATCTCGATTCCTTCAGAAGATATCGACAAGTGATGAACTGATAAAATATTGGTGATATTATGATAAACATTTTATCAGTTGACAAATTTTTTATATCTCTCACAGGAATCGAGATAAACTGGCTCGAAGTTGAAAGCTAGAGGCGGGGGGGGGGGGGGGGGCTTCTATTACAGGATTCACGGTTTTGCAAAACGATCAACAAGAAGTACTTTTTCACACATACAAAATGGTCCAATTCTCTTTGCACAATTTTTTGATAAAAAATATTTTCTTCACTTAAAATGATGTTGGAATTTATTAATCCATTTGAAGAGACATGTAAAACTTCAATGTCTTGAGAATTTATAATTTGAGTTTATGTGTACTAGACAGAAAGTAAACCAAGAGATCTTTGAAGTATGATGATGCTGGTATGAAAAAATCAAAAGTGTGGAAGAGAAAATCCGCGGCCACTACCGTAATTGGCAAATTTCTGAAAAAAAAATCTTCCAGAGCCACCCAAGTGTTCGTCGCAATTGCCTTTGTCCTTCTCATGGCCACTGCGATAATCGGAAATTCGGTTGTGATGTGGATCATTTATAAGCACAAAGTAATGCATTATGGCTTCAACTATTTCCTTTTCAACATGGCTTTCGCTGATCTCCTAATTGCTCTTTTCAACGTCGGAACTTCCTGGACATACAACTTGTACTATGATTGGTGGTATGGAGATCTTTGCACTCTGACATCATTCTTTGGAATTGCTCCAACAACGGTCTCGGTTTGTTCAATGATGGCTCTCAGTTGGGATAGGTAATGAAGTGCAAAAGCACAAAAGTCAACTAGATATTTTCTTTTTTAGATGTCAAGCAGTTGTGAATCCTCTCCAAAAACGTCCACTCTCTCGAAAAAGATCAGTCATTGCTATCCTTGTCATTTGGGTTGTTTCAACGGTCACTGCACTTCCTTTTGCTATTGCTGCATCTGTGAGTTTCATTTATTTATCTACAGAAAACTCATCCATCTTTTTAGGTCAACTCATTTTATACGTATGATGTCGTCACTTCCACTGTTTCGAAGACACATGTTTGCTCGGCACCTGTCAACACTTTGTAGGAATTCAGGGAGAAAATAAGGAAAAATATTGTTTGTTTCAGCTTTGAAAAAGTGTTGTTTGGCATTCAATACGCACTACCAATTATAATACTGGGATCGACATTCACGAGAATCGCAGTCGCATTTCGGGCAACAAATGAAGCGACGGATAGTAGTTTGAAAAATAATCATACAAGAGCAAAGAGCAAAGTAAGCGACCAATTCAACAAAGAGATTCTGAATTCAATCAGCACATGTTCAAATTCAGAGGACTTAAAAAAGCAAAGTTCCAGATACTGTAGCTTACACAACATACCGTGTTTCATCTAATAGACGAAGCCCATTCATACCGTCAACTTTGAGCACATTTATTTCGGTCCCTGTAAAAGGTATCAAAGTTTTGTCACAAATAAAATATTGGTGATAATAAGATAAACGTTTTATCAGTTGACAACTTTTTGATACCTCTGACAGTACCCGAGATAATTGAGCTCAAAGTTGAAGGTTTGGGTAGGCTTCTATTAATGGAAATACGGTAGTTCCAACCACTGTAGCCTACAAAACATATTTCTAGAATTCCGAATTTCTCGAACCTTCTTCCATTCAGATCTATTAAAACTGAGTCTATAAATGTTCAAATTTCAGTTTCCTTGAAATAGAATAAATCTATTAGCTATTCGAAGTTTTCTGAAAACTCACATCCCATTCATTATGATCTAATTTCACGAAAAAAACGTACAACTTTCCATGTGCTTCTCGTTATTTTTTAGAAATTCTATAATAGAATTCTGTGTTCTGTTTGTTTTTTCAACTTTCTTCACACCAAACTACAAAAAGACCATATTAAAACATACCGTATTTTCTCGAATACAAGCTTACCCAAACCTTCAAATTTGAGCTCAATTATCTCGGTTTCTGTAAAAGATATCAACAATTTGTCAACTAAGAAAATGTTTATCATAATATAACCAATATTTTGTTAATTGATTACTTTTTGAAATCTTTTACGAGAAGTGAGATAAATCCCTTTAATGTTGGGCAACTTTTCGGTCGCAAACTCGGTCTGTGTCAGGAAGGACCTCACTTTGACCCGATTAACCTCATTTCCAGTAAAAGGTATCAAAATTTTGTTAACTGACAAAATGTTCATTATAATATCACCAATATTTTATTAATTTACAAAGTGTGAATATCTTCTGTAGGAACCGAGATAATTGAGCTTAAATTGGACGGTTTCATGAATTACGGTACATGCGGTCGAAAAACAAGAATTTTTTACTTTTCAGGCTGTCAAAATGCTATTCCTGATGGTGGTTGCATTTGTCGTCTGCTGGCTTCCATATCACATTTATCACGCGTTCGCTCTCGAAGAATTCTTCGATGCCGCCCATGGAAAATATGCGTATTTGTTGATATACTGGATTGCAATGTCCAGTTGTGCTTACAACCCAATTATCTACTGTTTTGCCAATGAACGGTAAATAGAAGACGTTGAGAACATTCTGAATCTGTATGTTATTTCAGATTCCGAATCGGATTCCGTTACGTATTCCGATGGATTCCAGTTATCGATTGCAAGAAAGAGCAATACGAATATTCCCAATTGTTCCCTGATAAAATGCGAAGTATGGCAATTTCACTTCAGAAGGGAAGAGTAAATTCTTCCTGTTTAGATAAGAAAATCAAGGAAAACTCTTCTCAAGGTAACAATTACAGCTTTGATTTCTAACACATCTTTCCCAATTTCAGACTGCGTGATGCCTGAGAAAAACTCAAAAAAATACTCGAAAGTTCACCTTCTGAGCTGCCATGAAAAGTGAATGAACAAACGATCTGATATTTGAACGTGTTTATTTTTGATTCTTATGAAATTTGAATTTGTATGTATTTGTATCTGTATTTGAGAAACTTCTGAATTTGATAAACTTTTGAATGAGAATAAACTTTTGGATGAGAATAAAACTATTGAATGAGAATAAATACTGATTGATGAAGCTGCACAAGTGAAATCTTTGGAGGGAGGGTGGAAAAATGAAAACGCTAGAGAATAAAGCTCGATTTTGGTGTTCAAAACAGAAAGAGGGGGTTTAAAAACAGATGCAAACGAATAGAACATGAGCCTAAATAAAACAGATGACACAGATAAAACAGATTATTAGGCAGTTGCCAGTTCGATTTTCTCTCCCTCTCGCAGTGGAGCCATTTCGTGCCCTTCTTCAGCAGTGAGCTTAGCCCATGGTTGAACGTCTCCAGAAGCGAAAATGGAGAAGAGAATCGCTCCGGTGGCTAAGATTCCAGCAGTCAGCCACAGAACCACTTGCCATTCTTCTTGTGTTCCGTTTGGTGTGAGGTAACTAGTGACGGCTGGTGAGATAATTCCCGCAAGTGCCGAAATTGTGTTTCCCGTTCCCATGACAGTTCCAGAGAATGGTGGGGCGATTTCCAGGTAGTTGACAACGAATCCAGCGTATTGGAATCCAGAAATAGCCATACCACAAGTGATGAAAATAATAACAAGAACCTGAAAATAAGAATTTTCGAAAACATTTTCTTCCTAGAACCCACATCCTGTCCACATCCGCAGTATCCAGACGCCACGAGGAACAATCCTTGACCGATCAGTGCCACAAGCATAGCCGCTCTTCTGGTGTTCAATGTGGAGAGAAGACCTTTGGCACGAATGGTATCAGCAAGAATTCCACCAGCGTTGATAGCGAAGAAATATGCGATATACGGGATTGAGGCAACAGCTCCTAGCTGAAACAAATGGTTTCTTTCACTAGTACTTATACCAATAAAACTCACCGAAGAGAGATTCAAACCGAGAACGTCTTTAAGGAAGGATGGAAGAGAGACAAGCATTGTGTATGCACCCCAGTCTCCAGCGAAATGTCCAATCCAGCATGCCCAAACAGCTGGTGATGTGAGAATCTTGATCCAAGGCGTTGATGGAACTTTTCCAGTGTCTTTTCCCATTGAAGCTTCTACTGCAGTGACGATGTATTGTTTCTCTTTTTGGGAGATACGTGGATGATTGGCTGGTTTATCAGAACTGATGTACCACCAAACACCACACCAGAGGACTCCAGCGACACCGATGATGTAGAAGATGGATGGCCATCCACCATCAAATCCGTACTGGCAGAGGAATCCAGAAAGTGGCAGAACAATGACGTTTCCGATTTGTGCGCCAGCATAAGTAACTCCGGTGAGCACAGATAATTCCAGTGGTGGACCCCATACAGACCACATGGTATGCATCGCTGGGAACGTGGCTCCTTGAAGAAATCCAATGGCTGCACGCAAGATAGCCAGTGCATATTCCGATGATCTAGCGGCGACTGGATTGAAAAGAGTGAGAAGAGCAGATCCTAGAACGGTAATGAATACGACACGTTTTCCTCCATAACGAGATGCCAAGTGTCCTCCGATGATCTGACTTCCGATGTAACCGTAGAAGAAGGAAGATAATACCATTCCAGTCGTTTGTTTATCCCAGTCGAATTCTCCGATCACCTAAACACGTGTTTGTGAATTTTCTATTTTCTGTTTTCCCCCTAATTATTTGAGCCCATACCATACCGAGGAGCTGTTCGCGTCTACTGGTGTCATTTCTTTTCCACATCGAGAAACCTTCTCTGCCCCAGTGTCTGTTTTGTTCTCCGATACCATGCAGACGACTGCGAACGACATGTTCGTCCGCATCATATAAGTGAAGAGACATCCGAAGAACATGACCAGTGACAACGCGAATCGTGTCGATGGCACAAGCCCTGCAAAACGAGGTTATCACTTTATCTCCTTTCACTTTTTCAATGCACTTTTTTCTTCATCATATCTCTCCCCCACCTTTCTGTTACACTTTTGGATCGTCTCATTAATCACCTTCTGCAAACTTCCGATCAAACTATCATTATGGGACGTCCACACAGAAAAAAAGAAAAAATTTTCGACCTTCACTCGATTTCTGCGTAATTTCCCTAGAGACTCACACTCCCACTGTGTACTTACGAGGTTTGGTAGCCGGGGCGTCCATAATTATTTGTTCTCCTTGAGCTGCCCTCTATCGTTCGGGGGGCTGACGGCCTGGAAGTAGAAGGAATGATAACAGAACTAGAAAACTCAGAGAGCATGATAAGAAATGCGGTAAAATTGAATGATGTATAGCCGACAGGGGGAAAGTGGTCAAATGCGAAAAGACGAAAGTCAAGGGCTCTCAACGATAATTGAAAATCGGTTTATACAAAACAGAACCCGAAGAAGAAGAATGAGAGATGGGCGGGGCGAGAAGGAGTAGAGATGACGTTGGTTCGAGATGACTGCTTCCTATGGTTAGGAAAAAACAAAATAAGAAGAACAAAAATAGGAAAAAGGAAAAGCGGTGTATGAGACAGAGGAGAAAATGGGGGAGGGAGCATTGCATTTTTGTGAAGACTCCATCCAGAGCCGCCGCGCAAATGTGATGCAATATGATGAAGCTGGTATGAGAAGTGATGATTTTAATTAGAGAATGCAGTAACAAGTTAGAGCTTAAGTACCCAACCAGTTTTGGTCAGTGAGCATAATAAGAAAATGTCAATTGAGTGGGTAGAAATAGGAGACCACATCAAAAACGCGTTTAGGCTCAAACGCCCGCCGCCAAATTATACGTTTCAGTTTTCAGATGATCACGTGTTTTGGGTCGTTAATGCTCAAAAACAGATGCCCTCCTAATCTTACCGATTAGTACACTTCTCCGATACTCCGAAAAATTTCGTACAATTCACAACTGATAAGACGGTCAACACTAAAAGTGACCAAATGAGATGGGAACTGGCAATACTAAAAACTTTCCGCGTTTCCTATCATCATTTTTTATAGTGAAGAATTTATATGTGAAATTGTAAGCTACGAAACCGAAGAAAAGAAAGGAATACAAAAGGGAGAAAACTTTGGGGAAAAATGGTAACTTGATACAGCTTTTGTCGCCTTTACACAAAAAAAAAGATTCGATCTACTGCTCGCGGTCATTAAATGTTCTGACCAACACATTTTCTTGTCATAACTTTCTGTAAATAACCTCAAGTCTATCAAGACAGCAAAAATAAGATATGAAGACAACAACGAAAGCGGATTGCAGAGAAAAAACTGAGACGCGGGACCGGAAGGGTGGCGCTCCTTCTCCTGGACGCTGGCTGTCTCCTCTGCGTCTCTGCATTTTTCGGTTTCGTCCCCAGGATTCCGAGGTCATTCGCACGGGAGCCCCTTTTGAATGACGTTGGAGAGTCACACGTGGGTAACTGTGTAACATGAAGACAACTATTTAAAAAATGAAGAATAACAAGCAACTTATGACCTGAAAATTGAGCTGAAAATGAAATACAGAATGGGAGGGATCGTTTAACTTTGGTCAAATCAAAGATTCTATAATAAATTCAAAATGTTTACTTGGCACGATAATGTAGAAGAATTTTTCTTTTAAAATATTTGACAGACAGACAGAGAATTAACAGCTTCATATGGGAACGTCGTTGTATGTTCTTATTTGGACAGCACCGTGGCATCAGTATCACTTCGAGTATCATCGCCTTGCGTCGAGGTTGAGTGCAGCGACGTTTTGCTTTTCTTCGACCGCTTCAAAAGCTTATTGACTGTTTGGCCGTCGAACTTCATATTCTGTATTTTGGCTATGTTCGCACGGAAGCCAGGGAGGATTCGGTGGCTTTTCGTGGTCTTTTTGGAAGCGGCAGATATGGGTCGTGCTGAAAACATAGAGATTTAGATCGATTCCCTAACTGTAGTCTCTTGCATACGTGCTGCGAAGATTGACGCTGGCATTGCAGTTCTCTGATCGTCCATTCGCGAATTCATCTTGCAGATCAGATCCATGAAATCCATTGGCTCTTCGTTCTCCTTCGGAGTTTCCTCTACCACCGGTGCGGGACGCTTCTGATCTTCAATTATGCCGTTGACTACCATTCGCCATGTCTCCACATTCGTAGCATGTTCGAGTTTGACAACAACCTTTGTCACGACCTCATTCGGCGCAACCGGATCCGCGGATGCATCTAAAGCTAGGCTCACATCTTTTCCTTCTTCTGTATCATTTCTCTCGGCTGTCATCACTTCGTCAATGAGCTTATAAAACTTTTCGAAGCAATCCTGTTTGATAGTGAGAACACTTCCGAGAACGATAAAGTAAGCCGATTGTTGTCTCCTTCCAAGCGCGGCCAGACATTTTGCAACGAGTAAAAGAGTGTCTTTGAGGTATTCATTCAAGTTTTGTTGGCGAATCAGTTCCAACGCCTCCATAGCGTTGCAGTACGCCTCGTGGGGGTTTCCGAACGCCAACAGTTTATCAGCTAACTCCCGTTTGTACTTGGCTACTTCTCGCGTCGTTCCATATTTCGACACATAATATGACGCACTTCTGAAGAGCAATATTTTATTATACAAGCAATACTATTATCACAATGCTCACCTCAGATTGTTGACGATGAAAATGAGCATATTTCCTTCAGCATAGAGAGCCATTTCGTAGTAGGCTCGGTGAACGTTTGCTAGTTGATCGGTTTTGATACACAAATCAATACAGTCCTGATACGTTTGATGGGATTCTCTCTGTTTTTCTTGCAAAGCAAGGCACTTCGCCTCAAGCATTAAAATTTCGACTTTGGAAATATTATCGGGGTGCTCTTCATTTATCTGTTTGATTTTGGAAATCTGTTCGGCACTAATAGTGAGAAGTCGTTTGTTCTCCTCGGGATTGCCTTCCAATTTTCGTTCATAACCTTCCAAGCAAACTGTCACGAGAAGAGTTCTTGCGATTCTGACGAATGTTTCTCCTTCTTTTCGATTGCTGGTGTAGTCAATGAGATCTTCTGCACATCGCTTGGCTTTTGAAATTTTTCCCATCGAGAGTGCAAGTTCAACGATTCGCCGCGAGGAGTCGCACGCTTTTGGATAAATGAAGGTCAGTCTGCAATTATCGAATTGAGATACAACCTAGGACGATGTGTAGTTACTTTAGCACATTGAGCTCGTGTTCAAAAAACTCAAGAGCCTTAGTTTCATGCTTCAAATATCTGAGTACTCTTCCGTAGTACATGTAGATTCTGCCGAGTAATTGAATATCGGTTGTTCCGCATTCGAGGATTTCCTCGAGCCGTCCCATGGCCTCCTCGAACATGCCTAGCTTCATTGCACTACGGGCACTGTTCAACATTGAGTTAATAATCTCATCTCGGGGACCTTCTTCTTCCCGAGAAGATACAGAAATGTCCATCATTGGTTTATGCTTTTGCAGTCTGAGTTGAAGCGCGATTAGCTGAAAAGTGAGTTTTGTTACTTAACAACCTATATTTAAAAGCTTTTACAACGTTTCACGCAAGTTTGTATCAAAATTGCAGTAAAAATAGAGAAAAATCCAGTAGGAACAAGACACAATTTCAATTTCCAAATTGGCGCCACTTTTCAATGTCGTGAGATAGCACGCATTATCCGCATATACACTATGACGCCATATTACACAATCCCTTATAATCTGAAGAATTGTCTTCAAATGACAAAAAACATAATAATTTCTAGCATACCTGAATGAATAATATCCCAATAAAGATGTCACTAGATTTTTTTGTATTTTGTTTTGGGCAGATTCAAAGCCATAAAAGTTCTTCATTGATTTCTGGTCATATTTTTTTATAACAGCTGCAACCTTAAACGCGGTTTTTATTTTATCTTCGAGTTGTCCTCGAATTCTAGACAATTTTCGAAATTCAAAAATAAGTTTCAGAGAAACTGTCGTCCCAATTGCGAGGAGCTCTGGCAGCAGACTCGCCTGCAATGGCGGCACGGTCTTCTCTCGATCCAACAGGTTCTGTTCTCTCATTGGACGAATCATCAGGAATCTCAGATCATGAAGGTTTTTCATCAGCAGAGCAGGATAATTTTTCGAACAGAAAGCCTGAGGATCAAGCAAAAAACTCATCAGATTCAGAAGAAGATGATGGTAAATAAGAAAACAATTCCACTTTTTCAAGTCTTTGTTTCAGGAGTAGAAGCAAAAAACCCACTACCAGACGTTCCACCAGGCTGCGGCCCTCCAACAATTCCCCTTAATGTTCTACTCGACTTTTCCATCCAACATGTATATCACGAAATCACGGTTCTTGCTGAATTGATGCAACGAAAGACAAATGATCAAGGAGAACAAGAAAGGAAAATGTCACTTGTGCATTTCGCTCATGCCACTAGAAGTCAGTTTTTAAAACTAGTAGCTCTAGTCAAATGGATACGAGTTTCAAAACGAATGGATGTCTGTTATGTGGGTTTTAAATTTTCTCATATAAAATATTTTGAAAAACGAATTTTCCAGTCAATCGACTATCTTCTGGACCTTCAATCTCAGTATTTCATCGACACAGCTGACCGATTAGTAGCAATGACGCGTGGCGATCTGGAGCTGGCTCGTCTTCCAGAATATCACATTGCACCAGCTATAGATGTTCTCGTACTTGGAACATATAATCGCATGCCTTCAAAAATCAAAGAAGCCTTTATTCCACCAGCAAAAATCACACCTAGAGAGCAGAAACAGGTGTGTGCTCGACTGAATCAGTTGATTGAAACGCGATTGTCTCGGCTGTCCAGTGGAATCCCACCGAACTACAAGGAAATTCATGTGGCTAATGGCATCGCCACACTACTAGTTCCAGGAGAATTCGAAATCAAAATCACACTACTCGGAGAGACTGAAATGACCAAATGGTCACTATTGAATATCAAAATCCTCGTAGAAGACTATGAGCTTGGAATGGGTCTTCCACTCGTTCACAATCTCCAACTCAACCAAATTCATGGAGTGCTACAGTCTCGAATGGATGTAGCTGTGAATCCAGTCAAAGAAGCGTTTTTCAATTTGCATAGTTTCTGTGTTTCTCTTCAGTTGGATGTTCTTTACTGCCAAACTTCACGAATGGCTGCCGGACGGTTACGGGAAAACATTGTTATCGAAAAGTACGATCCTAAAGAACGGATGCTGGTGGTTGGCTACTGGGTCAAACGGTCGAAAAATAAGAGATTGACAGTTGGACAAGTGAAGATCGATGCACAGTACAGAGTTCAAATCTACGAAGATAAAGATGACAAATTGGGTGGATTGAAAGTTCGACACTTCCCACATGCACCTCGACTCGGAACGATTGATTGTGCATCTGGAATGTTGTCAATGGATAGAATGCTCTCAGAAACATTTGCTGTGAGATGTAGTGAACGTCTGATGAGGCTGCGAAGGATACTGGAAGCAGCAGAGCCACTGTTGGAAGTTAGAATGACTGGTTCAAACGTTCCAACACTTTCTCTATCTCTCCTGCCAGATACTTCATCCAACGAAGAAATGTTGACCGTATCGGTGAATTCTTTCTGTGGAAAAGTTATTTGCAACATCAATGTGCTTAGTAAGTTTTTCTTGTAGTTAACTCTATATAATTCTGGTTTCCAGATAGCGAAAATGACGACCTTGTTGCATTTGCAAAAGCTCTCTACAGTAGTCGTTGTTCAGGACAGACGATCAGAGACTATTTGCAAAAGTTGCGAACTTCTCTTGTGATAGAAAGATATAGACGATCAGTGGCAGCGCTTCCAGTTCGAGAAATAAAGGAAACTGAGCTGCTACCATTCGTAAAGGTTATGTTGAGAGAGGCGCCGAAACAAAGAATAATTCTTCAATATACTCGATCTGAAAACTACTATCTAATCGTTGGATTCATTCCTGAAGGAGAGGATGTTGTCACCACAAAACTGCAACTTTTGGAGTGTGATGATGAAAGAGCCCAGTTCATTCCTCTGGATAATGATACAGAAGTGTTCCAAACAGCAGTCGCCGATGCCGTTGAACAAGGAACGATGAGATTCAAAAATTGTGATGATAGAATTTCACTACTAGAAGAGTGTTCAAGAGAACAGAGGCTGGCTTTCGCAATTATTACTGTAGAAGATCGTATAACCTATATGTACCTTGCTACTGAATTGCAAAAGAAGGGAGTTGGGGTTGAGCTAAGGAGAGATGATGCTCATGTTCCAGGAGGGCTGGCGTTGCATATTACAAAGTGAGCCAAAAATTAAAAACAAAACTGAAGATTTTTTAATTTTTCAGTGTCAAAACTGTGGTTCCATTTGACGCTGCTGAATTCTTCAAATGCTGTGTTCGAAGCTGTCTTCGTCTTGATAACCGGACTCGTCACACGTTCCAATTTGAAATGTGCTTTGAAAATATTCCATTGGTTCGAGATGTGCCTCACGGGCTCGCTCATCGTCGTGAGGGTGACAAGGTTCGTTTTTTTCATTACAAATACAAGAAAAGACAAATACTTATGTCCCTATTGCGCCCGAGTCTCGGTGTCGTACTGTTGTCGTTCAGAGTAGACAAAGAATGTTTCTCTTTTGATTTTCGGTTGCATTGTCTAGTTTGCGACATATTTATTATTTCATCTATTCAAACATTATTTCTCTGATTTCAGAATGCTCATATTCGAAAGGTTAGTTTTAAGTGTGAATGTGCATATCCAGGTTAATGTTATTCTCATTTCCCTCGCATGTATACGTCACCATTAACCTGTTAATTGTCCGAATGTCTCAACAGCTTCCTAATTATTGTTTTATTTATGGGAATCAGTTCCAGCGGTCTTTGTCTGATTTTATTCCCCTTCCCCGGTTGGGCTCCTCCCCCAGAAAGAACAATCTTCTCTCTTCTGTCTCTTTTCTCTCTCTCTCACAAAAATCACATCTTACATCCCCCAAAAATTATCACAAAAACACACATTGCGTCCTTCGAATATCCTATGATCTTCTTTCTGAAGAATCGGGATAGCGTCCTGCTTGCTCTCACACACCGATTTCCCATTTCAGGATACAACATGGGTGCAGGAGATCAGCCAAGTCAATCAGATGACTCCAGAGAAGCTGGTCGAAGGAATCATTCATCGACTCATGCGATATCTTTACATGTACAAAGTGGTTCATCAGTTTTCGCTGGCCTATGAGCAGTATTTCAAGCAGTGGTGTAATGTAGGTTATCAGTATTCCCTCTGATAGAAGCCTACCCTAACTGTCGACTTTGAGCTCAAATATCTTGATTCGTTTGAGAGATATAAAAACTATGTCAACTGATAAAATATGGGTGATATTATGATAAATATTTTATCAGTTGGCAACATTTTGATATCTTTCTGGGAAATTTTCTATTAGAGGAAATACGGTATATTTTAAATTACAAAAATAACGATTTTAGGTCGAAGTGTACACATTCCACAAACTTGTCGTGTCCTATGGAGAGAATCGAGATATGCTCATGGTCCTTGCTTTCAACGTCAAATCTCAGAATCCTGGATCTCAAGAAGACTATTTCCTGATGAACTTTGGGCAGACCATGCCACATAGTCAGTTCAATACACCTGAAGTCGATTGGTTAAAGAAGCCGCGGTACAATCCACATGCAATGATGTCGCAGTTGTTGAGAGATGAGCTCAAAAAGAACAACGATCTCATCTACATTATGCACTATCTATGCGAAACGATTCGACCATTCATGGTCATCGGAAAATTTGGACGAATTCGATTTCAGTCACAGAAGTCGTTATCCCAGTTGATAGGACCTGAAGTCTTCTTCCCGTATCGTTTGAAATACCACCTGGCTGTTCTCGACCTCACCACGTTACGATTGATGCGAGGAAATGTGATTCTGGAGATCAAAATGCTCGAAGGACAGAAAGTGGCGGTTCGAGATGTGTCACGATACCGTGCGAGATGTGCTGGACTCTATCAGTTGTTTTCCAACATTGACCCAGTAACCACTGAAATCATGTGTGAAGAACTAGAGATCCCAGAATCGGATAACAAAATCAACGCTGGTCCGACGATGTGGAAACCAGAGCAATTCATGGATGCAGTCGATGTGCCACATGAGGACGATCCACGGATGAAAATAACATCGCTGCCGATTCTAATGACTCATGACACCATCATTAAAGCTTGTGACTTCCAAGAAATTGGTTTGTTTTTCTTGCTTCTTCTTCCTGTGAACCTAATTAATTATTTTCAGATGGTCACGTAACATGCCCATTAGATGAATACCTCTACTCAATATCCTACCTACAAAGAGCCCTCCTGACGCTGGAAAGAATGTCTCCAAGAGCACAGCAGGGTCCAGCCAATAACTTGTTCAGTGGATATGTGACTGTAGTAGATGCGAAGCCAGACTATGTCAGATTCAAAGCAACACAGTTGAATGGGGATGGAACGAATGCAACAGCAATGGTTTACTATAAAATCTATCTGTGTCCAGAGGCGATGACGTTGAAAATCCATATTGAATACGGTAAGAGCTCAAAGCAGTCGCAAATTCCGATTTTGAAAGTTTTGGTATCATTGGAACTTTTCAACATTCACATTTCGAAGTGGAAATCTCACTTCCCCATCACAAAGTCGCAAAAAATTGGTGAAAATTCCAGGAACAGATTTTGAAAACTCGAGATACCGTAGTCCGAAAATTAGGAATTTTCGGAATTTCGTTCCGAGCATCCCTGCTATTAGCTTATCAGTTCTAAACATTCTACTAGATCCTTAATTTCTTTATCAAAACCTATTTTGATTTCAGACGAGGGAACGAACTCTGAAGCCACTCCAAAAAACTTGACCGCTCTGTCTACGTACTTTGAAAAGGTTCCGACAAGATTCTCAAGTGTCATCATCATCCAAATATCATTTTAGGTCGTTTTCCGTTGCGGCGACGAATACGCACTTCAATCGTATGTTGTGATGACCCGTGTGACGTCTTTCGGAGCCACTGCGAGCATTGCGAACTTGATGAATGCACAAATGGTAAGAAAAGAAACAGGGTTCATTGTTTATTTGGGTGTCAAGAAAAAAAAAGAAGATGAGCAATGAGTGAAGAATAGGGGTGTGGTCAGTAGTCGACTACTTCATTGCTCCGGATCTTTCTGAAATTTTTCTGCACATGATTCAATATAATGCGTTACTCTTTTAATGAACTAAGACTTCCATTTGGTCGGTCGTCGGTCGTCGGTTCTCGACCGATCAAAATGGAAGTCTTATAGTGAACTTACTTGAATAGCCCATAAAATTGATTTCGTTTTCCCATCATTCGGAATGGGGAGAAGAACATTGAAGGTACGTCGCCAACTCCACGGATATTCTGAAATCAGAAACCTAGATGACGTCGTTTTTCTCAAAGTTTTCTAACAACAATACACCAAACACCGTTGAAATTATGCACAAGAAAGGAAAACTGACTCTCGGTGCGTAAGCGACGGAAACGGCACAAAGTGCGATGGCGATGAGCAGAAGAGAATAGGCGAGTGTCCGTGAATGCATTTTCTGAAGTTTTAGTATTTTGTATGTTTTGGTGTTAGGATTCGAGAAGCTTTAAAAAAGAGTATGATGAAGTATTCACGAGACAACAGACGAGATGAGGAGGAGATTTCAAAGCTGTTCACGGTTGGGTGGTTTATGACGCCTACTACAAACTACTAGGAATGAATTTCCATCTCCACAAATTTTATGGAGTCGTTCAGCAAGCCAATGGTCCTCCAAATTGAGGAACAAGGGTCCTCCACAAATTGAGGAAGTGTGAATAACAATTGAGATTTTCAAATTGAGCACAGAGAAATATCGGAGAGAATGAGCATTATTCTCTGTCTAGACCAAAAACAAGATATACCATGAAATAAGGTTGTAGCTAGAAAGCTGGGGCGGGAAGAATCACGTCATGGGAAACGACGAAAAGTTGTGGTGGGATGCAATTAAGCCCTCCCCAACTATTGCAAGGATTCTATTCATCAAAAAAGAAGAATCCGTGCAAAACCTTTATTCACGGAGGAGGAGTGTGAATGCATAATAATAAATATTGGGGTCATATGGGTGGCAGCAGCAGCAGCTCCGACTCCTTTAAAAATGATGGAGGAGTGGCTAAATCGGGAGGACCTCTCCTCGCGCGTCTTCTGAACTTCAAGACCACCAAGATGACGTGAATTTTTTCGAAAAAAAAGTGGTTGATCATAAGACGGAGGGAGACCTAAGAATATATCATATTGGGAGGAGGAGGTTTTAAAAATATTTTCAAAAAGAATACGAAAAATATTTAGAGCATTAAAATTTGATGTCTTGAAATTCATATTATTAGAAAAATGAAAAAAAATTGACAGAGAATATTCTCGAACAACAACTGAATTCTCGATGCTCCATGAATTCCGAGAAAAAAATTCCCGGGAAAGTGGGCGAAGTCAGCGGGCGGAGCGTAAATTGTAAGCTCGGCACGGTTTTGCCGCACGGTTTTCCTTATGAGCGTGCAAAGAAACTCAGGCTCCGCCCACTTTTTCGGAAGTTTTTTCCTCGGAATTCGAAGGAGCCTTATGATTTTGAAATTTCGAAAATTTCAGGATAAGAATATGATCCGATCTTCAGATTTAATGTGCGCTGATGATGTGATATTTTTTCGTTTTTTTTTTTTTTGGTCTAGATGATTCTGCACATATTCTCATAGTCAGAGAACAGAAAATCTGAAAAAAGGGAGAATGAATGAATGACGTAGGAGAATCAGAATTTGAAGTATAGTGAACAACGGTGATCATCTTGTTCAGGGAGAGAGAGCACAATAGTGCCGTCGTCGATTTGTAATTCTTTGGTATAGAAGACGACGTCAAAAAAAGAAGAAAAGGAATACGTGTCTTGCAAACTTCAGGAAAAAAGAGACGTCTTCTATAACTTCTAAACTAGAACATACTGGATGAACTAGAGACTATTTTAAGCGAACCTCCATAATTGCCTAGAGTTAATTGTAGCAATGTATATAACACAAGAAAAAGATTTACGGAATTATTCAGGATATCTCGCTGGAATCCAAATGTTGCTTGCAACTCTCGCTGACCTACAACAACACGACGAGCAAGAAGTTGGCCCCAGCGACGAAGGTGGATCAGCAGTTGAACAATATGATTATCAATGTAAGAATTGATAACAAGAGAACGACAACATCAATATATTCCCACATTTAGGTGATCATCAGCCAGAGCCGAAAAGCAGACTCATTCAGTGTCCTCCGGTTTATCTACAGGATCAAAGAGTGGGTTATCTGTTATTCTTGTTTGAAAAAATCGGAGGTGTGGAAAAGAAAGGAAACGGACGAAAATCGAGAAAAAAAAATGAACGTATGAAGTATTTGCTGATTACGGTAGCTCGACCGTGGTCGCGGCCAACAGGTTTTCTCTTCCACAGCTCCGATTTTTGATTCCCAGCATCATACACTCATCGCTTTATCTTCCCATTTTCAGCAATTTCGTAACGGTCCCATCAGAACTCAATAAACAACTAATTGATGATGTGAATACCGAAGTGAAAACAACTGGAAAATGCGCGATCTGGGCACTAGTCAGCCTTGTATCCGATCGTTTCCGTTCTGGTGAATGGAATCCATCGAATCAAGATGAACCGATCATCTCAACTGTGGCGCCTCCTGCACCTCAACAATACGTGAATCCACCATCCGTCGCCCCTGGATCAATTGCACCTCCTGGATCAGGTGCTCCACAGCAACAACAACACCAACAACAACCTCCTCCATCTGTTATGCAGCCCGGATCAATGATGGGACCACAATCAGTGAATGCGCATCAGTATGGAATGCACCGGCAGATGGGTGGTCCTCGTATGTTTCATTTTTGAAAACTCCTTCAAATCAAGAATTTCAGCGTCAATGCAAATGAATCCGTCCAGCGTTGGTCCACCGCCAGGAAGTGTCGGAATGCCGGGAAGTGTTGGTCCAGGAAGCATGATGAATCCGGGCAGTCATCAGCAGCACATGATGAATCCAGGAAGCGTCGGTCCGGGCAGTGTCGGTGGTCCAGGAAGTGTTAATCCAGGATCCGTCGGATACCCTCCATGGGGTCCTGGTGGCCAACAATACCATCATCACATGCAGTACCCTCCACAGTAGTTGTCCTGCTTTTTTTGAACATTTGTAAAATTGACACCTTTCGGGTTCTTTGAGTCTCATTTTACCCCTTTCTTTCGTATTTTAATTTATTTGTCTCATCTCAATTATATTTTTTATTTTCAAAATAAACTGGATCAGAACGTAACAACGATAACGAAACGAATCAAAAAACAAAATCAACAATAACACCAAAAACAGTTTGAGATCTACTTCTTCATCTTTTTCTTTTTTCCACCACCGCCTCCTTTGCCTCCGCCCATACTCTTAATGCTCATTTTGAATCGACCACTATTTTCCTCGGTATCTCCGAAATCGTCGTTTTGTCTTCGCTTCTTTCCTGATTTCCGCTTCTCGTCCATTTCTTTCATCTCAACTTTCGCATTTTCCATCGCTTCCTGTGTTCTCTCCACCAACACCATAACTTCATTCTCAACGCATTTGTACTCGTCTAATTTCTTTCCTAAATTCGCCTCGATTTTCTGATAGGCTTCCACGTCATACTGGGTGACAACAGTGATGGCAAGACCACTTCTTCCGGCACGAGCAGTTCTTCCAACTCGATGAACATAGTCCTTCGACTGTGATGGCATATCATAATTGATGACCATGTCGACATGAGGAATATCCAAACCACGAGCTGCCACATCAGTGCACACAAGGATTTCGCGGGCTTTGCTCTTGAATTTGTTCAGTGATCCGAGACGTTTTTCCTAAAAATAACAAGGATAGGGTATAAATAAATATGAGGGTGGAGGAGGCCAGATTGGTCTCTCGAACTCACCTGACTCATCTGTCCGTGAAGTGGGACGGCTTGCATTCCGAGTTGACGAAGCATGACGGCAACTTGCATTGTTGTTGCACATGTGGCACAAAACACGATAGCACTGTTTCCGGCGTGTTCGTTGAGAAGATACACGAGATAGGTCTCCTTGTACTTGTTCGGAATGAAAATGTAGTGTTGTTTGAGATTATCAACAGTCTTGTAACGAGTCGAAATGGAGACACGAGCTGGGTCTCGAAGAGATGCGCGTTCCAATTTTGAAACTTTCTTTGTCATTGTAGCGGAGAAAAGATACGTTCTGCGTTCCTTTGGAATGACTTTGAGGATTTTGTCAAGCTCAACTTCGAAATCCATGTTGAGAATACGATCGGCTTCATCCATGATCAAGAACTTGAGAGCCTTCAAGTTGAATCCTTTTGTATTCTCTAAATGATCAACCAGACGTCCTGGAGTGGCAACAATGATGTGAGGTCTTCTGGCAAGAGCCATAGCTTGTGCAGCCATATCAACTCCTCCGACAATGACTGCAACAATGAGTCCGATTCCTGATCCTAGAGCTTCAAACTGTTGGCCAATTTGGAATGCAAGTTCTCTTGTTGGCGTGAGAACGAGACAGAAAAATGCTTGAGGATGATCAAGAAGTGATTGTAGAACGGGAATTGCAAATGCTCCAGTCTTTCCAGATCCGGTTTCTGCCAAACCGATTACATCTTTTCCTTCAAGTGCATGAGGCAGAGCTGCTTGTTGAATTTTCGATGGTTTGGTCCAACCGAGCCGTAGGCATGCATCGCACAGTGGTTGTGAGACTCCGAGCTCTGCGAACGTTTTCTCTTCTTCAATTTCTTCCACTTCATTTTCAACAGCTTCAGCAACAGCTTTTTCTACAAAGAATTCAATATTTTGGAAATTGTATCACTAATTTAAAACTCACTTCTCGTCAATGTCTTTTTTCGGTTTGTGAGGAATTTCTGGTTGTCCTCTCCATCGGACGACGAAGAATCCGACATTCTGGAAGATATAATAGCATTTTTTATTTTTTATTGTACATTATATCAAAAGACACTAACTGCAAACGGATATTAGGTTAGAAAATACACATTTTAAATATTGGGAAAATACAAAAGTTTCGTAGTCCGCAGTCTGGCGTCGGTTGGTGTACACTATGTGCGCAATTTTACGACATATATTAGCGATTTTGCGGGGTGATTTAAAAATGAGTTTTCACCTTCTGAAATCTCGGTGTCTAAAACTTTCCACTGAAAGTAGTTTAATCTTTACAGAACAAGCAAAACATATTATCTTGTGAGCATATCAACGCCCACTTTCTCAATACTTTAGTTCTTGTTTGAACTAGGAGTACTGTCAATTTATTTTTTTATTTTCGTCCGGTTTTCGGCAATATTTCCTCAGAAAATTGGAATTGAAATTGCTTTTTTTTCTGATTGAATGCATTGGTGAAACTTGCTAGAGAATAGTCAAAAATAAGTAAGCGCCCAGAAGAATATCCGGAAAATATACATTTTAAGGTTACTGTAGTTTTTTCCATTCTTAAAGGGGGACTCCGACCAAAAATTTTTTTGCATTAAAATGTGTTAAAATTTATCTGTTTTTCAAATATTATTACGAAAAAATTCAAAAAAAATCCGAAATCCCCGAAAAACGGCGTTGAAAAGGAAGAAAATTAAAAAAAAAAGTGCCGCCGGGGGACGAGAATTTTCAGTGAGAAACCTAGGCCACGGCACCTGACAGCCTTTTTTTTCAAGTCGCCGACAGTGGTTTTTTACGTTTTTTATCTGCCGTACATGAAATCGAAAAAAAATCCAGAAATTTTGCCACGTAGGAAAGGCGCCCGCTGCCGTGGCCTAGGTTTCTCACTGAAAATCCTCGTCCCCCGGCAGCACATTTTTTTGAATTTTCTTCCTTTTCAACGCCGTTTTTCGGGAATTTCGGATTTTTTTTGAATTTTTTCGCAATAATATTCGGAAAATAGATAACTTTTAACACATTTTAATGCAATAAAAATTTTTGGTCGGAGTCCCCCTTTAAGAATTTCGGGACCTTCGGCCACAGCCACTAATTTTTTTCTACAAGTATTATTTGTGAATTTTGAAGAGAAATGGAGCCCGGAGGTCCCATCGCGACAACTAAAGTAACTTAAAATATGCTTGATTCCCGGATTTATTATCTCGATTTTTGTGCGTTTTCAAAAAATGTTTTCATCAAAAATTGCAATTTTCCGACTTGTTTGAGGAAAAAACAAAAATTCGTAGAAAATAAGTGAAAAATAGTATTCTCTTTCGTCTACGCTCCAAGAGAATATGTTTTTCTGTTTCATCACTTCGAAAGAGGGTTTTGATATTACAAGTTCATTATACATCTCGTCCATCGCTAGTTTGGTGGTCCTCTCGACGTCCTGAATAGTCACCTCAACTACAGTCTTCTTGCACTGAACCTCTTCCCTCCTCTTTGACTTGATTACTTCCGAAACGAAAGTTGCTCCGATGGCCGAAATTCCTTGGTTTGCAGCTTAATATGCAGCCGATATCTTCGACAGGGTGCTGCTTCCAATTCCTTTCGCTCGATCGACCAAATACAACAAAAAGGAAGACTCATTCAATGGAAGTTTCTTCTCAATTATCCAATCCTTTCTCCTCTTGTTCTCTGTTTTTAAGCGAGAGCAGTCGATGAGGCCTTACATTCCAGTGAAACCGCTTTGAACTTGTCTAAGTGCGTCTGGACCACAGGCCGCCGAAAGTTTGACTCTTTAACTCTCGCGCGCCTCTTTCTCCGTTCTTCAACGAAAACATAATAATAAATGGAAACGAATCCGGAGAATCGAAACATTTTTAGGTTACGGTAGCTGTCGTTGGGGGACCTCCGGCCACTGCCACCGTCTTTTCTCTTCCATAACTCTGTTTTTGCAAAACTTCAATTTTTTCGAGAAAATTTCCATGAGCCCGGTGGCAGGATTCTTGAAAAAGTAAGGAAAATCCAAAGTGTGATGAATAGAAAATGCCCAAAAACAGAAGGAACGTTTATTAGACCAATGTGAGAGAAGGCGTCGTCCGAGAAAAAAAAGAAAGTTATTATATCTATTTGATCCTTGATTTCACAAAAAAAGTTTGTTCATTAGTACGGAGTTTGAGTTTCAGTTCGTTTTCGGAGCAAATCGGCCAAATTCAGAAGGTGCGAGTTGGTCATTTCATAGAGTGGAGAGAGTTGAGCGGATCCACCAAGACGGAAGTCTTTTGAAGTGTACAGGGGTTCTGAAATATGTTTTTTAAATGCTAAAAAGTTATTTTTGTGAGTTACCGTAGTAGACACGCCCCTCGTACTCTGGATCCCTATGAAGGAATCTGTGCGAGATTTCAGAGACGATCGAGTGGCACTGAAACATTAAAAAGTGTATGAAGTATTTTTGAAGTTATCCCTTTTTTGATTAAATGGTGGCAAAACTCACCAAAATGACGAAGGAGAGAAGAAGGAACAGTCGGGACAACATATTGGCAGATTTTCCAAGAGTTCTGAAAATAACAAATCTTCCATTTTTCGAGACAAACAGAGAGAAGAAGTAAAACAAATAAACAGGGGGATTCGTATTCATCCAGGCGATGAATAATTTTAGGGGAAAATCATTAAATAAGAAAATAAAAAACAACAGAGAAAGATTAGTTTTCATATAGGTATTTAGCAAATATTCTGTCTACTGTAACATTTTAGAATCAAAAAAAGATATTGAAAACATGAAAACTCGATTTTTCTTATTATTATGTTCATTTCCGGATGTCTACGCCTCCTAGTCGTTTTCACGTCACTCCCTAGAATTAACCGAACCGTTAAGGACCCATGCTCGTTATAAGTTGTAAATATGGGTTCGTAAGTAGTAGAAAAGAGAAAATCAAACATCTTGGGAAGAAGGTAACATCGATTAACAAAATAATATAGTGATGAATGAATGGACATTGTTAGATTCAAAGATTCAGAAGATCTCATAGGTCGAAGATGCTCGACCTTCAGATTGTACTCGGTTCAGATTCGGTTCTATGTTTCCAGAAATTCAAAAATAGGATCATGCTATTTTTTGGGGATGTATGAATAGGAGAATTCCGTAGATCTGAAAATACCAAGGTTCTATTCTGTGGTCCAATTTCAATTTAGGGAAAGTCTAGAGTGGGCGGAGCTTAGGTCCGGTAGCGGAATACTTGAAGGAGTATGTATTTTTTGTAATTACTTTTTGCTCTATTTTTGCGATTTTTTCATAAATTTTATTGAAAAGTGAAGGGATATTAGGACTTTCAAAAAATCCAATAATTTCGAAAAATTTCGGATTTTTGAATTTTTTTTGCAATTCGTGGTATTCTTAGAATTTCCAAAAACTGAAAAATTCGAAAATCCAGAAAACTCAAAAATCCAGAAAATTCCGAAATTCCAAAAATTTCATGAAAATCCGAAAATTCGAAAAAATTTAACAATTTAAAAATGTGAAAATTCCAAAAAGTCTAAAAAATCTAATTCTAATTTTTGAAAAACCCAAAAATTCTACAAATCCAAAAATCCAAAGTTTTCGGAAAATAAAAAATTCAATAAATCAAAAATGCGGAAAACTCCAAAAACTATTAAAATTTCGAAAAATCTTGAAAATCCTTAAAATTCTAAAGTTCTAAAACACTCATAATTTCGAAACCACCAAGAAATTCAAAAATCCAAAAATCATTAATTCGCGATATCTAAAAATTCGAAAAATCTTTAAAATTCTAAAATCCAAGGACCAAAAAAAAATAAATGTAATTGTAAGATACGAAATAACCGACTAGATCCAAAAAGTTCTATATTCTATGATAGAAAACAGATTCAAGTAGCTGTCATATACTGTCAATCGGAAATCCTAAATGCTAAAAATTAATTTTTTGCTTAAAGAAAAATGTTAACAGTTCAAGCGATCAGTGGGTTCGAAACAAGTTCTGTACCTCAGCCTCCGTACTCCTTCCCTTAACTATTTTTTTTCCGTTTAAAAGCGACTACTGAAATTAAAGAAAAACGTGTGTCTAGACACCAAACTCAATTTCTTTTTCCTTTCGGAATGAAAATGTGTTACAAACTCTTTCGGCTTTTATATCCTGCTCCACTAATAGGGAAGTAACTTATTTTGAACACGTTGAAAACTAGGTTAGAAGGCACTCGTCATCAGTTCAAATTTTTCAGGTTCTGACGTAGTTTAGAATCCAAAAAGAATCAGAAGAAACATGTCCGGGAATATTTAATGGAATTTGCAGGAGAGAGAGTTCAAAATGAACTCAGATGAACTCATTCATTTTTATTCAGATGAGATGGATCTGCGATGATTATGGAAAGATAGTAGGTTCTTGGAATTTCATAGTTCATTGAATTATTAAAGTCACACTTTCCAGGTGAAACTATTTCCTTTTTCTGCTCAATGATCCTGTTTTTTCAGCACTTTTATTTTTTCCGCTCCCCATCATCACAAATTCAATCTGCAGAGTAATTCAGAAGAACGTAATAATAAGGGAAAAAACCTTCTGATGTGCATATTTGATTTTGTACTGAAAACTTGAAAACCTTTCCTTTCCTGGAATTCGAAATTCAGAGATCTTGTTTATTAAGGAAGCCATAAAGGAATGAATGGAAATAGAAGTAATGGGGAAATAAAAAGTGGAAGAAGAGGATGGATATAGGGGGATATAAGGGGATAGTTGAATTAAGAGAATAATGGGAAAAAGTGCTAGACTGGTTTATTGAATTGAAGACATGAAAATAATTATTACAATTTTCTAGAAATTTCTAGTAGCAAGCGTAGTTTTCAAAATAATTACCTCAAACACTCTGTTAGAATGCTCTCCGAACTGTCAACTTTGAGTCCATATATCTTGTTTCCTGTGAAAGATATCAAAAAGTAGTCAATTGATGAAATATTTATCATAACATTACAAACATTTTGTCTGTTGAACACTTTTTGATATCTTTGACAGGGACCGAGATAAGTTGCCTCAAAGTTGGAAGTTAGGGGTAATTCTATGAGAGTGTTGAAATGGAATTAAACGGTTCAAAACATTTACTGATTAACAAATTGAACACCATGTTGTAAAAAAAATCAGCAAAAATACCAAATATTGTGAAAAAAAAGCAGCAAAAAATAGACAAATCTTTCTAGAATATTATAGTTTTGATACAATCTGCAAGTCCTCTTCCCGGAATCTATAAATTCAGAAGCAGAAATTCAAAAATAACTGCTTCATCATTCTATCAAATTTTCAGGATGGTTTCTCGTTCACAATCAATAAGTAAACACCCTAATAGAATGTCACCCAAACCGTTCACTTTGAGCTCATATATCTCGGTTCTTGTAAAACATATCAAAAGTAAAAAAAAACTAACAACATGCTTGCCATAATATCAAAAACATTTTGTTAGTTGACCGTTATTTGGTACCTTTCACAGGAACTGAGATATATAGGCTCAAAGTAGACGGTTTGACTGGCCTTTTATCAGAGTGTTTATGGTAACTATATGTAGAATTACAGTAATCCTCAACAATTTCTAACTACCAGTCAAGCTAAAAAATGTCTTGATATCTTAAGATCCCAGAAAACAAAGATCTCTGAGAAACTATACTGATCCTCCGTTCAAAATGTATCCCTCCAAAAACAATAAATAACTTTTCATCATAAAAAAATGCATATATGAAAAGTGATCCTCTACCGAAAAGTCAACATTTCTTTTCTCTTTGCATACGGAAGGAATATTCTTCTTTTTTTGACACATTTAGAAATTCATACTTTTGAAAAAAAAGGAAACTTTTCCTTGCGTGTGCAACTCCTACGTTGTTTCATGGATATGTAGGTAAGAAGCAAACTACAAAAATTGAACTAAAACAATAAGAAGAAGCTAGGTGAGGAAGTTATTAGTGAAGGAAATCGAAGGAGGTTCAGCAAAAGTGGGCGGAGCATGAGTAGGGCTTCCGTCGGATGGGGGTGGAGCATAGGCTCGGAATTCAGTAAAAATCGTAAAAGAATTTCTGGAAGAGATTCAAGGCTCTCTGAAATTATTTTTTTTTAAAAGTATACGAAAATTTTGTATCAGACGCACCTAACTTTACAAAATCGCAGACATGACTATACAAGTACAATCTAGAAGTCTCGATACGAATTAGTATTAGTATTGACATACAAACTTTTGCTAACACTTCCAGAAGACCAAAATTTTCAGAATAATAAAGGCGATAAAAAAAGCTACAGTAACCCATGAGAATCTTTGAACACATAGCTGCCAAAAACCGCCGAAAATATCCAAATCGTATTAGATCTTATTCCAGAGAAAATCTGCAAACTCTATAACCGGAATAAAAAAAAATGAAACCAAAATGTTATCAAGGGTGTTTGGAACGGAATTCGGAATTCGGCGAAAAGTTCCCTCGTGGGTCTCGAGTGGAATAAGTTTTCATAATTTTGAGTTTTCGAAATCCGCTTTGTCAAAAAAAATCGTTTGTAACTACAGTAACCCATCAGGATTTCAAAATCTTAGAATCTGAGGGTCACAGAGCCGCACAAAAATATTGAGGTCAATTTGGGTTGGTTTGATCAAGCCGAATTATGTTGAAAAGTGACGCTAAAAATCGCAGAGTCAGGTGCCCGATAATCGGAACGGAAGGGGGTGGAGACCTAAAAAAGGCTCTATTTATTCTGGCTGCCACGTGACTGACTAATGGTGGGAACTCAATCACAGAAAAATTACAAAAATCTGATTGAATTCCTGGGAAAGGGAATGGAATTATTGACGAAAACATAATGGAAAATGACACATTTCAGAAAAAAGAACGAACGGCTGGTTTTTTTTTAGAGACACAAAGGAAGAAGCTGAAAAGTATATTGTTCTTATGAAATTATTATGACGTCTGGAATCCTAGACTAAAGATTCGAGACTAATATGGAATCGAAAAAAGAAGAGTAAAGTCTAGTTTGAAACATCAAAAATAATAAAAGAAGAAAAATGACATTGAATAATATTTTGCAGGTGTCAATTTTTAAGTTTTTCTCCAGATAATTAAGTGGAAATGACTTTTAAAGGTTGCTTAATAGTTTCCTTTGATCTTTGATGTTAAAGGGAGAGAAGAGGAAATTACTGAAAGAAATTGAAAAACTTGGAGTCGAGGCTATTCTAAAGAACATATGACTAAAATAAAGTTTGGCTTTCATGTGGGCTTTTATAACCAGAACTTGGTACTTGAGACAGAAAAAAATAATATCGTCAAGTGGAACAATATTTCAAAATAGTATAGTTCTTCCGTTGATTTATAAGGTTTTGCATATGGAAAGTATTCAAAACTACCGTATTATTTGGGGTATTCAAATCTGGAGGTTTCACATCTCGATAAAAGAAACTGAAAGTATACGCCGTTTTATCTCTAACCAGCAAGCTGGTGCGCCTTCGGCGCTAATCAATCTAGTTTTTTTTACTGATTCGTGGCTCAGCTCCTCAATTATTTTTAAAGGGTCACGTAAATTTGTATTAATTTTTCAAGCTTTTCAAAAGTTTACAGACACCGGGACGGACAGACGCCTCTAGCGTTTTATTTATAAGGAAGATAGAAGCTAGCCCAAACTTGGAGACTATTGAACTATGTTTAATCAAAACCTAGAAACATTATTCTTAGGTTTTGAAATTCTAAAATACCCTCTTTTATACCATTTCCCACATTCTTTGATCAAAGTTTTGTCTAATCTTTCTAAATAGATCTTTCACAATTTCAAAGTTTTCAGCCTTTCCATTTCAAAATGTTAGACAACCTGGTACGACTTCAAAAGCTGTAACATTTCATAATTCTAGATGATTTGATTTTCTACATAATGATTATTGAAATAACAACCGATGGGAAAAGAACAAAATATGTTCCCGAACAATTGGAAAAACAATTATTGGGATGTCTAAAAAATCAAGAACAGTTCTCACACTCGTTCTCGGGAGCTATGTGAGAAAATGAATCAGACCCAGGGGTATCAAGGAAGGTAGATAGTACTGTAACGATTTGTTTTGAGAATCTGATTAGAAAATCAAGACCGGACAATCTGGATCCGATCTGAAATCTCATACATTTTATGTTTTTCTGATCTGTGCCCATAAAATTCCAGTACAAATCAGAGACTTTAAAAATGGGGAATTCACAACACAGATCTCTCGGATAAGAAATATCCAATCAAATTATCATTTTCTTATTGTTTTGTGGGTGGCTTGATTACTTTTTCAGTTGCCAATAAGTCATAAAATCAACGTCATTTATAGAACTTGATTAAAAAATGACACCAATTTACAGCTAGGTATTGTTGGGACTTGTCTTCTAGAAAATTACAAGACCTGAAAATAAGGATATTGATTCTTTTGAAAATGGAAGGCTGCAATTTTTCAAAGCCTCAGAAGCATGAAACCTATCGTTGGAAATATCCCCACAACCCCTAAACATTGGAATCTCGAATTGCAGAACCTGAAAACCTAAAAATGCAAGAAAATCAAATTAATGTAAAGCCTGTTTTAGAACCTAACTTTAAACTTTGAATCGAATTTTCTCGGCTCCTGTCTGTCAAATAAGTAAAAAGTCTGTCAAGTGACAAATGTTTATCATAATATCACAAACATTTTATCAGTTGGCACATTTTTTTATATCTCTTAAAGTAATTGAGATAATCGAGCTCAAACTTGACAGTGTGTGGGGCCCTTCTGTTACAGGTTTTACGGTAATGTAAAAAAAAAATCCATGATTTTCATTTTAAGATCAGCTGCATTTCTTTCTAGAATCCTCCAGATCAAGTCGGAAACATCATCGGGAAGTCAAGCAAGTGATGTTTTTCTAAATTTTCAACATCGGAAATTCAAATTCCACAGATTTCCAGAGACACCTACGAAGCAGAGAACGCCCACTTGACATTTCCTGTTGCTGAAATTTATTTTAAAAATATTTTCTATGATTTCATTTTTGTACTCATTTAACTTCATGATTTTTCTGTTTTCAAGTGCTTCACCATGAAAAAGTCTTCTTTAGAATTTGCAAATTTTCGAAGATTAGGGTTCTAGAAAATTCAATCTCTATACGAAATTAGTAAGATAAATAAAATGGATATTTTGAAAACATCCCTGATGTGTTGGTTTCCGTTTTTTTAATCAAAAGACTACTACTTATATCAGACGAACTTCCTTTCCCCACAAAACTACGTTTTTCATTTATGTACATCTTTTTGGAAAAAAAAGGATGGTTGCTGTTTTTTGAGAAAGAATCTTTGACATTTGATATAGAGCATGAATCAGAAAAAACAAAGAGAAAAAATACAAAAATGGCTTCTGACTTATGAGTTTTGGTGTAATCGGTTGTGTATTGAGAGGGTGATCGTAAAGAGAAATTAATTAGAAAAATAATGAGTGATCAGTGTTCGGGTACATGCATCAGTCATGGATCAGGAACTAGGTCATAAAAAATGGGAAGACCTGAAAATTATATTGTATGTTTTCAGATAATTCGAAAAACGTTCCAAAGACGGGTCATTTGGTAAATCAAAGGGAACTATCGTATTCCCTCTAACAGAAGCCCACAGAAACCGTCAATTTTGAGCTTAATTTCTCGATTCCTGTGAGAGATATCAAACATTTGTTAACTGATAATTTTTATTCATAATATTACCAATATTTTATCAGTTAACAAAATTTTGATATCTTTTACAATAATCGAGATTGTGCTCAAAGTTAACGGTTTGGTTAGGATTCTATTAAAGGGAATACGATAGTTTTGTAATTCTGAAAATATTTTTTCAAGCCACAAAAACTATTTTATTTATCGTGATATTTTCAGGTACATTTTTGTAAGCGAGAAAACTAATTTTGATTGATTTCTACGAAATTGATCAGCTACAAAAATCAAGCTCTGGCATGACTGGGCATTTTCAGAGTAATCAAGTAATAATTAAATTTTTCAAACATACAAAACTGAAAATTCTAGAAAACTCTGTATGTTTTGTAAACTTTTGATTCATAGGATTCTTGAAAAAAAAGCAAACATTACTGTCGTCAAATATTATTCAATGAGCTCCGAAAATGAGAAAATTTGCGGAACCCTCGTTTAATATTTGAAATGTTCATGTTTTGAATTGGTTCAAAATAGTGATGTTCCGTTATGAATCAGGGATCCAACAATTTCTCTACTGATCTAAAATTATCAGATAATCAGTGATCTTGTATTTGCTGATTTGTGTTATATAAATACAGTGTAAGAATCTACAATATTTTTTAACATTTAGGAAATGGAAATCCTAAAATGCTCTAGAACCTTCCTGAATCTTTTCGAATTTAAAAATTTTCCCACTAGTTTTAAAGCTCATAGTCAGTTTCCGATCATCCACTTTTACGTCGAATCGGCCTGAAAATTGGAGCATCACAATCCAAATCATCACCAAAACACAATTTCCGTGTCTCCTGACCTCATTTGATCAACCAAAATGATCAAATATTTTGACTCGATCCGACCTTCTTTTGAGCTGTTTGGTCAAGCAAAACTTGCGTCACTTCCTTTGATCACTAATCACTTATGACTTTTACCTACATATTTTGTGTCTATCTTTTGCGATTTCTGATATTATGATGATCTTACACCGATTTAACAACGTACCCACACATCCCACTCGTACGTCGTTTCTTCCGATTCATATCACATGTATCCGTTTTAATTACGAGCACACATTTATGTACTTCCATAACACGTCAAGAGTTTTATGGGTGTACTCACGAAAATGGAAAATATGAGACAAGGAGAAGTGATTGAATGAAGGGAGCTTTTAGGAATCCTTCTGTGCTCTGGTCTATGATCTGAAATTCAATTCTTCGCAAAACAGTGCACACCGTACAGACTACATGATGGCGCATAAATACTTTTTCTCAAATTTTTAGTAGCATAAAATTTGAGTAGAGCGTTGTACTGGGCTCAAATTTGGAGCGCAAAAATTCAAAGGATTCATCAATAAACTGGCCAGGTTTCAAACTATTTTATCAACTTTGAACTGAGTTATCTCTTGTCCACGTTGTTTCATCTCATGAAAATCACAAGAAACATTAGACCGTTCATCTTTGGATAATCATAACAATACCTAACCTTGGGGAACATCTTTGAAAATTCCAGAAGCTTTGAATCAAACGTAAAATTATATTTTCACCAATTTTTGTGCTTCCAAGATACTTATGTCTAATAGTAAGGATCTACCCGTTTTTATCAGTCCGGGTAATTGTGCGCTATCTTGTATTATAGAAATAAGGTGCTTATAGTTTTCGAACTCTTTTTTCGAGGAGATTCGAAATTCAAACGACAAAACGGATTTATGCTTTTAGAACTTGTTTATTGGAGAAATGAAAATCAACAAAATGTTTGAGTGTGTTACAAATTGTAACTTACAATTACAGATTGAAAACACATAAAGTCATGAGTGCTCTCAATAAATAGGTGAAAGTTGAAATGGGATGGCGAAACGGAGGTCGAAATTGAATTGAAATGGTGCCAAGTTGAAATACACAGCAAGACAGAAGTATTGAGAAAACGAAACGACGAGCAGAAAGTACATCATTGTGCCAGCGGTAGCTTCTTTGGTCTTTGTGTTGATTCCGGGTCGTTTGGATGGCGATTCGAATTGTAAATAGTTATAGTAAAGAAATCTGTAAAAAATTCTGATGAGTTTTTTGACAAGAAGAAAGAAGTCCAGGAAGAACATCAAATAAGAATCAGGAAAAAAGCGAACTCCTCAAAATGAGTCGGGAAATAAAATATGATCTAATGAAAAAAAAACTGACAACGAACGGACGGAAAACGGCCAAAAAATGGAGGAAAATGAAAAAAGAGATATGAAATCTAGAAACTTCATCTCAAAACTTAAAGAAGAGAGGGGCACATACTGTGGAATCTCTAACGTAAGTGATTTCAAACCTTAAACTTTGACAGAATTTAGTTAGGGAGAATTTTATTGAACAGAACAGAATGAGAAGAAATAGAAAGAAGAAAATAGAATGAGAACTGATCAAGAGAAATAATGAACAATGTACAAGTGATAGTCCAATTAGTACCATTAATAGTGAAGAGGCGGGACATTTTGAAACAGGTGGGTCGTCTTTACATGATGTTCTCATGCGAAACCAAAGACGTTTTTGGAATTGAAATGCACACCTGGAAATATAAAGAAGGGAAAGACTGGACTAGTGACCGCTTACTTAGCAAAATAAGTTCTCCTGGCAAACTGGGGACATAGTTGGAATCTTCAGACACCGATACACAGACAACTCTCGGTTGAAGTTTTCCTGACGAAGTTAATCCGGATAAACATGTTAAATCAAATTTAAAAACCATATTTTTTTATAATTTAAAGCAGTGAATTCAACAGTAACGTATGTTCCCCCATCACGAATTTGAATTCGAGCACTAACACAGACGATCTTATCTCAATCCTCTTGTTTCTTCTCATTGCCTATTTTCTAGTCATTCCCGTTTTCCGGATTTTCTAAAAAAATTACTTCCGATTACTGTTGCAAGATCTCTTTTCATCTGTACATCTATCAAACACAAAATTTGTTTCCCGGGTTGCACCTTGTCATGGAGATCTATTCCCAATCGTCTTTTCGTTCATGCTTTAGATACGCGTTTTTCATTTGGGCCCCGTATTTTTGCAGATTGAAGTCAGATCAACAGTTAATTAATTGTTTCCAGATATGACAGACGTGTGATTTCCCTTTCTAAGTCTAAGTCTGATGATCTTGGTTTGAAGGTTATGAAAACAAAAAAATGAGCCTCCATGAGCAGTGATTTTTTTTCTCATCTTGTTTGGATCTATTGCATTGAGTTA
Source organism: Caenorhabditis briggsae (assembly GCF_000004555.2). Lineage (NCBI taxonomy): Eukaryota > Metazoa > Nematoda > Chromadorea > Rhabditida > Rhabditidae > Caenorhabditis > Caenorhabditis briggsae. The sequence goes on along the minus strand of NC_013490.2, from coordinate 9,639,408 downwards.
ATTTAATTTCAGAGCTGCCTTCTCATTTGCGTCGAAGAAATCACATTCAAAGATTAAGTCTCTTTGTATACCGATTTCAAATGTACAAATAAACATGAAGGTATTTGTGGAGATCATTTTCATCACAAATGAATTAAAATCAGTCCGGTTCCAATTTAAATCACAAGAAACTGACGGAATTATGACGAGCTTGGATGATATTCCTGTCAATCTTGATGTATAGGAATTTTTAACTTTTCCCAGAAATAGAGCCTTCACTATTTCAAATCAAGGAATAAGTTTAAGAGAATGGATTCAACATCTCTGCTCGATTTTTCAATTTGAGGATTATGGAGCCGTATTTGAAGTTGGGATGCCACAATAGATATGCAATCACTTCGGAATACGTTTCCAAAATTTGGAACCATTCAATTAACATACTTCTTTGGAGAGAGAGGAAACGAACTATGTATTTTGAACACTCAAAACATTTTGAGAGATTTTCTACCAGTTGTTGAAATTGTCCAATTAGTTTCTGTTCCTCTCCATGAAAATCTAACCGTTCAACACATCGGAATGGAAAACCTAAAGGTGTTGTACTTATGTGGTCATTTCAATTTGAAGTTAGATGATCTCTTAACATTGAATGTGGAACGTTGTCGTATAAATACAGATCAAATCTCACTTAGTGATTTTAATCGATTTTTCAAATTATGGATGAAGGGGTCCAATCGGAAACTGAAGCTACTCTCTGTTCTTGTGAAAAGGGAAGACAACTCAGATTGGAATATACTATTGAAAGGATTAAAAGCGGAAGGATTTTCAGAAGATGCAGAAGTCAAGAATTTCACTATACAAAATTCTACCGGGGTTATTGCACGAATTCGAAGCCGTGATATGAGAACACATTTTCCTATTAATTTTGCTATTTCAAATTTCAAAGAATTATGGACTGTTTGATTCTCTTCACATTATTCTTAAGAATTTGTTTTCCACCTTTTTCTTCTGTAATTTCTCTTAACATTGTTTTATATGCACAATTTCGTTGTATAATTATATTATGTTGTATAATGTATAATTCCAATCTAAAATTAAAGATATTCTTTATTATTGTGAAAAGGGAAAACAACTCAGATTGGAACATTTTGTTGAAAGGATTACAAACAGAAGAAAAGGCAGAAGCAGAAGCAGAACTAAAGAAGTTCAGGATTCGAAATTCTGTTGGGATCAGCGCTCGAATTCAAATTCGACATGAAGAAATTCGTGTTTCTGTTGAATTTACTGTTTTATAATGTCGAATGAGTAGTTTTTTATTGCATGACACTGTGATACATGCGGATGGATAGGTTTCAAACTAAAAAACAATGTCGCGATTTTCAAATATTCTTTTTCTGATAAAACACATTCTGAAATTCGAAAAATTCCAGATTTTATGTTTTTCACGGTTTTTTCTCAAATGTTCCGAATTTCCGAACATATTATCAGAAAATAATATTTGATAACCCAAAAATTATTTTTTTTTAGTCTGAAACCAATCCATTTGTCTTCATTATCTTGGTGGCAAAATGTTCCGGAGCCTCATTTTTACATCAAATAAGTTAATTTCAATTTTGGCGTTTTGTTTCAACTTCCTGGATGATTTTTAGTGCCAGTGTGAGATAAATTAGTAGAAAGTTACCGAACTTTCTCTGATAGTCGGTCGAACGGAGCTAGGAAATCTGTGAAGGATGCTCAACTTCCTCGCGACAGCCAATTTCCTCTAGAAAGTTGAATCAACACGCCGAAATATATACAGTACCGTGCAAAAGGTTGTCCACTTTGTGGTTTTCGAGCATAACTTTCTTCAAAATAGAGCTAAAGCATGAAACTTTTCTGTGGAATGTAGCAAATTACCCGAGAAAAATGATGCAAATATATTTCCGTCTTGAAAAAAAGAAGAAAAAATTTTAACGAAAAATTCAGTTTTTGAAAAATTTTGGAATTTTGGAAATTTTTTTCAAAAATCTGGAAAAAATAGAAAACGATCATTAATGTGAAACATAGCATTTTGAACATAATCAAAAAGACTTTGGCCGACTTTTGAGCAAATAACACCTCAACAAAGTACATTTCCGTGTATGGTATGGTTATACAAAGTGTCAACTAGAGATTTCCGGCTTCTGGGCTTGTTCTACCATCGTTCCACAACCTCAAGACGTCAATATTTGGCACTTTCTATGTTTTTATCATTTCTCAGGTGGCGCGCTCGTATTTCTACATGAGGATCAAGGCTGTGTCACGGCCGGCCGCGGCCAGCCGCGGCTTCAGAAAAAATATTCGAAGAAGCCGCGGCCGGCCCAGGCTAGCCGTGCGGCGTTTCACGGCCTTTTGAAATAATTGTTTCATGAGAAACGTAGATTTTTTTTTTGAAAAGTAGGACAAAAAAACGAAATTATTCAAAAACTAATTGATTTACACTTCACGCGTTTTCATGAGGCTATCCGCGGCCGGCCTCGGCTAGCCGCGGCTTTTCACGGCTTTCACAAAAAAGCCGCGCCCAGCCGCCTTTTTGCACAGCCTTGATGAGGATGCAAAGGGCTTTTTGGGCATTTTTGGCCTTTTTCGCCCCTTTCAAAAATCCGGTGCTTCGAGCGAGGATCGAACTCGGGTCTATCGCTTCACACACCGGCGTGTAAACCAGTGCGCTATTCGA
>NC_013490.2:9613544-9636607 GCF_000004555.2 Caenorhabditis briggsae | reverse complement strand
TATCTTTCAAAAGAAATGAGATATATAGGCTCAAAGTGGACGATCCGGGTGTCGTTCTATTAGAGGTTTTACGGTAACTTCCTTTTTTAACGTGAAAATGTGAATAATTCCTTTTTTTTCTCAAAATTTCAATGAGTGTGAATTTCTGAAAAGTGTTAATAATTTACCGTATTTCCTCTAGTAAAAGCCCATGGGCCTCTATTTTTCAATTATTTATTTTCAAAAAAAAATTGATTCAAAAAAATCCGAAATTTTACAATTCGGGAGTTAAGAATTCTGAAATTCAGTGTTTTGGATAATTCGAAATTTTCATTATGCAATTTTCAATTTCAAAATTCCGAATTTATGAAATCCTGAGATTCCAAGATCTCGAAATTCAGGAATTCTGGAATTCCGGGAAAAAAAAGAGGAAAAAGGCCAAAAATGTCCAAAAAGCCTTTTGCATCCTCATGTAGAAACACGAGCTCTCTCTCTCAGGCGTCATTCTACAATATCTAGTCATTTTCCATTTAAAAATGTGTGTCTTCAAGCTCCAAACACTGACTTTACAAATTGTGAAACAAGCTAAAACTCGCATAAGGTTCACTTCTAGCCATTCTGGTAGAGTCGGTTGAAGGAATTCGGTATTTCTTCTCATAGATATCAATACTACAGTTCAGTGGCGGGCGCTGTTATTTACACAAGAGGGTGGATTTGCTTTATTTTTTATTTTCACGGTTATTCTCCCTAGTTACTGTAATCTGATTTCAAGGGCAACAATTTTATATTTTTTCAAAAGTGATGGAATCTCATGCTAATTGTCCTCAAATAATTACAACAACTTCTTCGTACAAGTATATCATTAAAGTTGATGAATGGAACACTCGGGAACCGAAACAAAATCAGTAATCTGTTTGATCATTATTTAACTGGAAAAAATCCATTTCGAAATGTATTTTCGCGTTTCTATGGGCATTCCACAACAGGAAATAATGTTTTACAGGATGCCACTAAACTGTAGTATTGAAACCTATGAGAAGAAAAGTTGGTAAAAATGTTCTCCGGTGAGTTAAGGCCCGAAACATAAACACCAAAATATGAAAACACATGATACGTACATTCTCAAAATTAAAGAAAGCTGTTTTCAAAAGATCAGTTTAATCTTTACTATTAACAATCACCAAATTCTGTGTGTGAGTGTGTGTGCCCGTTTGTTCCCGTATCACCTTTCCTAGTGAAGTCCAGAATGAACCAAATTTTCCCAAATTTACACAGATAACCCGAAATAGCAGCGAGATGATGCCCGAATATTTAATCTTTCGAAATTTTGTGTCTGACGTCTTCTGGAGACGTTCTTCTATTTCTACAGTGCAAATTTTTAGAAAAATATTGAAGAAATATTCACGTCATTTCCGTCTAACCGCCCAATTTTTTTTCTTATCCACGCTATATTTGAGAGAAAGAATTTTGTGGAAATATTCTTTTAGTATGGGTTTTAAAGATTTGAAAGGAAGAAAAAATTCTTAAACAGTGTAGAAGAGAGAAAATAAAAGGAAAAAAAAGAAAGAAACAGAATGCGAGGGAAAATAACAGTGATCACTCGATTTTTCAGAATTCAGAATAATTTTTAAAATTTCCGAACTTAATTTCATATCTTTCAAATTTCGGAATTTATAAATTTCTGAGATCTTATTCACCGAATATGCCAAAAAATTTCAAAGTTTCAGATTTTCCAACATTTCAGGTTTTCAATTTTCTGAATGCCTAAATTTTCGAAATTTAGAGTTTTCGAATTCTGAAATCTACATTTCCGATTTTCCGAAGTTCCAAAAACTTTTCGACGAGACTGTGTTTCGAAAATTTTAATTTCTGAATTTCTAATTTTTCAGGTTCTCAAATTCTCGATTCTAAACTTTTTCGAAATTCTATAAATTTTGCGAACAGGGCCGTTTCAGGCCAGCCCCTTTAGTAAGTATGCAAAAATCTGAATTTTCCGATTCCTTAAAATCTAATATACCAAAATTTGGGTATTTCAGACATACAGATTGAAACACTTTTCTAGATTTCAAAATTAATGTTTTCCTACATCTGATTTTTTTAAATGTACTAATCTCTGAACTTGCGAGTGTCTTACTTTTTCAATTTCTGGATTTTCTTACTTCCGACTTTCCGAATTCTAGGAATTCTAAATAACCAAAATATCGAATTTCGAAATTTCCTAACAGACCATGAAAAAATAGTCCCTGGAAAAAGTACAAAACCTGTCTATAAGACAACGGGTACTGTAAGCGGGAGCTAGGAGGCTCAGCCCGGAGGGGCGCAAACCGACTGTTTTTCAAAATTCGAAAATTTCGAAATTCAGAATTTTCGGAGAACAGAAAGTTTAGTAAACCTGACATTTAGTCATCCAAAATTTGAAACTTCAGGAAACCGGGAGTTCACATACTCCGGATTTCAGAACATAAAAAATCTTTTTTCAATAGTTTGGAAATTTTGGAAATTTGGGAAATTAAATATTCTTCGAAGAAAATTGATAGTATGCAAAACTTTCACAAATTTTGGTGAATTCGGAAACTCGAAAATTATTAAATTAGAAATTAAATTGTAAGATACAGAAAGCGGAAGCCAGGAGGTTGAGCCCCCGACAGGGGGCGTAAACCGACTGGTGTCTATTAAATGCTTTTCGAATTTCATCAAACAGACTGAAACTGATAGATTATTTTTGAAAATGTAGCTTTGAAAAGTTACTGTATTGGGACATAAATCCCTGAAAAATTTTATCAACTAATCCGCTTGGATCCTAAGATAACTTCTTACGCTCTATTCAACCATATAAGTCTCATTTTTTAGAGGGTAATACTTGTGGAATCTTCCATGTAAGCGGCAAAAACTCGCGCAGCTCGCAAATTGGGATTCGTCGACGAACCCACATTTCCGTGCCGGCATTTATTCAGCAATTTCATTTTTCAGGGAACCCGCCAACAGAAAACGAGGAAGCATTCTTCGAATCAATCTTATCTATCTTGCAGAACATAATCTCCTGGTTCTTTGCGAATTTTCATTTTCTCTAACCACATTTCTTCTCTTTCAATTCAATAGATTTTCTATTTATTTTACGATTACTTTCCTATGTACACTGTCTACTCATGCTGCTCCCCGTGTTTTAAACTTTGAGCTAATATATCTAATTTCCTACATGACTTCTGAACTTCTTCAAATTCAACATTTTGTCTGTTAATTCACTGACTCATCACCGACTTATGATCTCGGGTATCACAATGTACGTGTATCAATTTGAATAAAATATCTTGATAAACCGATTCTCTCTGAAGTTGATAAATGCTTAGAATTTACGAAACTGATTGGAAAGCCATACAAACAAAAAAATTATTCAATCCATCGTCCGTTCGAGGATTTTCTTTTGAATTACTTTTAGCGAGTGTGGTCATTATCATAAGCGAATGTGACGCTCCGCACTACAATGAAATGCAAATCATTAGAAAAAGGGGCGGACAAATTTAAAAGTCTGGTGAGCTCACAATTTCTTTTTTCTTTGTAAAAAAGTTAGAAGGCCCTTCTATTACAGGTTTTATGGTACGTACTTTACACAATAAAAACATTATGATGGGTGTCTCAAGAAAAATTAAACTAAGATATAGGAAAAATATAATAATATTAGAAACTCGTCTGCTTCGAGTCGTGAATCTCGATTGTCTAGAATTCGATTATTAACAAAATAGTACATAAGCTATAGCTTCCACCAGTTAAAACACGTCAATCATTTATGAGTGCCCGCAAATAGTTGAGAACATAAAATGAGATTGGAAAATGGAGATGAAAGAAAATTGAAATGGTGTCAAGATGCAATATAGGAAAAATTATAAATACTAGAAAAAACATAAATTAGCAGAAAAAATGTTCATTCAATGGTCGGTCTCTCCTTCCTCCAGCTCATCATCATCGTCGTCTTCGTCGTCTTCATCATCGTCGTCTGCATCAATAGGATCTGCCAACTCACGACCACTATCCATTGCTTCTTGAACCAGAACATCGTACTGAACATCGTTCACATTGACAGATCCGTTGTTGTGTTCTCGATAATGCTCACGACGGCGTTGATACTCTCGGAACGTCTTCTTCTCATACTTCTTTTCAGTATCAGGATCAACGATAATCGGAACTTCTGGCTTCAAATCTCCAAGTGTGATTTTAGTTCCTTCGTCATGAATTAATGCCGTCAATTGAGTGGTTGGATGGATAATCAGAGTATCAATCGAAACTTCTTTCTTTCCATCTGTTTGATAGTTGACAGCGAACACATCCTTCTGAGAGGCATTGGCGTGAGGATAAGAAGAAATTGAACGCATCAAACGGGTTAGGAGACCAGTTCCTTCTTGATTCGCTTTGAATTTTCCCTGAAAATAATTTGATAATAGGCATAATGTAAGAGGAATTATTACCATAAGGGCGAGCTCTCCATGACGAAGCGGATGAATTTGACAGTACTCGGAAAGAGTATCGTATTCTGCTTGCTAAAAATAACTTCGTTTTTCTAAAAATGATCTCATGAGAACTTACAATCGTATCTACATTTACATCGATTCTCAACTCGTTCTGATCGGTTTCCATCGCCTCTCCCTGTGCTGGTGGAGGTGTATTTTCTGATGTTTGGGATACATGTACTCCAACCGCGTCGAATTTATAACTTCGGCTCATGGCTGTTTTGTGTTCCGTCGTAGTAGCAACCATCTCTTCAGTAACATCGCAATTCGGGGTTATAACTATTGAGCTGAGTCCGTCTTTTTCAATTGCTGTGATCTGGATTGCTCTTCTGGAATAAATTAAATTTTAATATATTAGAAATCTTGGGGTCTAATTCATACTTCATGCCAACCAGGTTATTGAAGGCGTGTTCCTTGAAGTAAGGAGGTGTAACATCGCTGATCTTGATATCAACATATCCTCGATGTCCTTGCCCCGAGCACAACTCATGGACGAACAGAACTTCAGGCTTCTTGATAACTCCTGCAGCATCGCAGTTGACTTTTTGCGGCGTACAAAGAAGATCTGCCAAGTCGGTTAACAACTTTTTGATTCTGAAATTTGAAAGTAGGTATTAGCCTACTTCAAGGAATGATTTACCCTATCTTTCTGATTTCTGGATCGTTCATCTTTGCACCCTTGTTTCGTAGATGTTTGTCAAAGACTACATCACATTTTGGAAGAACGGCCAACGCTTTCTCAGACAATTCGTCCTCGAAAAATGATCCAACTCTATCCAAATCAATTGTTGGTGGAATCTCTTCTGAGGTTTCGAACTTCGATGTATTCATTGCAATCGGAGGATTCACATTTTCCGCTGCAGCCGATGTTCCAGGTTCTCTGTCTATTTTCATAGCGACATCATCGTTTTCATCGGTTAATGCGTCGAATTTGAACTTCACTTTGAACCTGAAAAGCATTTTTTAGATTACCGTAAAACCTGTATTAGAAGTGCCTCTTTAATGGAAGGGCCGTTCTAATAAAAAACTCCTCCGAGACGAGCTTGGAAAAATAGAGGTGCCCCCCTGTAATAGAAGGGCCCCGGACAGAAGGAACTTCTTTAAAATGTGTCATGAAATTAAAAAATTACCTTACATTGTCAATGAAAACATTCTGAAATCCCACAATTTAATAAAAATTAGCTCAAAGACTATTTTTTTAATGAAGAACTTGCTCAATTTTGTTTAAATTGATAGATTTTTATGAACTTTGAACATACATTTGTCGAATTTTTGTGGAAAAATTTTGGGAAAAATGGCCGGAAAAATAGAAGGGCCCCTGTAATAGAAGGCCCCCCCCCCCCACCCGGAGGTGCCTTGGAAAAATAGAAGGGCCGGCCTTTCTAATATAGGTTTTCCGGTAATCGAATTGCAAATATCGCCTTACTTGTCGACAATCTTCTTCCGATGGACTTTTGCATTTGCTTCACACTTATCCAGAAACGCGATCTCATCGAAACCTTCTTTCTTATCTTTCTCTCGTTGCTCTTTTACTGTATCGGCCAGTTTAAAAAGTTTCTTTTCAATCTCCTCGGCAACTTTTTTATCAGGGAAAAAGTTTTTGACAATGTACTGAAAAAATTAAGGATTTTGAAATATATATAACGGTATATACATACCTCAAGAATCGACTTGATCTCCATCCTTTTGATCTTCATCAATGCGTTCACTTTCATTGTTTTAGCAAAAGGTTTAGTTAGAGAAATCCATTTTGCCAGATGAGTTAGTTCTTGCATCATTGTTAGACAATTGAGTCCAAGCATCCGAGTTTTCGTAGTTAATTGAACAGTTATATCATCCAGAGAATTCAGCCAAGCATTTGATTGTGGCTGATATTTCGACGACAACTCTTGGTAGAGAAAATCTTCATCCTCTTTTATTTTGATATGTGCCTGATATCTTTTCATGGCTGTCGCAAATTCACATCGTTGAAAACAGAGATTTCGAGCAGCTGATGCAAGTTGGCCACGAGCCAAACGACAAACCTCTCTGGAAAGAAATCAATGTTCAATAATTCAAAACTTTCAGAAACTTACGGCAAATGCTTTGAAGTGAAAGTCCTAATCGATTCCAGCCCATCAGTTCCAAGTCCTCTTTCTAGAAATGCTTCTCCAGCCTGATCCGTAGATCCGGAAAGCAGCATTTCCACTAGCACTTCTCCAATTTTCACAGCCTTCGTTTTCGTGTCAAAAAGGGAATGTAGAGCAGCAACTTGAGTTCCCCAGTTCTGTTTAGTTGTGTCCAAGGAGATACTGTACAAGTTGTAAGCAAAATGGAGACGTAGATATCTCAATGCCACTTCCCAAATCGATGGTTCAAGATCTAGCTTAACAGTGAACACGAGAGTTTGAACTATAGGTCCTGGTTGAGTAGAATCCACAACTGGTGGCGCTTGTTCCTTATGTTTACAATCCAGATGTGGTCCCATAGTTGTAGCAATGAAAGAGACACCTTCAAAGGCAGAACTGTAGTGAACCGACTCGTAGCCCATGATGACATCCTGATTGAACTCTCTGACAACACTTTCTACGTCGATCTCCATGAATGGGAAAACTCCAGCGATGAGAACAACAATTTTTGGAATAAAACTGTCAATTGGGGCCAGGAGAATCGTTCCTTGGAAGGATTCGATGTACACATCTTCTGGGATTATTGTTCGTTCAAGATTCTCCTTTTGTGTCTCATCGTGCTTGAACGCAGAGCCGTCCTGTAAATGAGGTCATTTGAAATAAAACGTGAAAAAAATGACAGATGATTGCAGCGTCATCGCCACTCGACAGTTTCCATTTGACAGTTTTTTTTGGACCGATATTTCAATTTAATCTCGGTTAAGAGACGTCTATTTCTTTTCAAGGTAAGATCACACACCTCATCTAAACGCTCATAAACGAATCCGATTTCTTCTCGACTGATTTCCGGAATCGAAGTGCCGAGCTCGAGTGCTCCCTCCACAACTTCCAAATCTGAAAAAAAAGAAAGGTTTGAACTGAAACTTCAGATGATGTTCACAACAAAATGTGCCATGCAAAACATCAGAAATGTCGCAGTTGTTGGCTCTGGTCTCATGGTTCAGGAATTGCTCAAGTTTCAGCGAGTAGCGGACTTAATGTGATTTTGACGGATGTTAAGCAAGATTCGATTGACAATGCGATGAAATCGATTCACAAAAGTTTGACACGAATCTCAAAGAAACAAAGCGGCAGTGACAAGGTTTTTATTTTTTTTAATCGTTAGCGACTTATTTTACAATAATTTTTCAGGAGAAAGCCGACTATGTGACTCTCACAATGTCTCGCATCAAGACTAGTAACAATGTGTCGACAGCTGTCACCGATGCCGATTTGGTGATCGAAGCAGCCATCGAGAACATCGACTTGAAACGGGGCTTGTTCGCTCAAATCGAGCAGTCGGCGAAAAAAGATGCAATTCTGACGACGAACACATCATCGTTGTGTCTTGAGGACATTGCAAAGGGGATTGATGACAAAACTCGCTTTGGTGGTCTTCACTTTTTCAATCCGGTTCCAATGATGAAGCTGCTCGAAGTTATTCGATCTGATCAAACTTCCGATGAAACTTATGCGACATTGATTAAGTACGGAAAAGCGATTGGAAAAACGACCGTCAGTTGTAAGGATACACCCGGATTCATCGTCAACCGTTTGCTCATTCCATTCCTTTTTGAAGCTGTCAGGATGTATGAAAGAGAGGATGCATCAATGACGGTTTGTGACTAGACTTTTTAATGAAATGTAACTCTACACAGGATATCGACGCAGCAATGAGACTGGGAGCCAGTCACCCGATGGGACCATTTGAATTGGCTGATTACGTGGGTCTCGATACTTGCAAGTTCATTATGGATGGATGGGCGACCAAGTATCCCGACAACCCGACATTTGCACCAAGCCCGCTTATCGATGCCCTAGTTTCCGAAGGAAAACTAGGAAGAAAAACTAAGGAAGGATTCTACTCTTATAAGAAAAATTGATTTGTGCGTTTTGTTTTGAATAAATGTGATTTTTGGTTGATTTTCCTTACTTTTTCCTGGCGGTTTTAAGCCTTTTCCTATTTTTTTGGAATTCGATTCGTCGTCTCTCACACGCTCCCATTGAAGTTTCGTAATACCGTCGGATGAAGCTCTGAACACATTTGTTATTTCAAACTGTTATTTGAAAAATCTTTACTTGACAGAATATCGGACTTTCCCCGCTTCAACGTCTAAAATATGAATGATACCGGTATCCGTTGCTGCTGCAATGAATCTTCCATCCGGAGAGAAATGCAACGCACTGACTGTACTGTCTGATTTGCATTCTGTTCCAACTGCTGGAATCATGCTCACATTCGTCTAAAAAACTTCAATTCTCTCATCAGATAAGCTCGATGAGTTCATACCTTCCAGATCATTTTCCACGTCGTTCTTTTCAACATAATATCCCCAGATTTTGATCCCATAGCGATGAGATCATTATGAGGACTGAAGCACATACTTGTAATTTTGAAAGGCGCACGAAAGGTACGCCTACTATTGATAACCTCCGCTTTGATAATGGAAAAATCCATCTAAAAAAGCAGTACCGTGTCTTCATAGAAGCGCTGGGTCGGGAGCAGATATCGATATTCAGGCACCTAGAAGTTAGAAACAGAAAACCACTTAAAGTTATCACAAAGTTCATAAAAATTGAGTAAATTATCTTCTAAACAATTTAAAAACATTGATGCGCAAGGTAGTCTTGTTCGCATTTTAAAGACAATTAATGAGGGTAGATGAGTACATTGAAGATCAAAAAAAAATTGAACGGGGGAGAACATAAGGGAAAACATGATTGAGCAAAATTCAATTTTCAAAGTCTAAGCATGTATGGGTTGCAATAATTATACGTCTCGAGCGCTTCCATGAGTCAGTGCGACCTCCTCTCGCATCGCTTGGATTTCATGGAATCGGCCGCGTGCCATCACTTTCATGTAGTTTTGCATACGGTTTCTTCGAGCACGTCGTTTTGATGATACAGATTGGCCTTTGCTTGCGTCTGGACCCACTTCCTCTTCAACCTCCTCGTACTCTTCTTCTTCTAACTCTTCTTCCTCTAAAGGTGTATTTCCAGATGCATCGGGCGGCGTACTGTTGGCTAATGGCTGGTTTAGCTGAGAGTATTTGGTTTTCTGAAAACAACATGTTTAGAATAAAGTCAAACTAAGTAGTTTAATACCTTTGCAGCATATCCCCAATGTGTCTGATGATGTTGAGCTGATGGATCAGGAGGATTAATTCCATTCGGAGAGCTGTGATACCCTGACCCAGAAACTCCCGCCGCCTGTTGTCCCAATTCACCGAGAATAGCATGAATCATATTCGCCTCATTAATAGCTCCTTCGTCTCCGTGATGCTTCCTCTTATTCTTCTTCTTTTTCCGCCTCTCGGATGAATCGGAATCAGAATCCACTCGTTTGGTCCTCGACTCCTTGGCAGCTTTGTGCAAAGCCATCACATAAGCTCCCTTTTGGATCGAGTAACCTCTGGCTTGCTCGAACGCATCAATGGCTTCGTGAGAACTCCATCCAAGTCGTTCAATCAGAAAACGGCAGATCAGATAACCACAGCGATTTATTCCATTCGTGCAGTGCACTCCAATCAGCGCGTCTTGATCTTCACATTTGTCTGTATAGTCTTGAATCGCTTGATTGAATGATTCAACACAGTCATCTCTTTCAATGAATCTGAAATTGATGGATATTTGGAAAGTTCCAAACAAAAAAGCTGTACCCTCGTCCAGGACAGTTGACCTTCTCGTATTGTATACATAAACCGGTGATATCTTCCTTATCGTAGAATCGCTCAGTATCCGTCAAATCTACAACCATTCCCAGGTGTTGACCGCGCTCAGCTAACTGAAATGAACAATTTGTTTTCATAACAACTAAAAAAAAACAACTTACCTTTCTGAACAAATCATTTGTAGTAAACCTCTGATCCTTTCGAAGCTTATTTGACAAAGAACTGTTGATCGGTGTTTTGAAAACGATGAAACGAGTCCGAGGGATGACATCTCCAAGCGGTTGAAATTTGTGCCAACTGAAAATCGAAACATGACAATCGAGATGAAGCGAGGTGGGGGGAGAAACAAGTTTTAATTGATTAATCTATCTGAAATCGTGTAGGGCAGCGCTTGCAGTGTTTCTTTGAAATTTTGCATTCAAACTGCACGCTCAACCGCCAACAAACACGGGTGTTTCTAGTTTGTTGGTATTTAAGACGAGACGAAGGAATGGAGGCGGTAGTGAAACGGAGAATCAATGCAATGACCACAAATGTTATCGAAAATTCAAAAATATCAAATCCAAAACAGCGTTCATGGAGTCGAACTGTGACAGTAGAAAAGTCTCCAAAACAGCTGCGAACATGAAAGAAAAAAATCAAATGCTCACTCTTTAGGGACTACTCTGCACACGCGCACCATAATTACTCAAAAAGGCAAGTTTGAAACAAACGAAAAGGATTGGTGGGATCGGTACGCGTATGGAATAGTCAAGTAGAAATGGCCAAATATTGTCGTCCAGGGGTTGAATTGAAAGGCGTCGGCAGTCTTCAGAAGATGTGGTACGTCTTTTCGCTTGGCTTTTCCGACCACAAATCGATAAATTTGTGTCGCAGAAAAGGGGCGAATCGCGACAGAGATGGCAGTCTTTCGCGAATCGATATTCGCAGAAGAGAGAGTACGCGTTAGAGAAAAATTGGCAGTTTGCCAAGTGTCGTGGTGAGATACCGCAGCGCGAGAATCGTGTGCGCCTTTAAAGAAAATGTGCGGGAGTTCAAAACGAAGTTGTTATTTTTACTGAAAATTGTCAAGTTCCATGAAAAATCTGGAAAACTTTTGGAAAAAAATTGAAAAAAAAACACTGCTCAAAATTTTTATTATGTATTTTTTATTATGCAAATTTCAAATGACATATTTACAATTCATACGATGTCGTTCTGTAATGAGAATCAAAAAACAATCCCTGAAGTATTGAAAGTGAAAGATTAATGGGGAAAATTACACAGGTTAGAAACTGAAAAGGATACATGCGGGGTGTGAGTGAACTTCAGGCGATAGATAGCAAAGTAAAAACTAGACACAGACGACGGAGACAAATTATTGCAAGCTTTGATAAAGTATGAGGGCTAGACAAAAATAGACGATTGTGATATATTCTAGGTATTAATAACATAAAACTAGATCTTTTACCACACATCTTCTGCACGTGTTGGTTCAAGATAGTCATGCAGGGAGGTAAAAACTCCAGCGATTGCTCCGGCTACGGTAGCAATAGATGAGAGGAACAAATGAATTATTTGATGGAAGAATTGAACGACGAAGTGGATGAGATGACCGATATTTTCACCGAGATTCTCTCCGAGCTCATGGAATCCGTAGAAGACCTGAAATGAAAAAGAAGTTTATATGAGAAATTATTAAATGTTTCTGAACGCTTACATTCTCCGACAATCCATGCCAAATAGCGGTGAACAATGTTGCGAAAACAGAAAAACCTCTTCCTATGGTACGGAAAAATTCCGATAGAGCTAAAATGTTTGGTTTTTTGTTGCAAAAAGTTTTTAATAGAACTCACTTGAAAATATTTCATCTACAACTTCACACATCACTTTTGGTAGCTCCTCAGAAAGGAGAAATGGTTCTGGTTTACAGAGAGCATCAAAGAGAGGGGAGAATGGTCCGGAAAAGTATCTGGAAAGTAAAAAAAAATTCAAAGAGTCTCATGACAATAATGGTACCTGCAGAAGAAAGATGGTTCGTTGTGAACACCATGACTCATCACTTTCACGAAGGATATTGTAGTGATTCCAACGAAAAACAGGGCGAGAGCAAGAAGAAGAGTTGGAGCAGCATTCCTGAAAAGTAATATTTTTGTCACAAAGTTTTCCCCCATTTACTCAAAGACGCAAGTTATAGACAACTCTTAGAAATTCAGCCGCCGTTGGTACGCTTATCGGCAATCTGCCATCACTTTTGTATTTTAACTCCAAAAAATCTCCGAGAAATCTCCTGTCAAGAACTTGATTCTGAAAAAAAGAAGACTTACGATATTTCCGAGCGAATCGTAACATGAAGAGATGGATCCAAAAGACGGTTAACCAATTGTTGGAATCTAGCTTTCCCAGCCTCATAACTCGATCTCACATAGTTTCCGACTTTCTGGCACATGGCACATTCATCTTGGGATTTCTGTTCTGGATCATCTGGTTTCACTTCATCTTCATTTGGAGTCAAAATTTCCACTTCTTGGACTATGATGGATCCAGATGGAATCAGTTCAGGTTGCTCGGCAACTACGATTTCCACTTCTTTTGGAGCTTCCTGAAATTATTTTCTTAATTTTCTGGTTTTCACTATACATTTTTTTCAGTAATTTATTATATTACTTTTTGAAATAAAATACCGTAATCAATCTATTAGAATGGCACCCAAACCGTCAACTTTGAGCACGTATATCTCATTTTCTGTAAAATATATCAAAAAGTAGTCAACTGATTAAATGTTTATCAAAATATGAGCTAAATGTCTTCAGTTGACCACTTTTTGATATCTTCTACAGGAAATGAGATACAGTACCGGTCATAATATATACAAAGAAAACGAACGTTTCAGTGGACTTTGATCTTTTTCAGAAGTTTAGAGCTCGACTGTCAAGTTTCCGATCATTTTGAACATTTTGGAGAGTGTAAAACAGACCTAGATTAAAAAATTTGCTTTCAAATAATTTTTTCCGAAATTCCTAGTTTTTCAGTTATTTGCCAATTTTTGAAAGAGACCTGTTTTTAACGTTTTCAGTACAAAAACGGGCTGAAAAGAGCGTCTGGCAGAAATCGGCAAATAGCTGGAAAACTAAGGTTTTTCAAAAAACTCTGTGAATGCAAAGTTTTCGATCTAGGTCTGTATTTACCCTTCAAAGTTCTCAAAGTAATCGGAAATTCGATCGATGACTCCTGCGAATTGCTTAAAATCAACTGAAAAATACGTTTCTGTGTATTTTTTTTGACCGGTACACTATATCATTTCCTGTAACACATATGAAAAAGTGGTCTAATATGTTGATCAAAATATCAGCAACATTTTATTAGTTAACCACTTTTGATATCTTTTACTAAAAATGAAACATATGAGCTCGAAGTTAACGGTTTGGATGACATTCTATTAGAGATGGCATTCTACGAAACTTAAGAAAAAAATAGAGGATTAGATTTTTTTTTTGTAATTTTTATCATGTAAACTGAAATCGAAGTACCTCATTTTTAAATTGCTATTTTTGACCTACTCAGACAAGAACAAAGTTCCTGCCGGGGGTTAAGAAGGATGCCGGCAGGCTATTGAAGTGGTGGCAGGAGAAAGTACCTGCCGGCGGGCTAAACGACACTCCGCTCGCCGGGATTTTAATTTGCATATTTAGGCGCCGCAATGAAAGGGGGCGGGGCGACCAAATTTTTCTCCCCTTTTCAGAAACCCATCTTTGAAGTCTTGTACCGGGCGTTAGAAACTCATTATTTTTAGGGTTAAAACTTGTCCCTACGTAATCGACTGCGACAAATCGAATGAAACTATCAGTTTTTTGATATTTTCATTATTTTGATTCGAAAACTTCGAAAAACAGGAATCAGACTGACAAAGTGGACTAAAAGTATTGGATGGAAGTTAGTGCCTCCAAATTTTTTGATGGATTCTGGTAATTTATGAAATGGGAGACTTTTGCTGACAATAATTGTGACTCTCTTATAGTTAAATGCACTAACCCAGTTGGTCTCACATTGATCCCCACTTCTGATGTTTTATCTCCTTTCCTATCAATCCAGTTTGATGGAAACACTTATTTCTGCCCCATTCGTTACTCCCCCAGTGTTGTTAGATAAGAATAATTTCTTTTGATAATAAAAACTTATATTTTGTTAATATTCTCATTTGATTTTCATGAAAAAGGCTCTGGAAGAGGAAGGGGGAAAGAGCAGAAAGCATTTACCTGCCGGCGTGAAAGTCCATGCCGGCAAACTAAAAAAAAGTCCCTGCCGCTGCCCTGCGGCAGGAACTTCCCTTAACCCCCCGGCGGGAACTTTATTCTTGTCTGAGTATACCTGGATAGTGACAGTTGGCACGAGAACCATGGCTGGAGTTGGTTGTGGTTGGTCTTCGCTGCTCGTCGAAACTGAAACATTGTCACATGAGTTCTCTTTTCTTTTTCTTCTTTTTCTATTTACTATTGAGACACCGCGCATTGGCAATTGTCAAACAAGCACATATTCTCAGGTTATTCTTTTCTTTTCAAAAGAAAAAGTTCTCACTAAAGAACAAAAAACAGCAAGAAAGATGCGCTTTGAATAAAATGAAACCGAGAAAAAGGAGTAAAGATGGGGGAAGAAGCGTTTGGCAAGATGCCAGAATAAGCCGGGAATGGGGAAATAGAATGGGAAACGGAGAGAGTATAGAGAAAGAAAAGATGGGAGTTGAGAACATGTTAGATTATGACGTAGATAGAAGAGCAACGTCTTCTGGGGGCAACGTCTTCTGGATGAACGAGAAGAGAAGATTGAGATCTTCAATTTTGGATTTTCGATTTCTTACGATTAGAACTAAAAGAGTGGGCGAATGTAATATCAACAAGTTTCCGAAAAAAAAACTTAATATTCTCGAGACCAGTTCCAGGTATTTTTTCTAGAATTTTTTACGTATGACTTTCAAAAGCATAACAAGGCCATAAAGGATTTTAAGGATTTTATTTCTGATAGTGAGAAAATCGAAAACTGTTCTATGAAACCAAATTCCTGTATCGTATTCCCTCTAATAGAACGCTACCCGAATCGTCAACTTTCATCTTAATTATTTCACTTCCTTTAGAAGATATCAAAAACTTGTCAACTATAAAAAATTGGTGATATTATGATAAATAATTTATCAGTTGGCTTCTTTTTGATATCTTTTATAGGAATCGAGATAATTAAGATCAAAGTTAAAAGTTTGGGTGAGCATCTCTTAGGGGAAATGCGGTTTTTATCAGAGAATACATTGAACACAGTCATAATGGAGCAGATATTATTTTCCTCAAAAATGTCCTGCAACAAAAAAAGTACAAAATATGGATCCTTGGAACACATGAGCTTCTCCTAAATACTCCGTGATGACATATTATCTTTTAAGTAAACAATAGCCAAACGTCCTCAAATTCACGCAGAATGGGGTTTTGTTTTATTATGACCTATTTGACTGATTTTCAAGTTTCCAATTTTGATACTTCAAATTTCTACAGTTATCAATGAAATCCTTTTTTGAGATAAAGTACCGTAATCACTCTTATAAAAGATCACTCAACTTTGAGCCCATATAGCTCGCTTCCTGTGAAAGATCTCAAAAAGTTTTCCACTGGCAAAACATTTGTGATATTATGATTAAAATTTTGTTAGTTGACTACTTTTTGATATCTTTTACAAGTACCGAGATATATGAGCTCAAAGTTAGCGGTTCGGCCTTCTACTGCACGGTAAACTAACTACAGTAATCCATGGTCACAGCACACCATACACAACTTACCAACTGTTGTTCCTGTTTTGTCCTTTGACGCTTTTTTATTTTGATTTTGATTTCTACTACGAAACACTGAGGTCAGATTGGAAACCATGCTGAAATTAATCAAGTGTTGGGGGGAAAAGAAATAAAAAAATGTGAATGAAATGCGACAGAAACATTTGTTAATAACTTCATGTAAAAGGGTAAACTAATAATAATCTGTTTACCTGGGAAAAAAATTCTCCGGAATGTTGTCCGGATGGGTTAAGGAAAAGAAGAAGAAGGGGAAGAAGACATGTAAATATTTAGACGAGAGATCAATCAGTTCCTGATATTTCCGTGTGTGTGTGTGTGACGGATGGAGTTACGAATGGGACCCTCAGGAAAACGAAATCCGAGAAATTGGGGGAGGAACGGAGAAGAGAATTCTTTACACAAACGTTCGCGCACCTGACACAGAAAGGCTGTAATGAAAAGAACGGAGGGAATTAGATAGTTGTGGGAAATGATAATTATGAGGTAAATGGGTGCGGATGGGGAAGGCTTTGAAGTCTCTGGCAGGTTATAAAAACTTATTAGGGTTGGAATATCAAGTTGAGAAAGTTAGGCCTCCTTTTAAAATGGCCTGGAAAATACACAAGGCGAATGTTATATAGCATTTCTAGGCTAAAAAGTTTGATGACCTAGACATTTCACGTTACTAAAGATAGGTCACCATTTTAAAATGGCCTGGAAATTACACCAGGCGAATCTTACAGCATTTCCAAACCGAAAAGTGCGGGACCTAGAAAATCCAACTTGAGTAAGTGCCTCTATTTTGAAATGGCCTGGAAAACATACCAGGCTGAATATCTTGTACGGTATGTGTCAGTGAGCTATTTGAAAAAATGTGTTTTTTTTTCTATATAGAAAGTTTGACCATTTTTTCAAGAACCAAAATTTTGAAGGAAGATTTCGGAACTCGAAAATTGTTAAAAACCTACTAGATCTTCTGAAATAAGTCTGTGGACGTCTCAGGATTGTTCTCACTTCAAGATCCTCTTCACTTTCAGAATGATCCAAATAACTGCGTCGAGCTTCGATATAAGCACTGTATCGGTTTTGAACTTCTGAATTCTTTTTGAATTTTTTAAAAAAATTATGTATAAAGTATACCATAACGACCGGACATTATTTTTGATGTATGGGACAAGGACAGGAAAAGAAATGAGAAAAAAAAGTTGCCGGAAAATTGGAGAAGAGGATGTCAAACAATCACTTATCACCCCCGAAAACTACCCACTTGAGACAATTAGCATAGCCAAAAAGAAAAAAAAAGGAAAATTCCAGAAACCTCAGTGACCACTAAAATTTGTACTTTATCTCATGTGAAATTCTACACACCTGTTTCGGTCCGAGGAACACACCGTAATGGAGGGAATAAAGAGGAAGTCCTGGGAGAAATAGTGTGTGAGATGAAGAGACGCAGAGACAGAGATCGGAGGGATGACAAATATGAACATTATGTTTATTATGTTTATATTTAAATGGATGTATAAAATGAAGAGAGAAAGAGGAAGACCAAGAAGTAATGAAGTTCAGTAAACATTCATAAGATGGATAGAATCTACTGAGGGTATAAAGCTTCTTCTTTGTATACTTTGGGAGATCCATCAGAAAACTTGAAACAAGGATCTTGAAAGTGTGTCCAGTTATGCGTAACAATTTTGAATGACCTTCAGTTTGTTATTTTTTCTAGATCATGTGTCATGTGATTCCAGTTGAAATTTCGAATTTAATAGTTTTGTAAAAAATTCAGGTGGGAAACTGACCAATTATAAATTTGTTCGGGAGAATGAAAACTGGAATTGATCAATCCAGAACTACAATAATTTCCAGTAGAAAAGTTCAAATTTGGAAATCAGATAATCCGGAATTTAGAAATTCAGAAATTCAGAAGTTCAGAAATTCAGAAAATCGACAATTGAAATGTTCAGGGATTTAGAGTTATTCTGAATCTTTGACTTTCTGTTGTTCTGTAAATTTTTGAAATTCTTTCTAAATTTCTAAAATATTGAATTTCCAAAATTCCAAATTTAGAATTTCTAATATTCAGAACTTCTGAATTCCTTTTTGAAGATTTCGAAAACTTCCGAACTTCTCAGTTTTTCAAAATCTAAATTTTGAAACATTGGATTTGTTAGAATTTCAGAGTTTCTGAGTTTCAAAATTTGAGACGTTCTAGATAGTTTTAAAAAAATTTGTGCAAATAGTCTTTAGTCGTCATCTGGAGTTGCGGGAAAATGAGAATTCGATAAAAATGTTATTTAGGAAATGAGTCAAATAAAAAAAATAACTTTAAATGAAATTTCTGATCCTCTAATTGAAGCCCATCTGCAGTGAGCCAGAACTCGCTCAAGTATGAGTTCTGATTACTGTTGATTTCTTTATAAAATTGGGAATCGAACATGCATCCGCATGAATAGAGTGGATACACTCTTCACAACATCTCGTCAGTAAATGAATTACTAAATAAAGTGACTCCTTCTTTGAAGTGCTGTGAATTGGAAACCCCACCACCCTTTTCCTCCCATCGAACAATATGCACATCTGCGCTTTGAGATCACGTGATTCCCATGATGGGTTACCTTTTCCCCTTCCCGTTGTCTCTGCTCCTTCTCCGAATCCCATAGTCTTCTCCGGGTACCCGGGAGCGACTAATTACGGTAGAATAGAGACGCAGAGATAATTGACATGTCACACGCTTTATGGCTTCCCAACAATCGACCGAATGGTTGTTGTGGAAGAAGAAGGGGAAACGAAATGAAATGAAAGAAGCGAGGGCATAAGGGAAGAATCAGTACACAATTCATTCATACAAGCAGTAATAGGTAAAATTCACAGTTATTTGAAAGCGTACAGTAATATCTACAGAGCTTTTTTTGTCTTTTTGCCTATTCACCATTTCTGGCGGCAAGTCGAGCTGATCGACGGAGTGGTGCCATTGAACGAGGTGGCAATGTAAACGTCAAATTGCGGTCGAAAATCTGCGTCATATCGTCTAGGGCATCTTGATTAGCTTGGTAACGCCTAATTGTCACATTCGATGTTCTCCTGATTGTCACATTCGATGGTCTTTGTGTTGGGGGTGGAACGACATTTGTATTACTTTCAAAAAATGCGATAGTAGTTTCTCCCAGTGGTGCAGTGGGATTCATTTCCGGTGCATTAACATCAAAAGTAACCATCGATTTTGGATTCGATTTAGGTTTTGGCATCGAAACTCTCGGAGGGCACATTTCTTTTAAAGCCTTGTCAATTCTGTTCGGCATATTCAAATTGATATTCACTGTTTCCTCGTATGACTCATCTAAACCTCGTTCGACACCTTGCATCGTCAATAAATCGAAACAATGAGTGGCAAGGCCTGAAAAAGGATAATTGAAACATTTGAAAAACTTCAAATTCTCTTACAACTGTGCTCATCATGGCGTAGTTCTGGATATGACTGTCTGACCATGTAGATGTATGCACATTCGAGTCCTATAAAAATTTCAATATTGGTGTTTATACATTTCGTATTTTATCCATACTATGGTATTTGAAATGTAAACTTTCATGAAACGCTTCCTTTCTTAAATTATTGATAAGTTTATCCAGCACTCTCTGTACTATTGCAGTTGAGACAGTTTTCGCTTCGAATGCGAGAATCCTTTTGAACAGTTCCAATGCGCGAGACATCATATTTTGATACTTTTGATCTCCGCGTTCAGGCGTCGATCGAAGTATTGCTATCGATTCAATGTACAGAAGCTTTTTGTCATTTGTCCCGAGCCATTTGACAATGTAACCAAGCTCAAACTTATCCAGCGCGATTTTATCTTCTTCAGTTCTTTCGAGAGCTGTAAAAATATTTAAAACGAACGTTAGACTCTTCAGTTTGTCGAGTATTTACCTGGATTAACTAGCAAACAACTGTCCACTAATTCTCTCATCATGCAATTCGGGGAAATGTCCAACACTGCAATTCGGCACATCGGACACTTGGAGGCGTTTTGATCAGTCCATTGAACGATACATCCTGCACAAAACGTATGAAGACAAGGAGAACAACTGCAATAGACCAACTCACACCAGAAATGAGCTGAATAAAATTTTTGAAAATCCGGAAGAAGGAATAAGGAATAAGGAATTCCGCTCATGTCTGACTCACACACAATTTTGAGGAAAATAAAACAAACCTAACGGCATTGTAAAGAGTGGCCATGCAAATCGAGCATCCAGAATGCCTTTCGATTACATCTAATAAATTTCGAACATTTTGACCATTTGAACCGGTGGTTTCCATAGCTGGCGATGACATAAAAATTGGAATTGGAGAGTGATTGTGACTTGACGAAAGGAATTTTTGAAAGTTTTTGGTGCGATTCCAACAGATTGTTTCGGAACTCGCGCCAAGAGGATTACGGTATTTGGGAAGAAATGCTTTTGCATGTTCGATTTTGTATTTCTGTTTTAAATATTTTCTATTTTGAAATTTTCGAAATATTCTGGTTTTGAAAGCTTCGCATTTTGGAATGTTTCTTTCTCACCACAAAAGCGTAAAAAATATTCCGAAATTTGAGCTTTCCGTTTGATACCCGCAAGGGAACTTTTCATGTGCGCCTTCGTCATACTGTGATTCAAAAGAAAAGAAAAGAAAAGCGAGTACCAATGATTTATTATACTGAAAACATATTGCTATGCACATCCACCACCTATAGACACGAAAGGTTAGATTGAATTACATTTAGGAAAAAAACTTCGCTTAATTCATCTAATATACACAAAAACACCTGGTCGAAACGGTTTGATGCAAACCCGGCATAAATAAAATAGAGGAAAAAAAACTTTTTCAAAAAAGTGACCTAAAAAGACAAGTGAAGGAATGTGAAGGCAGGTAAAATTGTGTATAGCGAGATGAGAGGTTACATTGTCGGAATAAAAGAAGGTTGAGGAGATTGAAGAATGCTCAACTCGCGGACCGAAGCTTCGAGAAGTTTCGCGTTTCCAGAGTAATAGGCAGCAAGAGCGGATTGAAGTTTTTCGAGTTGAGTTGCCACCACCGAGATGCGATTCTCCTCGAGAAGTCTCATTTTGATCTTCGCATCGTTTTTCAGCTTTTCGTATTTTAGTTTTCTCTCTTCACATTTTTCGGCCGTTCCAGCTGGAAGCGTTTTTGGCTGTTGGCCTTGTGGTGGATTGGCTGCTGCCGAGATGTCGTTCCGGTCAACATCATACTCAATACGAGCCTAGAAAAACCAGAATGTTATGAATTTAATCTTTAAAAAAGGAAGGATGATACCGATTCGGTGTTATAGATGGTGTGCAAAGTGTCCGTGATGGTTTGGTTATAAACCGTTTCCATAGAAGAAATAAAGTATTTCAAGCACGCATCCAAAGAAGTCGCTTGTTCTCCAACACCTCTCATAGTTTCAGAAGTCGTTGTACATTGAGCCTGGAATTTTGGAAGGTTAGAATGCTCTTCCATCCTTGACGATTACCTTGATTTGTTCTTCCTTGAGCGACAACTGGTAAAACGATTCTGAAAACTTTTTCTCCGCTTCTGCCATCTGAGAAAGCACTTGGCTGAAATTCTTAGCAGCCGCCACAACGTGTCCATATCTTCTGTGAATGTCTTTCAGCACTTCACATTGAGCTTCAAACTCCGGATCAACAGTTTTGTCAATCTTTCCCATGTGCTCCAACAGTTGTTGCTTTGAATTTTTGAAAGTTCCAATGGTCCATTTCTTGAACGACTCGACTTTAGCAGCAACTTGAGCGGTGTCAATACTGGAAAAATCAGAATATTTATTTGAATCGTTTAGCAGAAACATATCAAACCGAGGACACTTTTCTAGTGGACAGTGGGAGATTGGGGAACGCGTCGCAACTGTTGTAGCATGGTTCTTTCTATACAGTTTGATACTGCTTTTCCTATTTAATAGGCCCATGTTTAGGATTAAACGAAGTAGTAAA
The DNA here is from genome assembly GCF_000004555.2 of Caenorhabditis briggsae. Classification (NCBI taxonomy): domain Eukaryota; kingdom Metazoa; phylum Nematoda; class Chromadorea; order Rhabditida; family Rhabditidae; genus Caenorhabditis; species Caenorhabditis briggsae. Next base: position 9,614,538 of record NC_013490.2, on the reverse strand, counting down.
GGCTTTCGGGAGAAAAAAAAACTTGTTGATTCTGTTTTACAAGCAGGCGGGGCCGTAAGAGGATGCGCTGAGCAAACATTGAAACAACGGGTTTTTTTTATTTTACAGGTAGTAGTCAAAAGTAAACAGATATATTGAACTCATCAGAGAGATTATGTGTAGTACTATTCAATTATTAACGATCTATGTCTGGGGGCACAAAACTTTTTAGCTAAATTATTTTGGTTTCATTCTCATCCTTCCTTCAGAATTAGTAAATTTTCAAATTTTCTTCCAAAAATATGCATACATTGTCGAGTTACAGCTCGTTTTTTTGCTCCATTTTCTCCCAAATTTTGCATATCGCACGGAAAAGGGGGCGGGGCGAAGTTTCAGCAAGACTGCCGCGCGGAAAAATTAGTGATAGGCGCCGCCCATTCATTTCTGTGTCCCATTTTCGTCATAATTTAACTAAATATGTGTCGCATTGTTCACCAATGCACGCTCTCCCACATAACAATTCCGAACTGAAAATTAATTTTTGATCTACAGAAAAAAGTTTGGCGCGGTCACAATTGCTGGTCTAAAACCATAAAACTTTTTTTATTATTCAAAAACCTCTTGAAATTGCACAAAACAGCATTTTTGCGTTGTTTTTCGATTATAAAAAAGTTTTATCAGACGAATTGAAAATTCGTCCATAGAAAATGTAGAGAAAATAATTGCGGTTTTTTGAGTTATAGAACTCCTAGAAATGTCAAAAACTGAAAGAGGTGATAGATTTTTTCTGTAAAAAACTTTCAAAATGACCATTTTTGACATTTTTTTCTTCCGGAAAACGACCATACATGAATCTATAACCACTAATTAATTTTATAAAAATCATTTGAATCATCTTGGAACTCCACAAAATCAGATAAAAAATTGAGACTCCACCGATTCCGAGGAAGGGGTTATCTCCGAGGAACCGATTCCGAGGAAATCGGGGCGGAGTTTACTTTGCAACTGCCGCACG
>NC_013490.2:9569537-9610364 GCF_000004555.2 Caenorhabditis briggsae | reverse complement strand
CGCACGGTTCAACTGCAGCACTGCACTGCAAAAATTGAAACTCCGCCCCGATTTCCTCGGAATCGGTTCCTCGGAGACAACCCCTTCCTCGGAATCGGTGGAGTGTCAAAAAATTCTGAAATTATGGTTTTAGACCTGCAATTGTGATCGCGCCAAACTTTTTTTCTGTAGATCAAAAATTAATTTGCAGTTCGGAATTGTTCTGTGGGAGGCGTGCAATGACAATTACTGATAAAAGAAAAATTTCAGCACGTTTACAGTAACTTTTACCATTTCTAAAAACATTTTTTGACTCACTTGGCAACTGCATCCGGAAGTTTGATTCCTGTTGGTATTCTGCTCATGGTGTCCGTTGAGTCCCTATTCGGTGTACCGGCGGCAGCAGCGTCTTCAAAACGATAATAGGAATTCATTGTTTACTCTTCCCCTAATTTTTTCACACGCGTTTTATCGGTGAAAACCAATAAATTTATAAAAATGCAGCAAGCTAGGTGAGCTGGCAAACGTGTCAAATTAAAAAAAAGACGGACCATTATGAGGTGGCGCCGAGAAGGATGGCTCCAGTGACGGGGCGGAAGGCTCGGGAGGAGAAGCTGACGAGCCTGTCATCATCTGAAAATAAGTAGTGATAGAATGCGCCGGTCGCCCAGAGAAACGATACGAAAAGGAGGCTAGCGACCAGGCATAATAGTAAAAAAAACAAGAAAAGGGGATTATAATAGGAAGCTTCGATTTATTACAAGTGCCAATCGTGTGAGCAGCCGTAGCTTCTGTATATACAAGAGAAAATGTAGAGAACCGGAAACAAAATTATAAAGTTATTAATACAGGATGAAAGCTTACAAATGAAACCAAAAAAAATTAAGAAAAAACCGGAAGTGGGTATATATTCACGACGGCAAAGAATTGTTTGAGATTTGACATAATAGAGGACCATGCGCCGTATAAGGAAATTTCCCTAGAAAACGATTATTATTAGAGAGAATGGTATGAATTGGCCATTTTACATGAATCACTTTGGGATGCAAAACCGGTAAAAGGCAAGGATAATTGGTAAAGGTGTGCAGAATTGTGTATAAGTGCGATGAACAAAAAAAAAGAATAGAGATCAGAAGAAGGCCTATCGGTAAATAGATATGAAGTACATGAAAATAAAAACTCTAAAAAAAAGGTTTTGTTCAAATTCAAATTACAAAGACAATCTGCCTATATCCTCTTCCAAAGGAGGAAGAATAGCCACGTCTTCTTCATCTATTCTTTATCTTACATCGCATCTAAGCGGATTTGAGACAGCTAGGAGGACACGGAAACGTTGAATTGTTGATTCAGCAGCAAGACACGACATTGATAGAATATGAAACAAAAAAACACATTCTGCTTGTAGATTGATAATAAAAATGTACAATATGGAGAAGTAGGGGATTCCTTATGAGATGACGCAGTTCTTTGGGTCGTTAGGGTCTGAAGAAGTTTGTTCCTTTGTCTGTTGCTGTGGAGGACCCCTCAAATTTCCGCGCGAGATTTCTATCTCGCGAAGAAGCAACTCGAACACCTCATTCACTCGATTCTGAAACATAAAACGGGATTTGGAAGGGCGAAACCTGCCGAGAAAGACACATCGACTAGCCTGTCTGTGTATCATACAACTTTTATATCTATTGCGAAATACCATAAGAGGCAGAGAAAAAGAGACGCTCAATGTTCTGTTAACAAATAAAACAGGTTGAAGGTGCATTGAGGCGTTCCAAAGATATAGTCACTGCGAAATATAATTTTTTTTTGAATAAATTATCAAACATACAATTTTGTGGTCCTAAAATATAACTTCGCTAGTGACAGAGATTTTCGGAATTAAATATTCTCAAATTTTTTTCCAAATGAATTTCGGAGAATATGATTTTTTGGACTACTGTATGTCGAAATCACATTCGAAAGGTTTCCATGTGGGTCTTGAGCGGAATTTTGTTTTACCTTTTTTGAAAATTGGGTTCTCAAAAATCTATTTGTCAATTTTCTGCGCTTTTGTGATTTGAATTTTGAAAAATTCTGAAGCTTCAGAAATTTTGAAACTCGGAATTTTCGAGATTTCGAATAAAATCCGAAAATTCTAGTAATCTACCTACCGTTTCTCTTGCAGTGATTTCCACGAACTTGGCTTCACACTGTTTCGCCAGTTCTTTTCCCTCTTCTTGTTGAACGACTCGCTGCGTTCCCAAATCACACTTGTTTCCGACAATGATAATTGGAATACTGGAAAAAACTAATCCTTTAATTTTGAGGAACAATAATCACTCACCTTGGATCTCCATAGACCGAGATAATTTTTTCATAAATACTGCTGCAGATATCGAACCTAGAAATTTTTTTTCAAACTGTAACTACTTCTTTATCGAGTCTTACGATTTTCTATCGTCGATAGCGTAGACTAGTAGAAATCCAGCAACATCGAGAGAGCAGCTTCTCGGAAACACGGTATATTCCTGTTGTCCTGCGGTGTCTGAAATACGGAGAATATGAATTTTGAGGAGAAAAATATGAACAGTGTTACCAGTCACACGCAAATTGAAGTCGCGATGAAAGGCAGTGTGGTGTTTTGTATGCTGATCCTCAATTGTTGTTTCGTACCTATCCGGAAACATATTCTGGGTGAAACGTTGGACAATCGATGATTTACCTGGAAATTTTGTAGCCTTTTGTACACAGAAAATTAATTTTTTCGAATTTATGACTCGGTTTAAAAAAAGTTTATTTCATGAATTCTAATTCTCAGATTCCAGAATTTTTTATTCATTGACTGCTCATTGTAAAAAGAAAAATACTCACCAACATGAGGGTATCCCATGACAGCAACCTTTCGATTCAAGCTATAACGCGGCTGAGTTGCAGTACTACTCATCGTTACAATTCCCGACGACAAACTGGAATTCTTTAATTTTTGTTCGAGGACCAGCTTTTCAAAAAAATTTAATACAGAATAATTTCACAGAATCAAAGATAGTGTCTTTTATAAATCAGATTTCTTTCAAAAAAGATCTTTCTCGCATTGTTTTTCTTTAATTTGATAATCTTCGGCATTTCTGGAAGAACAGAAACCCGACTGCAAATAAAGATTTCGACGAGAAAGAGTGTGCGAAACGAAGAGACTTGGACGCGTGGTGCAGAAGTTGGCAGCCGGCCAGCCGAAAATGCGCTACCGTATGCCCGACAACCTGCGGATCTAACCCATGATCGATATTTTGGGCGCAAGGCGTCCGCCAATTCGAGCACTCCTCGTTCGAAATGCTATTACTTTCGATAAAGGCGCCATCTTTATCAACATCCAGAGTTTATAGATTGTATGAGCACATACAACCTCTTTATCTTCTGCTTTGTATGCCCCGTTTTGTACCACATCGAATTTCTATAACATTCAAAAGCTCATAAAACTTCCCAAAACCAATTTTCTCTGTATTTCATCATACCTGTTAACTCAAGTATAACATTTCAGTGAAAAAACCGCGTTCAGTTGCTGAAAATGGGCGGGCCAGACAAGAATAATACAGTACCGCTTGCAAACAAGAAGAAAAAGAAGAAGAGCAATAAGAAGAAGGTGCGTTTTTTGTTGTGAAAATGTTGGAGCAATTGAAATCTGAAAAAAAAAACGAAATCCTTATACTGTTAAGTCCCGAATAGTGTTTTGAATGTTCTCCTTTTCTTCTAAAATGTCGATTGTTTCTTTCTTTTAAAAAAGATACTGGTTCAAAAACCGAATTCATCTCGCAATAGTCTCTAGGGACCCATTGAGGACTTCAAACCACTTTCGGTCGCTATACCCATCAATTTTACGCACTTCCGCTCGCTTCCTCCCTCTTTGGTGTGCGTCTCTAATAATATATTCATACCTTGACCACACGGAAAAGATTGGTTTTCAGACAATCCTGTTTTAACAGAAAAAGATAAGACATTAAGCTTGCTAAGTACCTCAGAAAATAAATGAAATGAACAACTATAATGAGGTTTACACTTATTGAGAACAAAAAGCTTTAGGATTTAAGAACATGTTAAGTATTCTGCACTCCCTGAGCTGGATGGCTCATTGGATCAATGTGAGGGATCATGTGCTTTTGCAATTAATTATAATCACTTCAGCCCACAGCAACGATAGCGCCTTCAACGCCTCCTCAAGCGGGTGAAAAGAACGCAAACGTGAAAAATGGAACAGTTCAGACGAATGGAGTGAACCATACCGAGAGGTGAGCTTTTTAAAACCTTATTAAAGATCAGAAGCTGTATAGGTATTAAAGATCAGTACTTTAGTTTTTCCCCGAACTAGTTATATCTTGATATGAAGATTAAAATTACAATAAATGTAATATGTCGAAAAACTACGCAGCAGGAACACAAATCTTCGATTATCGTGTCTCTGACAGCGACCACATTGATTATAAGTTGTTTGGTGTAATCGTCTCTTCACCCTCATCTCATGGTAGCAACTGGTTGCGTTTTCTCTTCTCTTGAAACAACCCCACCTTCGACCATTCGTCGTCTGTCCCTAACTTCTTATTCTCTTCTCTATTCCATTCACCGTGGCCTTTCTTCCCTGTCAGCTGTCTTCTCTCCTCGCGACCTGGTCGACAAGCTGAAGGAATAGAGGAATAGAGACGACGGATATCTCTATCTCTCCCTGGGCGCCGCAATCATCACATCACTATCACTTGAACACTCTGTCCCATCTCGCACTGATCGCGTTTTCTTCAAGTCGCTCCTCGCGCCTCGTCGGCGGCCGCCAATATTCTTGAGACACTTCTCGCACCGCCGTGCCCACTCTCCCTCTCTCTCGTTGTCCCAAAGCGTCACAGCTCGTCGTTTCAACGTGCTGCGGATCTCTTGCTTCAAACAAGTCTTGACTGATTTTTGAAGCAAGTTCATTTTCGTCAGGCTGGCCGGGCGAGCACCAAATTTGCTCCACCCAGCTATCGATTATCCGGGGATAACAAGTTATGAGGCGGGCGGATCTCTCATCTTGACCGATATTTTCCCTACTGTTCTATTCATGTTCGTGGTTCTATTTTGTCGTTGGTTCAATGGATTTGCACCTCGACAAGAGCGTTTTCAAAGGCTCGAATATGAAGCTATTCTAAGGCGGAGACGGTTTCGTGTGCAATCGGAAGAATCCGAAGAGCTGGAAGATCATGAGGCATATTCTGAAACTGATATTTGTACTCAACTGATTGCCTCATCAGCTAATGTTGCTTGTAACATTAACGTTGATTTGGTTAATCAAAATCGGTTTTATTTTTTCGTTAAGCAAAACAACGAAGACGAGACTGCCGTGCCTTCTGATGTTCCTCCGCCCGAAACAAGTATAAAAAATGAAGATACCGAAGTTAATTTGGTGTTCGCGAGTGCGGAAGATAATGGCTACATTTCATCGACATTCGAAGTATCAGAAACTTCTTTAATGGTCACCTCTGAAGTTTACGAAGTGGAGAAAGTTTCGGTGAACGAAGACCAGTCCTCACGCCCTGTAAATGTAATTGTAAACGAAAGTGACGATGAACAATCATTGCGCTCGCAAGATGGTTCGAGATGTTCTGATGAAGCTATGAACTCTTGTATGTCGGCTTCAGAAGACGAAGATGTTGAATCACAGGAAGATTCCTACCATGTCAACGATGCCACCGAAGACTCTGTGAGCTCGATAAAAACTCAAGAAGATGAGCCGATTGAAGAAGAATTGGCTTCGTGTCATTCGGACGAAGATGACCACCAAAATGAAGTTCTTGGTGATGAAGAGGCATCTAAATACGATAACCTTCCGGTGGAAATGCGGTCAGCAAAAGAGGGAGATGAGAGTGAAGGAACAATTGATTCATCAGTCTCCTCATCGACATCGTCTACTCCTGACGACGACGAGGACGACAGTGCTACTTCTTACGACTCAGACGATATCGAAATTCAAATGTTCGAGTATGATCTGGGAACTGTGTGTGCTTCAGCTTCTATTTCTATCCCCCGCCCATCTATTATTCCAAAAAAGAACAAAAAGTAATATTTTCTCATTTTCCTAACAAGAGTTTATGTGAAGTAGCAGTAAATCTAATTTTAAAAAACTTCTTTTTTCAGAGCTGAAGTAAACGCCAATGAAGAGCGTATGGACGATGTTAGTGTCAGTCCTGGACGCAGTGATTCTCCTGGTGGGGGTGGTGGTCATTCGGATTCCTTCCAAGATCCATTGGTGAGTTTCTGTAATACTGTTCAAAAAATATCAAATCATTTTCAGGATCCGGGAGAGCAACTCGGTTCTGATGACGAGGAACAAGAAGATCCTCGTGACTACAAGCGTGGCGGCTATCACCCAGTCAACATCGGAGACGTGTTTAATTCAAGGTATCATGTGATTCGAAAACTCGGATGGGGCCACTTCTCGACTGTCTGGTTGGCTTGGGATACTCAAGAGAAGCGGTTTACCGCTATGAAAATAGTCAAATCGGCTGAGCATTACACGGAAGCCGCTCTTGACGAAATCAAGGTTAGTTTTTAAAACATATTTCTTGACTCATCAACAGAAACAAGTGCATTTGTGTAATACTCAAGAAAATCGATAGTAGTTTAGTTAAAATTGTGTCACACAACTGATTTTCAGTTAAAATACAATTTCGCTACAACAAATTATAATTTTACAGCTTCTGCTATCAGTTCGTGGTGCAGATCCAGAAGACACGGGATGTCACAAAGTTGTTCAACTACTGGACGAATTTACTGTTACCGGTATCAACGGCCAACATGTTGCAATGGTTTTTGAAGTCCTTGGCTGCAACCTCTTAAAACTTATAATTCGGTCCAACTATCGAGGTCTTCATCTTGAACAAGTTAGAAAAATATGCAAACAAATTTTGGAGGCGTTGCGGTATATGCACGAAAAGTGCGGTATCATTCATACTGATATCAAACCCGAGAACGTGCTTATTACTATGAGCCGAGAAGAAATCAAGGTTAGTTGAAGTTTTTTTTCTAAATCAAACAAATTTGTGGTTTCTTAGATCATGGCTCAACATGCTGTCGTTGCCCGGAAGATGAACATGAAAATGAGTGGATCAGCTGTCAGTACTGCACCAGATCATTTGGTGAAAATGGCACAAGAAAACATGACGAAAAACAAAAAGAAGAAGATGAAGAAAAAGGCCAAAAAGCAAAGAGAAAAGTTGGAGGCTGAATTGGCCGGACTGGAGGGTCTCAAAATGGATGCTAATGGTTTACAGGAAGCATACAACAACGCACCGGTAAGTTGTGAACGGTAGTGTGTGGTGTTGAAATGTTGTTGATAGAAAAAATTTCAAAACAGTAGCAAAAACTGTATTCATAACCCAATCAAAATATAGCAAAATGGTATTCGAATGCGCCCCCCTTCTCTGCTGTTCAATGGGCCGATTCCTCAACTTTTGCAAGGCAGTTCATGTGTGAACACGCCTTCTTCTCCGAGATCGGTTCCTCCACCACCGGCTCTTTATCCACAAGCGGGAGGCGTCTGCAATCAGACATACCATCTATCACAGGTGATCCTGAATGAGCAAGTTGTTTTGAGTGCTTGGTTGTGTTGACATGGTTCCTCATTCTCATCGGTTCATACATTCCTCCACTTCTGCTACCAATCACTTGAAGAAACCGGTCCACACACTTTTCCTTGCTTCTCCTTCGTTTTCTTTACATTTTCTTCCATCTCAAATCTAGATTTGACCATTTCGCTGGATGGACCGGCATGTCGTAACTTCGTCGTTTCCGTCTGTGATGTAGGGTTTATCGGCGTTGATTATTTAATTTTAGTTTAACTACTATGTTATGCAATTAGTTTTCGAAAAGTTAATGATTAAAAGTGTAATGCTAGATTTTTCAGGAACTCGAAAGCTTCAACACTTCTCAAGTCGAAGACGTCAACATCGAGGATGCTGTTAATGGTAACGGAAACGGCACTAACAATAAAGTAAGCAAAACTCAGTAAAAATTTATATATTTGTCATTTTCCTTCAGATTGAACTCAAGAGCCCGGACCGATTCGATCGAACCACTTTGACCCCATTCAGTGATCCAGAGAGCAAGATAGGAGAGTTAGCGTCACCGTCTTCTGAATTCCTCAGCTCCCCTATGAGCATGCTCCCACCCGGCGGAGTTCTACCGGCGCCTCCAGTTGGACCAAACATCGCTGATCCTTATTGTGATATTGACGTCAAAATCGCCGATCTCGGAAACGCTTGCTGGGTAAACCACCACTACACAGATGATATTCAAACTCGTCAGTATCGAGCGCTTGAAGTCTTGATTGGTTCTGGATACGGACCACCAGCCGATATTTGGAGCACAGCTTGCATGGCTTTCGAATTGGCTACAGGCGATTACTTATTCGAACCTCATCAAGGTGACAACTATTCACGTGACGAGGATCATTTGGCTCACATCTCCGAGCTTTTGGGTCAAATTTCGCCATCGATCTACAAAAAGGGTAAACACTGGAGAGAATTCTTCCACAAAAATGGCAATTTGCTTCATATTCATAATCTTAAACCATGGTCACTATACGAGGTTCTGAGACAAAAGTACGAGTGGTCTCATGAAGACGCACAACAATTCGAGAGTTTCCTTCGTCCGATGCTCGATTTCGATCAGGAGAAGAGGGCAACAGCAAACGACGCCCTCAAACATCCATTCTTATTACCATTTGGCGGAAAGGCACCAAGAGATCCGGAGGTTTAAAATATATTTTCAGTTTCTATTTCTCTAAATTGGTTTTCAGGTCCTTCAAAGACTGTATCCGGATGGACAAGTTCCTGAAGCGCTTGATGGAAATCAGGAAGTTTACCGTGACGAAAATGATAGTAATTCCGCGAGGTTCGTAAGGTCCGATCGGCGTGGATGTAAACGCAAATTGCAGCGAGAGGAGTGCGAATAGATCTGCTGGAAGCGACGACGAAGAAGAGTTCCACATGGACCGACCTGGCCCATCGGGAGTGATCAATGAGCCTGCTGACGTTTCTGAAATAGAAAGCTTTCAACTGAATCTCCAATAGTGTTCTTGTTTTCATTCACCACCACCACTTTTCACCCTCTTCGTCACCGCGCCAGTATCCACATTCTATCTTTCTCAAGTTTCTCTTCCTGCACACGTCCCGAGTTACCAATTGTTTCTGTCTGATTGACAGTATCCATTTCTCTTTTATGTTCATGTTTTTTCTTCAATATTTACTTGCTTCTTGCCTGTTTTAGGTGAAAAGAAAACACTGCGAGCAACATTTTACTTCTATCTCTCTTGTTCCATTGTGTTTTTTTCTTGGAGTCTATGGGAAAGTGTTTAACTTATTCGTCTCTTGAAATCCATCCATCACCTAGCCAATTCTCCTTCACCCTGTCACTTTCTACATCGAATCACCCACCATCCCCCATTTTCCTTCTTCTCACGCTGTTCTTTTTTCAAAAGGACAGAGCAGTAAGCACGTTCAGCGCCACTATCCGTGCGTGCAATTGAAGCGCCTCTCTGATCTTTAGTGCTACTGGTATAATATAATTATTTTTGTACGAACATCTTCTCTATCCATTTGTCCAAATTCGAATGCTTCTATCAGCTCCAAATAGTAGTTCATACTCTCCTCCCCCTTCTTTTCTTACTATTCAATTTCCTCTTCTGTCTGTTTCCATACCCAAACTATTTGGCCTAAAACCTTTCCCAATTCTTTGTGCTTGAATGCTTTTTTCCCTTTCCCCTCTCAATATCTCGGTTTCATCGTAGACATGAATGATTGAATTTTGACAAAAATTTATGTTGAAGAAAGAAATCCGAGATCGGGAAAAGAAAAACAATAATGAATTTGGGATGAAGAACATGCGACCAGTTTGTTGGTACACAGGAGACACATTAGACAAAATAACGAAAGATTAAAATTGGGTTTAAGCAAGTACAACCACCATGTTGATTCCAGATGGTCCGATCGAGGTTCTATCGATGTATCCATGATTTTCGTATTTCACAAAATGAACGAATTGAGCGATAGCACGGAAGAGATTGGAAGTTTGGCGAAGTACATTGCATTTCACAGCATATCCATTCTCATCAATGTGCACGAATTCAAAGTGTGGAGGGGATTGAGTGACCTAAACAGAATAATAATTACTGAGTTTTTGAGATTTCGATACCATATAAAGATAGAAGCTGAACGGAGATTTCTGAGCAGAATTTGGCTTACATGGGCTCTTGACACAGAAACGACTGGTGAATGGTTGATCGAGTCTGAATAAAAACGCATGGTTTAGAAGAAAATATCGAATGAATACCTGTTATCTCCAACAAGACAATTCGAATTGAGTTGTGCGTCCATGTAAGCTAGGAAGAGATCGAAAACGAGAACTGCATCAGTTGGAAGTGAATCATTCCACTCTCGTCGAACCAAACGTGTCTTCTGACCCGCATCATCTGATGGTTCCGTGCCTCCAGAATCCCATTTGTAGACGTCCATGAATTGTGATACGCTCAACTCTTTGATACGGCTAACCAAGTATTTTTGGTTTGGATGAACACTGAGGAATGGAAGGAGGAATGGAAGATCCGACGACTTCAAAGCATCTCGTTCCATTGCTGCTAGTTTCAACGTATCAACTGAAGAAGAACCGATACGAAGTGGAGGATTCGCATGCTCCTTGTCAAGAAGTTTGTTAACTTTGTCGATGTGTTGAGCCAACGGAAGAATCACAGTATTACGAATCCAGGCACGTGTAAGGAATTCCGCTCTTTTCTGTTGCTCCTCAGTCAACAACTCTCCAGTTCGGTATCTCATCTCATTCTCAGATCCAGATGTTCTTTCCGGAGATCCGTGGGATCTACGACGGCTACGGACGCCTGAACGATCCATCGAATTTGATCTTTTGAGAATTCCAGTCTGAAATTTCGAAGATTATGGAAATTCTCCTGAATATTATACTACCTTGTTATCCGGGGTGTTCTTTGCTGTATTCATTATTTTGTGCAAACGATTCAACTCATCTTCATCCTCTTCTTCAATCTCTCCGTCTTTGCCACGTCTCACCATTTTAACTTCTGTTCTTCCGTTTTTGCCGATTTTCATACGATAAGCTGTAGAAAATATACTGTTTCAGTAGACCTAGAATCAAATTCATACATGTGTTCGCAGTCGATTGATCTTCTGCAATTTCTTCCGACAATTGCCACGTGTTATTCCCATTGTTCTGTCCGTTCCTTCCCAAATCAAAAACAGTCCAAATCGAGGAGAAAGCTTGTGACGCATTCAGATCAATTGGTGCATCGTTCTTGTTAGATTTCAACAGGACATCCAGCTGCTTTCTGGTATGAATCGTATCAGTTGGTTTTGAATACGCAGCTGGACTCTTCCATCCTCCCTTGCTATCCTCAAAAATGCCAGACGCGTCAGATACAGATGTATTCATGTGGAACGATGTTTTGACAGGTGATGGTGACTGCTTGAGCTGACTAGATTTGAACAAAGGAGTTCCAAATCGATGGGCATCTACCCAGGAGAGATCGTTGCTGTTGACACTGGTATTCACAAGATGTTGGCTATCGTTTGCCGATGGAGTGCACTGTGTAGGAACTTTCTTAACTGGTGACTTGGACTGGAACAGATCTGGAAAAAACTACTTATGGGTGGGAAATTGAATTCTATTATTTATACTTTTAACAGCATTGGGAAATTTGATTTCAAATGTGCAGGAACCGATCATAATCAGCGAATAAATGATCACGAGAGACGATACAGTGGAGTACACAGCTGCCGGGAAGAATCCAAAAAGTAGTATGAATGATGTGATTGATGAGTTGAAAACAAAGTGCTGAAAAATGTCTGTAAGTCAATATAATGAAAAAAGAAACTAACGTCGATGCTGAAGATTGTGAGAAGCACAATGTGCCATTTGATTCTAGTCTCCAATGTGTTAACTCTCATGAACTCGATCCTCTGATTATTGTTGATATATCGAGAAGTGCAAACTGGAGACATTTTGTCTTCAAATGCTGACCGGTTCGATGCAGCTGATGTGTTCAGTAACGACGAATCTGCATTATGGTTCCGAAATCGCTCACGGAGCGAATCCGCTGTCATTCTGAAAATATGACGATGCAAAAAAGGGAAAAAACTGTGTATTCAATGTGATTGTTTAATTTTCAATAATATGTCTAGAACCAATCGAAGATAAACAGAAAAATAGGAAAAAGAAAAACGAAGATTGAAAATAATTCGAATATCGAGTTGTCCTTGTGGAGTACACCACCGAATGGACGAGAAAAGTTTCTCTTCCATTCGAAAAAATCGAGCAGTATCGGAGAAAAATCACATTTCTCTCTGGATTTCAATTTTCGTTTTCCAGTAGTGATAATGTCAGAGGACGACGAAATGGATATGCTGCCGGACCTACAGCCGGTCATGCCGCATAGTATGTCTCACAGGGTAAGCTCTCGCCGAATTGTGTTTTATTAATGCTTAAAGTTCAGCCGAATGATCTACTCCGTCGAGCAGTCACCCACGGAAGACCTCCACCGGCTCCATCAGCGTGAGAACTATTTTTCAATTTTTTTTAGTTTCACTAGGAGATTTACAGAAGTTCCTACGGAAAACGAAAAGAAATGGCTGCTCTCCCATGGTCCGACTTTTTCGATAAGAAGAAAGAAGTAAACATTGATGGGGACATATTCAATGTTTATTTGAAGGTTTGTAGTTGACATTTTTGTTTTGAAACAATTAGCACATGTGTCCAGGGTACCCAAGGACCAATTTTCTACTTGCTTCACGGAGGAGGTTATTCCGGACTTACCTGGGCTTGTTTTGCGGTGAGAACGGCTTGAAAGCTTGTTTTATATTTTGTATCAAGTTCAGAAAGAGTTGGCGAGATTGGTAGATTGCAGAGTGATTGCTCCGGACTTAAGAGGTCATGGTGATACCAAATGTGCTGATGAGCATGATCTTTCAAAGGAGACACAGGTGAAGTGAGTAGAATACTTTTTTTCTAGCCTTACACCGTAATTACAGAGATATCAGCGAGATTCTCAATAAAGTTTATGGAAGAACAGACGAGCTGGTCACTATTGTGGGTCATAGTATGGGTGGTGCACTTGCTGTTCACACTCTGAATGCAAAAGCACTGTCTGCAAAAGTTGCTGCTCTCATCGTCATTGATGTCGTCGAAGGCTCAGCAATGGAAGCATTGGGTGGAATGGTTCATTTCTTACATTCACGTCCATCATCATTCGATTCTGTTGATAAAGCCATTCGATGGTGTCTGTCTTCTGGAACAGTCAAAAACCAAACAGCTGCTCGGGTTTCGATGCCTTCCCAGGTTCGAGAAGTTTCCGAGAACGAATTTACGTGGAGAATCGATTTGACGACCACAGAACAATACTGGAAGGGATGGTTCGAAGGACTGTCTTGTGAATTCTTGAGTTGCTTTGTTCCTAAGCTCCTTGTCTTGGCAGGAGTGGACAGACTAGATAAGGGCCTTACAATTGGCCAAATGCAAGGGAAATTCCAAACTTGTGTTCTTCCAAGAGTTGGGCATTGTGTACAGGTAAATTGTTCTTCTTGAATACATTTTTCATTTTCGAATTTTCAGGAAGACAGCCCAGAAAAACTCGCCGATGAAGTGGCGCGTTTTGTAATCCGTCATAGAATCGCTAAACAGAACCTCAATATTCCTAACTTTGCTCCATCACAAGATCCAGCAATTCGTTTGTACGAGCAACGCCATCATCACTAAATCGGGTTTATCCATAGTTTTAATTTCCTACTTCAGTTATATGTATGAATGTTCCTCTTCCAGAATCTTGTACTCCAGATTTTACGATAAGTTATTCCTCTGACATTTGCATAAATATTTTCTATCGCCTTCTACTTATTTTCCCAGGTGTTTCGTTATGTTATTAGCAGCACTATATTGATTGGACTAATCAATTACTATCCGCGAGATTCAGACCTTTTTTGACGAATGGAGACCCCGGAAATTCCGGGGAAAAAAAAAACCAGGCCAGGGTTGCAATTTAGGCTCCGCCCCCGACTCCACCCACTTTTCTCCGGAGTTTTTTTTCCCCGGAGTTTCCGGGGTCTCCGAATATGAATTAGAGACAGAGGAAGTCGAGAGACGCAGCATGTGTGCATGTGCGCTGCGTTGCGAAACTCCGCCCACTTTTGCCGCGAAGAGTCTCGTTTAAAAGCGAGAGTTTGCCCGTGTGCTGTCATCAGTTTCGCAGATTTTTTTGGTGGTTTCGCAACATTTAGTTCTTTTTTCTATTTTCGAAAACATTCTCTTCTTGTTACGAAACTGAATTGAATATTGACTAATATACTATCCCTTTTCCTCTTTCAATAAGTGTATTATTTTTATTAATATCAAATATTTTTTAGTTCCAGAAAATGTCGACCTCTGTTAAGCATCGTGAGTTTGTCGGAGAGCCAATGGGCGACAAGGAAGTGACTTGCATCGCCGGAATCGGACCAACATACGGAACGAAGCTCACAGACGCCGGATTCGATAAGGTGACTGCTTGCAAACTGTTCAAAACCTGTATTTGAAATTTTCAGGCCTACGTTCTGTTCGGACAATACCTTCTTCTCAAGAAAGACGAGGATCTATTCGTTGAATGGCTCAAGGAAACTGCCGGAGTCACCGCCAACCATGCAAAGAGCGCATTCAACTGTCTGAATGAGTGGGCCGAGCAGTTCATCTAAAATTCCGGATTTTCACTCAAAGATTATCAATAACTTATATTTTCTAAACCACAACTCCGCAAAAATTTCTATGTCCTGAAAATATGCTGAAATCTCTCATCTCCATCCCCGCTCTCCCTGTCTTTAACTACGGCTGTTGTTATGTATCTGAATATTACGAATTTTCACTTTTCCTCTTTCTTTTTTCATACGTTCGAAAGTAAAACTTTTCTCTTCTAATCAACTGTGTTTGTTGAAGTATTTGTTGCATTGAATCTCACTCATTCTGAGTGTATCTAATGACAGCACGACCTTCTTTTTCGATTTTTGAGGTTCTATCACTTCAGATGCCGCCGAAACGAAGTAGGAAAAGGACCTCTGATGGTCCAAAACTAGCCGTTGGAGCTTCGGCTCAAATAGAAAAATGTGCGTATTCACATTTGATTAAATCACGCAAAAAAAAAATTGCGATTTTCTTTCAGTAGAAGGATCTAACAAGATGGAGCCGTCCATCCGAAATTTGGTGGCAACTTTGATGTTTACGTCAGGCGACGACGAAAATCCATTAGAAGAGAATGAGGACTTTGTGCTGGATATCTTGAAAAATGAACTTGTTATGCTTCTAAAAGATGTTGTAGCTGTGCATAGCACTAAGTAAAAATTTTACGAAGATTCTGAGGATTTCATATAAAACTTTTTCAGATTTCCACTTGTAAAGCTGGAGCACATTCTGCCTGTTCTAAAAGATCAAAGAGGTATCATATCTCGATTTATCAAGTATCTGCAAAATCGAGTTGAAATGGCAAGATTTATGAAAAAGAAAACGTATTCAAGTAATGGAACAAAAGAAGATGTTGAAAACGACGATGATTATGATAAGGTTCCTATCAATACAATTTTTATTCTAATAAAACGAAAAATTCCAGAATCAGGTGGTTGAAGATGAAGTTGATCCGATAGATGATATAGGAGAAATCGGAGGCGAAGAAGGAGAAATTCTGAAGAAAAAGAGTAAAAATGTTGGAACGGTTACAATTGAAGAGAATTTGTTAGAAGAAGTGAAGCAAGCGTTTTCTATAGCCGGATTCAACTTCAAATCTTTCCAAAATTTTGTGGATGAAGCTCATAACGAGCAGGTTCGAGCACTTCAGATAGTTATGGATGACATGACCAGAGAAGAATATAATCGATACGCTGAAGCTCGTCGTATTAGTTTCCAAGACCAGTCTCCAATACCATACAATTTTAGTTCTTTTGAGTTTTCAACAAGTAACAAAAAACGGTTGGTCCTCTACTTACCTATTCCGAAAAAAAAACGTTATAGTTCCAATCATTCAGAAAAGGGACCGTTTCAAATAGACAACTTTTACTATCATGGCTGGGTAATCCTCCAATAAACGGTGAACCTGCTCATGTGTTTCTCGCATTTCTAGCCAAAGAAATTGTTTCTGTAATCGTTGGAGCGGCGTTGGTTGAGAGACGAAAAGTTGGTTTTTTGAAAATTATCTTCTTTAATGAGAAAAAAAATTTCAGATGAGTCCAGCCGAAGGTGGACTTCTACATCACTGCTACTACGAAGAGCCATTTCGTAAAAATAAACGGTTCCGAAAATACGGGAGATTTCTTTTCTGAATTAATTTCACCCTACTATTATACAATACCAGTGTCATAACCAACAACGAATCAGATCTCGATATATTAACTTTGAAAGTATTTGAAATTTAATAAACTAATTAACCTTTATTTGATTTGTCGCGATCCGCATACTGACCGATAGCTACAAGCCGACCGATCAATGCGCAGTAGGCGAGGTCTAGATGTATATTTAAGTTGTTCATTCGCAATTCAGCAACACGAAAAGAAAATGCCAAAACAAGAATTCGACAACTGGGATCTGTGGGCTGGTGCTCTTTGCTTTCTATCATTTATGCTATTTGTATTTTTTACTTCTTGTACTTGTATCAATTTTTGCTGTGTAAAAGAAGACGATGAGTTGACAAAAATGGAAATTGTGAGTTTACAAATTTGGAGCGATGGAAGAGAAACGAAAAAATAACGCAATTGCTCGAAGATCATTTGCTAGTGTCACATTTTATAGAATTTTTTGACTTTTTCTGCAATTTTGAAGCGGAAACACGCCTGGAAAGATGATGAATTCGAAAATTTGAAAAAAAGGTAAAACCCACTTGGGTCCAAGTCAACGGGTTCAAAAACGCGCCCCAAGTAACTTTTAGGCCAGAAGAAATTTGATAATTTCAAAGTTGACGTGGATTTGACCTAATTAATTTTAATCAACGAGTTGCAACGCGTAATTTTTTCGCCCAACGTTTAAAAGTTTGATCCTCAGCCACATAATTCAGAAGCGAATTTTTTCTAAAATCTCACATTTACTGGGGCGCGATTTCTGATCCATTGGCTTGAACCCAAGTGCAAACCTTGAAGAGTTTAAACGATTTTCAAACGCTTTTTTGATACCAGAGGGAATCCAATCTTTTCAGACTGATTCTACAACCAGGGAATACCTTAATCTTTCTAAAATCGTGAAAAACCATCGAAAACAGAAATATTCCCAAAAGGCACCCGAAGTCCCGCAAAAGACTAGATTCCAAATATAGTTTTGGAAAAATGTTTAATTTTCATCCGTTTTTCGTCCGTTACTCGCCCGTTTTTTGTCGGTTTTTTGTTTTCCCGTTTACGTCAGTTTCGCCCATCAAGTTCGTCATTTAGGCCCGTTTTTTGTTAGCCAGGTCCGTCCGTCAGGATCCGACTTTCAGGTTCGGTCGTCAGAAAAAAACGGGCGGAAAACGTACAAAAAACGGGCGAAAAGCGGACGAAAAACTGACGATAAGTTGAAAAAAAGCTGACGAATATTGAACATTTACCAAAACTATACTTCGGATCTAGTTTTGTTTGCAACACAGGCCGTTCAGAGCTCAGAAAATTCCCGGGATGGTCCCGCCATTATCTCGGGTTTTTTTTCAATTCCAGAAACTGTCTACTCCTTACTACTCAAACTTTTCTGTCTGTGTGTCTGTGTGTCTCGGACATTTGCTTGAATAACTCGAAGGTTTGGTGGGACTCCTAGTATTGTGGGGTATGTAGTCATGGACAAAGCGCTTCCATGGTGTCCTGTGCCTTCTAGCTAATAGGGTTGAGAATCGAAAATTTCAAATATTATTATGCTAGAACTCACAAAAACTTCATGGAACTCTGCAAAACGTTTTTTAGGTCTGCCCTCAAAAAATTGAGCTCAATTCACCAAAATGAGAATTTTAGAAATTTCGCTTTTTTCGTCAATCACTGGAATTTTGAGTGAAATTGGAATTTTGGAATCTCAGAATTGCTCCAATTTTAAAACAAAACTTCCGGAAAAATTCCGAAATTCTACTTTTTATCACAAAAGCGAGAAAGTGACAAACCGATTTCGAAAACGCAGAAAATAACCAGGAATATTTTTTTTCCGGACCAGGAATATTTCACATCCATCATCCCCATATGCACACCCCACATGCACCCGTGCACTCCCGCGACCTCCCGTGACCAAAGCGTGCCGGCACCGTTCCCCCGCGTCCAAACTGAATTACATACAGACGGGACGCGACGCTGTCGGTCGGCGGTCGGCGATTTTCGACCGCCACAGGTCCTGGGCGATGATACGCATAAAGGACCCGATCCATATGCGATCCTCTAGAAGTCCGTTTGACACATATTGCGAACAACGAGCTGCGATGAGTCTCATATGTGTGCGATGCGGGAGAGGCTGAATCGAGTGTTCCGAATGCGCGCGATCCTAGATGGATTCTGGGTGGGTGGGCGATGTGTGCGATATGAGTCTGATACGGTAGGCCGACTACAACACTCCGAAATCCCGGATGCGCCCATTGTTTACCGTAAATCCACACCGGCAACTTTGTCAATTTTTCGTCAATTCGAGCCTACATTTCTGGTTTTTCGATTATTCCTTCGATGTTTTTTGTGAAAAAGAGTTATGGCAGAATAAAAAATCGCTGAATTCTTGCAGAAACATGTCTTTCACTCGTTAATTACTATGTTTTTCGCCAAAACAGGTGATATTGAGATTTTTTGATTTCACTTTGTAATTATTGTAAAAATCGTATTTTCAGGTGGAGTAAAAGGTAAGTTGGTAAGTATACAATAATTACAACGTTTAAATTATAAAATTTTCAATTTTTCGTGCAATTTGAAAAAAGTGAAAGTGAGACATTTTTTGAACAAATGAAAAAAAAACAATTTTTAGCGAATTTTTTCCCATTTTCTTCTGTTTTTGATTGCATATCAAATTTAAATGGAAACTGCCATAAGTCTTTTTCAAAACCAAAACATTGAGTTTCGAAAAATCAGTAATATGTCGTTCAAAATATAAAAGAATATGGAATAATAAAGGAAAAGTACGAAATCGGAAGACCTGAACAAAATCACATCACAATAGAACTTAACTGATACTTCTAGGAACCCCCAACCAACGTTTTAGTTCATTTCATCGAGTGCCAGCAAGCCAGGCGAGGAGATGCTTTGCGGCGGCGGTGTGCCCCATATGCCCCGTATATGCCCCATACCGGCGTCCTTTCCCTGTACCCAATTCATCGGCGCGTCCTCCGTCGCCCATCCATTATGCGTATGCGCGCAGGACCTGTGCGACCGAAATGGAAGCCTTACATCCGCCGTCCACTATACTTTGCGTGCAAGTGGGCGGGGCTTCGGGTGTCTTCTGGGAATATTTCCGTTTTCGATGGTTTTTCACGATTGTTTTGGAAGATTCAAGAATTCCCTGGTTGTAGAATAAATCTGAAAATAGGTTTCCCCTAATATCCAAAAAAAAAAGTTTAAAGAATCGCTGGAAATCTTCAAGTTTTGTCTTTTTTTCAAGTTTACCAATTCTTCAGTTTCTCGGGCTTTTTTTCGATCAATGCCATCAAAAATCACCTCGATTTCAAAAAATTTTGTAATCTGTTATTTTTCATTGGGGTGCGGAGCGTCGAATTCGCCTACGATTGGGACCACACTCGCAGAACGTTCTTCAGAAGAAACTCCTGGAACGAGCGATGGATTGAATAATTGGTTGATTTGTTTCACTATTTTTGTTTGTATGTATTTTCATAAATTCTAAGCATTTATCAGTTTCAGAAAAAATCATTCGAATATCTTCTCAAGAAAGTTGATAACGATAACACGTAAATTGCGATACACGAGATCATAAGCCGGTGTGGTGGGGTGGATGTGATGAAAAGTGTTGTCAAACGGGGAGTTGTGAGTTGGGGGGGGGGGGTCATTTCCTAAAGAAAAAAGTGTGATACAAAATAAAAACTAAATGAGAAAAGATTGGATAAAAAATCGAGATGTTAGTAAACAGCCTATAGATGTAAATGTGAAAAGTTCAAATTTAAAATGCAAAGAGCCTAGAGACACGTCGTGAAATAAGGGATCAACAGAGTATCCAAACAAACGGATGCACATATATAATCAACGCAGTTAATATCAGCGAGAGATCTCAAAGCAGGAAGGCGGTATGGGCAGCATGTCGATTTAGCACTTTTCTAAGAAAGAAAAAAGAACCGGAAATAGAAAGATATCAAAACAGGGATGGGTGGGGTAGAAATGAGCAAGTTTGGAAAGTAGAAATGGGAAAAAATGAATTGGCAAATTGTTGCATTTGAAGGGGGTACAGTAGAACGAGTAGAACTTCTTGAGTCGTAAAAGACGGGCAAGAAAATCGGCTTGCAGATGATATTAAAATGTCAACAAGTAGCTGCTATTTTGGCTATTCATTTGAAATCATGGTTAGAGAAAATGAAAGTTCGCAAAGAACGAGGTGCATCAGATCATGTTCTGAAAAATAGGTAGAATTGAAAACTGCTCTTTAACTATTCAGAACTTACTGTACTTGTCGTGATTATACAGTTTGAATATCTTTGTTGACGATATAAAATTGGTCTTTCCTCCCAAACATTCCTACAAGAACAGCTGCGTTCTCAATAAGAATATTAAATGGAATCGTCATTAGAGCTCCAGCCAAATACATTCCAAGTCGTAGAAAACTGTTACGGTACTTATGGGAGAACGACTTTACAACTCCGAAGATGTACATGTAGAGATTCAGAGCTCCAACGAACGAGAGTAGAAAGTCGAACGGAAGACACCTTGGCAATGGGAAAAGTGGGCAAAGGAACACTTGCAGTGATGTCAGTGGCATCGTTGCCCAGGCGTATAGGGAAAGTGCCAGAAGTGCTTTATGCACAACGGCAATTTTCGATGAGTGAACAGTGAGGAGAATTCCTTGCAACCAGCGCTTCCGTTGTTGTAAAAAATCCCACATTGTGAATGGACTTTTCTCGTGCATTTCTCCTTCAATAAAATCAAAAGTGTAACCGTGCTTCATTGCGACCATCGAGAAGAAACAATCCTCAGCGATAGATCCTTCCATTCCATGATCATAAGAAACGTCTCTTTCCGCTTCCACCTGCGTCACAACGTATGAGCCTTTCCATCCGAAAAGTGGTTTGTGGAAGAGTTTGAACTGGAACCGGAGCTTTCCCATATCATCGGCAACTCTAGAAAGAAATACGTAACTTTTCAATCTTTTGATTTCATTCCGGGTGATTCAATGAATACATCATTTGCCTTATCACCACCGAACTCACCTGAACGAATCACTGAGAGTCGTCAACCAATTTACAATGTCTCCGTTTGCATAAGTGATGACGCCTTGTCCGAATTGATGTTTTCCGTCTTCACAAAAGTTCAGAATTCCACAGATGGCGTTTGTAGTCAGCAAAGTTTCCTCATCAAGATGCACGATCCAATCAGTTGGCTGCAGAATGTTCACATCATCTTCCAGGCAGTATTGAAGAGCGCGGGCCTTGAACTTTGCTCCGCTTTTTGTTCTGGAAAACATTTTTGTGAATTTAGGTCAACTTGAAAGAAATTACCTGTAAGCAGTTGGAACGACAACTTCTCTGACTCTCGGATTTGGTGGCAGATTGATGGCTTTATCGGTGACAACTTCGAATATGAAGTTCTCCATACCGGCTTCGAAGCACGTCTTCATGTTCGCATCGATGTTCTCCTACAAATCATAATTCGTGATTCATATTAAACTTTTAATCGTGTCATTAATCCACGTGTGTGTCAAGTTGGTTGCTCTTATCGTGAAGCCAGCTACACAATTCAGCTCCCTTTTCTTCATTTTTTTTGCACGAAACTTATGAATTTTGTGTCATTTCTTAACCATCGACAAGACACACCCAACCCCCAAAATTGTTTTGTTCTTTTGACTAAGATCGCACTTTCTCTTATCACTTCCTCTCCTAATACACTCATACTCATAAAAACGATGATAGAATTTTCTCAATGGAGGCAGAGCAGCAAAGGAATTTCGACGTTTTGAAAGAAAAACAATCAGAATTTTAACACTTTTCTAGTTCGAAGCGCACTAGTCATCGCCCAGTTATCAATCCAATAAGGCAAAGTTCTGCGGCGAAGGAATTTTCTAATTTTATCAATTTGCCAAGAACACGTAAGTCTTGTCAGAGCGATAACGGAGGAGCAAGGAGTAACAGACTTACCTTGACGAGAAGCGGAAAGTTTCCTTTAGTGACGACTCGGAAGCAGACAAATGGTGACAGAAGAGGAGCAGCTTTCAATTGTACCTAGAATTAATTATTCAAAATAAAGTCGTAATTTTTTACTCAAATCTTACCTTTTCTCTGAACGCATTGAACATCATTAACCCACAAAGATTGCAAAGACATTGCGGCAGAACGAGAAGAGCAGTGAATCGAAGCAAGTACAAACAGATGGTCCAGACGAGTCCATAGCTGAAAATATGAAATTTGTGACTGTTTTTCTGCTGTCTCATATATCACAAAAAGATAAGAGAGACAATTTATAGAGTTCAACACACGGAATTGAATATAACAATGATTTCATCGAGAACATACCTGGCAACAGGACTTTCGGGTACAGTTCCTTCCGCCGGCTCGGTGAAGACGCCGCAGAAGTAGGCGAAACATACGATCCACGCCACTAGTACGGCGCAGTGTAGCGCATGCTTCACCTCGCAGTTCATTACCTCTATTCCTGAAAAATATGATCTTTATAAAAGAGAAGAGCATTTATAAAGGAGAGGAACGCTTAAACAAAAAATCAGTAAAATTGATGTGAGTCATCGGAGTGTGTTATGAGAGGGGGGCAGCAACTGTAAGTTAGAGAAGTATTTGAGGCAAAAATTTATAGGAGGATGTGATGCGGTAAACAATATTTCGAAATATTAACTCTACAGCTGGGGCATGATTCATTGTTTCAGGCCGTGCCCACTTTTTCAATTTAGCGGAGGAGTACGGTAAGCAATAGGTACACTTTTATCGCAGACAGAGAAAACTACCATAATTTTGAAGAAAAATAATTTTTAAAGACACAAAAAAAAAGAGAAATTGAGCATCTCCCCCGCAATTTACTTCTGAGAGAAGGAACTAAAAATCTTTCTAGGTGGTTCACTACTTCCGGAGACACGAGAACAATTTTCGTGCCTCCGAGATTTTAAAAATAAACCCTATTGAAAACATGCCTGCTGCAAAGTAGGTCCAAATTCGTTTCACACGACGAACCGGGTACGAAAGAGTACATCGAGCGAATTGCTTCAGTCTAAAAAGTGGCGTGGAGAGGTGAATGAGGAATTAGAATTCCAACAGAACCTACTAAAAACCATGTTAGTCGGTTAAGCAAGAGAAACTCAATTATTATATGGAGACAATCTAAAACAGGCGGTTATGAAGATTACGAAGTTGTTCGAACCACTGAAATATTCTACAGGTTTAAAATGACACGAATAGATGGTTTTACCTCTGTTCCACTAGTCCTCATACAAAATTACCGCCGAGAGAACAAAAAAGAAAACTAAATCAAAGAGTTGAAAAATGGCAAATTCATATCATTTGGCTTCAACGTGGGAAGCTAGGTTTTTAGTACCGAGAGTGCACCCAGTTACCTGAATACAGGTGCAAATTACACGAGTTTCGTATGCAAGAGGCAAAGATCAAAAATTCAATGAAAAGAGATTTGGGAATTCGTGTAACTCTAGTGGAGTGGAGTAGGCTTGAAAAGAACATTAATAAGTTAGGACTTGGAAAAGAGAGAAATAGACAGAGAAGCAGAGAGAAAGAGTTAGTAGTCAGTGCCCTCATCAAAAAAGGGAAACCGATATCAATTTGCCAAGAGACAACGATCTGTACAACACTCCTAAACTGCAACAGTGTGTTGGATGGCGGTGTTGGAGAGAGGCGAAAAAAAGAGAATAGGAGATGTATTGTGTGTCTGCGTCTCGCTGATCTCTAATACTAAAAATGCCGGCGGTGATGATAAAAAGAGTGAAAAATTGAGAACAAAAAGAGAAACGGAGAAACCGTTTTCCCGACTATATATTCAAATGGGAACATATCGGTTCCCGAGAGGAACGATTCTACTAAATAAGTGATGAGAGAAATTCCGAGATTCGAAAGTTTTTGATAAGAAAACTCCCGTTCTCTGTGCCTCTGCCCGAAAGGCGGAGATGGAGCACAAAAATCGGTTTCCGCTCTTGGCAACCAATCAGAAACCAAATAAGCTTAACTTTCGAGAAAAGGAGAAAAGACCTAACCTAACATAGTGAAAGAGGTAAATATTGACTGTTTGTATAACTCAATAATCTATTTTTCATTGTTCGGTATAAATCTTTAAAAATAATATAAATCACAAGGGGTGTGGTGGGGTGTCTAAAAATGTTTTCGACCTCTTTTTTTGGGAAACAACTTCGTCATTCAAGGTTACAAATACTAGTTTACCTGGATTCACCAAATTTTTAGGGAAGGATTCCTGGAGTTCTTTGACTCCGCCTACAACACGGTGTTTTTTCTGGAAAGTTTCAAAATATAATTTTTTCGCGCTTTTTCCGATGGAATGCAGGCACCGCTGATCGAGACCAACGCTAATTTTACAGTAGTTTAACGGTTTTCGCGTTTAGGCGCATTTACCGCAAATCTCCGGAGAAACACCGTGTTCTTAGGCTCCGCCCACAACACATGGTTTTTTTGGGAATGTTATGTAAATGTGCTCCAACGCTAATATACAAAGTTAGCGTTGGTCTCGAGACGAAAGTTTCCATTTGAACTGCCGAGTATTACGGTTTTGGGCATCCGGAAAAAGCGCGGAAAAACATTAATTTAAAAAAAAACGTTTTGAAAAAACACCTTGGCTCCGCCCACAATAGAATCTCACATTGATTGCTCAAAAATAAGAAAATTGAGTCATTTAGAAAATAAATGCTCCGTTGGCATCAGTGGAGCAAAAGCAATTATTTTTTTGAACTTTTCCTGATAAGGATATGAATTAGAAACTTTTTCTTCTTCTTGCTCTAAACTACTATAATTTCCTTTTTCTCTCCGAAATTTTTTTCTAGTCCACACCAAAACAAAATGAGTCACGAATAGATATAAAGAAAAATAAAGAGAGTGGGAGAATATTATAAAAATAATAATCAGTTGAGAAAATAAGGTATGTGTGAGAAAAAATGGGAAAGACAAAGAAAACAATATAGATATAGATAGAGACACGGGCGGCGCTGTGTTTTTGGGGTTGGGCGGAAAATGGAAAAAGAAGAAATAGAAAAAGAAAAAGAAGAAGTTATCACTCTGGAGACTGTGTCGATTCCATTATTCTTCTTCTTCTTCTTCTTCTTATTCTAACGACGACTAGAAAGAAAAGAAGAAGAAGAAGAAGAAGGTCGACGTCTTCGTCGTTTTTTTGTTTGCGGTCTAAAGTGTCATCATCTTCGATTTGGCGGAACGAATACGACGATTAGAAATCAAAAACTTGGCAACTGTTTCCATCCACAAAAAAGTCAAAAAAGTTATAAATCAATTGTTGAGATACGGGAAAAAAAACATCATAGAGACAAAATGGGATTAGTGACGAAATATATGAAGAGAAATAGATGATAATCTCTCCTCCTCCCTTTTTCATGGGAGGTATTCAAATATAGCAACAAAAACAATTCAATATTCTGATGGCTTGAAGTTCTTCATGCACTTTTTTCACTCACTTTTTATCGGTTTTTATCAACTACACTCAAAAATTTGGAAGAGAGTGAGGCAG
Source organism: Caenorhabditis briggsae (assembly GCF_000004555.2). Lineage (NCBI taxonomy): Eukaryota > Metazoa > Nematoda > Chromadorea > Rhabditida > Rhabditidae > Caenorhabditis > Caenorhabditis briggsae. The sequence continues at coordinate 9,584,526 of NC_013490.2, read as the reverse complement.
AGATTATTTTAAGGTTCTGGGGTGTGTATGAGTCAGGCTTCAATGATGACGATAGCTAGAAAAAAGGAAAAGGAAAGAAAAAACAAGTTTCAGTATTTTTGAATTTGAATGCGGAGGAAGGAAGAAGTTGGAGAAGAGTTCCCATGGTAGTAGCCATAAACTTTTTTCCATCTGTCAGTCAATTTTTAATTTTTTTTTTTGGGATTCAGAGTTCGAGAGCAAGGGTTACTGTAGAGTCGAAAAGCATAAATTCTGAAGTTCTCGTTCATCTCTTGATGAAGAATCTGTAACCTTTTTTTTGAATGTCCGCCAAAACTGAAAACTCCTCTTAAGAGGTTTCCGGAAACGCTTTTCTATGTTTTTAAGGGAATCGACTTATTTTTCTACAAATTTCAATACAATAAAACATTTTTTTCGGAGTGCCCCTTTACCGTATTTCCTTTAATAGAAACCGACCTAAACCTTCAACTTTGCGCTTAATTATCTCGATTTCTAAAAGAGACATCAAAATTTCGCCTAGGGTAGGCTTCTATAAATTAAATTCGGTATTTCGTAATGGTGCTTGCAGAAACTACGATTTGAAACTTATTTTATACAGTAATCAACTTCAGTTTCTACAAATACCGGCATTTCAAAATACAGAAAATAACCTAAAAACAGGAAGAAATATATTGAAAACCAAGTCATCTCTCCAAATTTCTGATAAAACGTCTCCTATAAAAACCGTATCATCATTACTCCTCAATTTCTTCCTAATTTAGGAATTCGACCAACATGAATCACACAACTAATATAAATGCGTAAAACCAAGGATTTCTTCTTTTTGTTTGTTGAGAAGAGAAAAAGGGCTTTCCGTTCCTCGGAATACATCAAACTGACTGACGTGACACATCCAATCGGTTTTATATGCCCCCTTGTATACTTGGCGCTCTTTTTTGATTAATTGGGTTCTTTTGGAGAATATATGAAAATGAAAATGAAATGGGAAAAAGAAGAAGAAGAAGAAGAAGAAGGCGTGCTTCATCTTTTTCTCGAGAGATAGAGTTTTGGAAGGACAATTGAGTAATGGAAAGAAATTTTGGAAAGTCAGGAGATTGAAAAAATAGATGAGGAACTATTGGAAGGGTCCGAGGTGGGGAGTAACTGGAAATTCGAAAATTTTTGAAAGCTACAGTAATTCTAAAGTGAAAAGTGAAAACTAGCACGTACAATGTCTCGAATATACAAAAAAATACCAATTTTTTGAACCCAGTGAATTTTTAGTAATCAATTTTTGAGAAAAGCAAATTAAATTTTTTTGGGTTGGACGAATATAACAAAAAACCGAGTTTCTAATCTTTTTTTGGATAAATCTACGATAATTTCATGACTTCAAAACATACCGTAAACCCTGTAATAGAAGGGCATCTAGCTTTTAACTTTGAGCTAATTTATCTTGGTTCCCGTAAAGATGTTCAAAAGTAGTTCACTGATAAATTGTTTATCATAATATCTCAAACATTTTATCAGTTTACACAATTTTGATATATCTTATAGAAGCCGAGTTAATTAAGCTCAAACTTGGCAATAAACCACTGAACTATCAAGAGCCCAATCGTAACTAGCCCAAAGGCATTACACCTTCTATTACAGGTTAGTAACAGAAATTTAACTCAGGACTGGCATACAGTATCCCGAGAGCCATCAAACTCCAGAAAAGGACACAAAATCAGTAAATACTAAAGTTATTAAAAGTTAACCAAAGAAAATAGAATACAATTCTTTTATTAATTTGCAGTTCTACCGTATCCCAAGATGCTTTAAAAAACAGATCCTTATTTTCTCTCTCCAACTAGAATCTTTCTCCGTCTTTCTTTCCTCCCCGATTTCTCTTTGTCTCATTGTTTGCCTATTTTTTCTTCTCACCTGGAAACTTTTTGCTCCCTTATTCTCAACCAAGCCTCACCAAACCTAGTTTACAGTTCTGATTTAGAAAAAATGGAGAAGATCAGATGACGAGTATATTAATAAAAAAGAAAAAAAAACTAAAAAGAAGAAAATCTAGTGATTCAAAAAGTGAGAAAAGAATAAGAAGAAGAAGCCAGAAAATGAACGTAGAGGGGCAAAATGAATTGGTTTTTGGAGAAGAAAAAGAAGAAGTAGTGGTAGATGAAAAAGAAACAGAGAAGGTTGAACGCGGAAATTGAAAAGTGGACAAAAGGAATCAGAAAAAAAAAGACCATTCGAGGTGAAAACTTAACTGCTGATCGAGAGACCCCAATTGATGCTGATTTGTTCTCTCGAGGAGCAAATATAAAAAGAAAAAAGGTATGGTAACCATTCAGAGACCGACAAATAGGAAGAAGGATCAAAATGAGTCATAGATGGCACTGATGTTCGAAACAGGTGTACAGGAGGTCTTGTTTTCTTATCCCTCCATGTTCAATGGCTTTTGGTTTGCAGAAAGAATAAGAAGCGAGAGAAGAGGAGACGCAGACAGAGATAAAAGAGCGGAGCAATAGGAACCTGATCTTTGGCAATGAAGTGATCAGTTTACAGACTGAGAGCGAGACAATATGTATGTAAGGATGCCTAATTATCTGTTTGACATTTCTCGGAGAGGAGGAGTGTGCATTGGACTGTTAGTTCGGGAGAATGAAATTGCGGAAAAACGATGCTGGACCTCTACCATATTCGAAGGCATTACTATCGTCGTTATGAAAACACTTTTTTTTGAAGCTGCCGATAGCGGTCGGCCTAGTAGTGATCGTCGGTTCGGAGAGGAAAATAATTGGGAAGGAACAAAAATTTTGAGGTCATTGGGGTATAAAAACCTGGATTTGGGGTACGAAATACCGGAAAAAAATCGTATTTTATACCTACTAACTGTGGATTTTGTACACCTAAATCAGTTTGCGCCCCTTTGTACCCCTGAATCGTTGTACCTTCCGAATTATGTGCCATTCGGAGAGCTCAGCGGTTCCCATAACTCCAGGTTCCATGGCTCATTACTCTAATTAGAATGTGAAAAAAAAAAACTAGAAATCCATGGTTATTCAAGAACATTTTCTATAAACCGTTCCTTACAAATCTGACTATAAATTTTCATTTAAAAGAATATTGTAATTTTTGAAACATTGTAACGTCTAGAATATCTATCTGGTTTTTGAGGACGTTTTAAGGACGTTGTATTTCCTCTAACAGAAGTCCACCCAAACCATAAACTTTGAGCTCAATCATCTCGATTCCTGTAAAAGATATTAAAAATAGGTCAACTGATGAAATATTGGTGATATTTTTACGATTAGTTTATTAGTTGGCAGATTTTTTATGTTTCTCACAGAAATCGAGATAATGTATCTCAATGTTGACGGTTCGTGGGAAATTTTATTAGAGTTTTGCAAGCAAGTCTAGCTGTTTAGAATTTTTGTCGGTCTATAAAATACTATAAATCTTAATTTAGACTATAATATTCTTCCTGATTTGAACGAATGTACCGCCCTTTTCTCCCCCAAAAACACCTTTTAGTCTTCGTATTTCTAATCACCTGGATACAGCTGTTCTCAGATTGTTCATATATATTTTTTCGATTAAAAAGGAACAGGTGAGAATAGATTTTTTTACCATTACAGTAAATGACTTACTCATACCTTTTTCAGAAGAAAATTTCGACAAAAAATAACTGATAAAGTGTTGAGAAAAAGTAAAAAGAAGGGACAACGAGAACGCACTTTAACCAGTATTTTACACAATAGATGTAATGGGAGAACTGTTTTGTGACAAAAGAAAAAAGAAATCGAAAAGTGTCATCAATTGGTATGGGAAAAAAAGAAGAATAAAAAAAGGAAATTATGTGATTAAACAGATGATTCACATGGGAACGCCGACCTTTTTTTCTTATTGAAAAGGTTATTCTTGGCATGTTTTTTCCATTTTTTGATCTGTTCTAATAGGAGGCCACAAGCTCAATTATCTCGGTTCCTATGAGAGATATCAAAAATGTGTCAACTGATAAATTATTTATCATACAATCAGCGAAATTTTGCTAGCTGATTACTTTTTGATATCTCTCATAAGAACCGAGATAATTGAGCTCAAAGTGCAAATATAGGTGGTCTTCCATTCGAGCAAATACGTTATGTTCAAAACATGATTGATAGTACTTGATTTTCAAATTGTTTTTTTAATGAAAAGATTTAATACTGTTAAAAAATTCGAAAAAGAAAATTACCTAGTCTATCCTGAAAAAATTCAAAAAAAAGTGACGCATATTTAATTTCCCAGGCTTATAAACCCAAAGAATACCAGAGTACTCGAAATGAACTATAACTCAAATTTCCAAAATTTTTGTTTATATAAGAATTCAGGTGGTATTCATCACCAAAACAAAAACCACTTGATGGTTTGGTGAACCGGCAAAGTTCACCGAGCCGATCAGGTTACCATAGGTGCTCACCATCCGTCGAAAAAAAAAGAAACGCCCCAAAAAAAGAGGTCACCAATGGAAACGGTTGCCCGTTTTTTGTCTGAACTGAACTGAGAGAAAAAATCGCACATCAACAACAGAAGGATGAAAAAGAACAGAATACGAAATTTCAAAAAAACGGGAAAAGAAAAGGGAAAAAAAGAATGAGAGGAAAAGTTTTTGGTCCTGAAATTTGAGACTTTTTGCGGCAAAAAAATGTGAGGGAATGTAGGAGAATCGAGATGGATGAAGACGTCAGAAAATGAATATATTTGAGAGTCTGGAACTCAAAAAAAAATGTTCTGAATTTTCCAGATTTTCTCATTCTATCTGACCACTCAGGCGTCGCTGGTTACTTCTGGCCGGAGCTCGGTCAGATTCCGGCAAAGACATTGTGGGAAGCCGACCAAGATCCGACAAATTACCGGCCAGCTTTCGACCTCTTAACACGCAGCGCCTTCAAATTCCGGCCAAAATCTGACCATTGTCCGTCCCACTGCTGTCAGTGGGCAGCTTCTGTCCATAATCTGACCAAAAGCCGTCCAAAAGCCGAACCCCCCTCAACTTCCGTCCAGAAGTTGCAAGCCGACAGCCGAGCAGAACACAATTCTAGACTTGATTAGCTAACATTCAGCGAAAAGAGCTAGTAAAGAAAAATATTATTTTTAAGCAGCTGCAATAGTTTTAGACAACTCAAAACTAAAAAAACAAACCAGATAACACAATTTGAAATTTGAAAAAAGATAAGAAAAATATATAAAGTTGAAGAAAAGTGTGCCTCTGTTGGCTCACACTTAACAAACAGAAGCGGCAAAATATTGGAAGAAAGAGAACGAATTTTTCTAAACAAAAGATTTTTAGTAAATATAAAATGTATGGGGGTGGTTTTGATCCTAAAAACTTTGTTCTTCTCAAAACTCAATGTTCCCCATCAAGTCAGAAAAAAGTATCTTCCAAAGTGTCCACTCCACTCACACACATTTCGACAGATGACCATATTTGTATGCGTGACCTCGATACTCAATCGCTTTGCTCATCGTCTTAGAAAGAGGAAAAAACGGTTTTGCGAAAGAAAAAAACACTGACGAACAGAGCAAATAAAACTAGTGAGAGAGAGAGAAAAATAATGGAAAGATACACACAAATAATTGAGGAGGAATAGCCATTTGAGAGTTTTCGGACTCTCAAGTACGGTGTGGCACAATATGAACGTCAGTGAGCAAGGGCGTTGACATACAAGTGGAAGGTTATTCGGAAAATGATATGTGGGTGTGAAGATTGATCAAGTAGGCGATACTGGTGGCCATTGGATACTTTAAAACCCGTATTAAAAATGCCCATATAATAGAAAGACCTTCGAATAAGTCCTTAAAAAATAGAAAGAACCTGGGTTCCAAACGGTTGTGTCAAAAGTAAGAAAAAAAAATCAGAATCCCTGATCTCGGGGCGCTATTTTTGACCGAGAGTTTTGGAGCGATGTTGGGTCCCTGTAATAGATGGTCCTCCCCTAAATCGTGTTCTTGCAACACTCATTTGTGCTCACTATCAAAATTTGCTCAATTCTGGTGAAATCGTTAGCAATTGTGGAGAGCAAGATTCATGAACAAACATAAAGGAACAGAAATAAAAAGAGTTCAAAAAGTGACAAGAGCAGTGATTGGAGAAAGAAAGGATCCAATAGCAAATTCCGATGAGTCACTAGTTACTTGTTGATTTGAGGTAGAAAAACGAAAGATTGATGATCTCTTGACGAGTGAATTTGTCTAAATCTCTGCTCTCTTGCAAGAGGTTTTGAAAATTGATAGTTTGAAAAATACACTTAAAGCTTCCGGATTTAAAATTAGTCTAGAGTTTTGTGAAGCAGAAAACAGAGTTTTTTGAATTTACTCTTGTTTAGCACGTCTTCAAAATGAGCCTGGACTTTAAAAAATTCCAGACAATTTTTTTTCTAAAAACCTTAAATCTAAAGGATTATGAACTTGTTCATATTCGTTTTAGAGCGAATTTGGTGATAAAAATGAATAAGTGATCAATTTTGAAAAATAAATTTTTAAAAATAATACCTTTAAATTTGAATAATTGACAAAAAAACTTTAAAAATCTAAACTTTTTTTTGGAATTTTCGGATATTTTTCAAACTTTTGGAAAGTTTTGCGAGAGAAATAATTGCATTTTAAGGAAATAGTTTATGATGTCAAAGAAGAAGAAGATGCCGGAAACACTCTAATAGAATGGCGCTGACTATCTTTTAACTTTGAGCTCAATTTTCTCGGCCCCTATAGAAGATATCAAAATGGTGTCAACTGATAAAATGTTTATCATGATATCAACAATTATTTAATAAGTTGGTTACTTTTTTATATCTTTCACAAGAAACGAGATAAATTGACTTGGAGTTGACTGTTTGAGAAGAAGCATTCTATTAGAGTGTTTACGGTAAGCTGAAAATTTTAAGACGAATTAAAAATTTAAAAATTTTCAAACTAATATAATCCTAGAAACATAGAAACCTTTTCGAATTTCAGCTTTAACTCAACAGAAATCAAAGTTTCCTACGTGTTTTTTAGCTGAATTTCGATCAACCTATAAATCTGAAATTTCAGTGACTTCAAAGACATATTCAACTTAGACATTAAAAAACCACCTGTAAACCAGACATCAGAAAAATCAGAAAATCCATTAAAACAGGACAAAAAATTTTCAAACAAAAGCAACAAAAACGTTAACAAGGAAGTACAAAAACCTCAACGAAATAGTCAACAAAAGAGTCATTTTTGGCGCTGATGACCAAACTTTTTGATTTTTTTTTGTCGGTTCCATTTGAATGACTATGAAGAGGAAACAAAAAAAAGAGAGTAAGAGAACAATTTTTGAAAAATCCACTGGTTGTTTCCGAGTAAAGACAGTGTCCAAAGAATCGAAACGACCTCTCTAGAGTGCCTGCGTCTCTCTTTCTCTCACACTCTCTCACTTTTCGTTTGGCGCCGAGTGATTTGAATTCGAAATTGCTTGGGAAAAAGAGAACCTTTGCACCTAAATTGTCCAAAAACTGACCGGTTTTTTCTTTTGGATTGTCCTTTGACTGAGAAGACTAGAAAAAATTAGGTCTGTAGGGAACTTTGGTCCCACGTCATTTTCAGAGTGAATTATGGAAAAGGAGAAAAAAGGAAAAGAGAAAGACAAACCTTTTAAGAAAAAAATTTGAATGGAAATTAGGGGGAACTATGGAAACGATGGAGGTGTTTTGGAACAAGAAGAAAAGAATGAAGTTTACAACTTTTGAAAAAAAACAAGAAGGTGTGACTGAATTTTTAGAAATCTAGGAGAAAAGAAAGTAAATTATTTAAGTGAGATGAATGAACAAAAAAAGAGTTTAAGATTATTTTTGGATAAATCTACAGGGATTTGAAAATTTCAGATACTATCGTATTTCCTCTAATAGAAGCCCACCCAAGTCATCAACTTTGAGCTTAATTATCTCGGTTTCTGTGAATGATACCAAATAGTAGTCCACTAATAAAACATTGGTAATATTACGATAAACAATTTACCAGTTGACCACTTTTTGATATCTTCTACAGAAACCGAGATAAATAAACTCAAAGTTTACGGTTTGGGTGAGCTTCAATTAGAGGAAGTACCGTAGTACACTCATATTGGGTTACTGTACTCCTAATAATAGTAAAAAACGAAATTTTGAAAACGTCGGACTGGAAAAACACTAGAAAAAATTTTAATTGAAATTTTAATTGTTTTTAGCTTCATGAAATCTCCCAAAAATTTTAAAAATATGTGTTTAAAAAATTGAAAAAAAAACCAGATCTAAACATTTAATTTTTCAAACTCGAGAGAAGATTGTGAGAAAAAGAAAACATGGAAAGAAGATTTCAGAATTTTATTTATTTATTGTCGCTGGAAGAATGTGCTCAGACATACAAAAATCGTTTCAGACAAGGTTTGTTTTTGTCCTGTCTGGCAACAATCCATTAAGGAATTTTTGTACTTTTAGAGATTAGGAAATCAAATTATCAAGCACAGTCAAAAACTGAGTCTTAGAATTCCAAGAAAAAAAGACATGAAAATTCTATTTTTACTAGTGTGCAAATGAAGCTAAATTTGTCCATTTTGCATAGATTTCTAGAACCTTCTGATTAAAAAAAAACAAAAAGTTAACAAGAAGGAAATCTAATAAATCACTCGGAGAGCGGTGGAACACAAGAGAAGAAGAAAAAGAAGAAGAAGACTTGTTGAAAACACTCACAGGAACACAACGTAAAAGAAGAAAAAGAAAAGAGTTTCCGATTGATCCGGATATTTATTTTTAAGATTTAAAGAAGAAGAAAAGAAATATATTAAAAGTAAAAGGTTGCAAGTAACGAACTAAAATTTGCGTTAATCCATCATCCACTCAATTCCCCGAGTGCGTTTGGGTGCAACCAATTGAGCCAACTAGAAATAAAATACGAAAGAGAGACAATGAGGAAAAAAGAGACACAGAGAAGACACGAAGGGGTCCGTTGGTGCTGCTCCGGGGGATGAGCCCAGAAGATGAAAGTGCGCCCTGTTGAATTGCTTTTTGTGTAACAATTTCTTCTTTTTCTTCTCTTTTTTATAGAGAAAACACCTGCATTCAATTAGGGAACGTTGGAGACGTTAAACACAAACAAAACGTGCCGTTTCTATGTGCGTTTTCGGTTACCAAGAGAAAAATTTCTCTGATTTCGTAATGTTGTTTATTTGATTCTTTGGCTGAATTCTCATATGATAACGTCATTTTCAGAAATTGAGTGTATTTTAGGTTCTGACTAACTTAACAAGAAAAGCTTAGAATTGATGAAGGGGTAGAATCAGGAAATTCTGTATTGATGGTGGGTTACTGTAGAAACAATTAAATGTTTCAAGAAGTTTTGAACCTGAAAATATATGTATTCTACAAATTAAAAGGGGGAATTGTAACGGGAAATGTAGAAGAAGTCTTCCTATTTTAAAATTAGAATTTAAAAAGTTTATATTTTGTATTTTCGGATTTAATTTCGTAAATTCAGAATTTTTGGGTCTAATTTTCAAAATTTTCCATTTGTGGGTTCGATTTTTTCAGTTTCGAATCTTCAATTCTAATTTTCAAAATTTCAATTTTTTTGGTCTAATTTTTATGATCATTACTAATAACAAACACCAAATTCTGTCTGTGACGATGTATGTCGCGTGGCGTTTCACCTACTCAAACTTAACCGATTGAGCTGGAATTTGGATGAATGGATCGGAAATTTTTATTAGGTTATCCCCGACCTTTTCTATTTTCGAAATTTTGTCTCTGACGCCTTCTGGAGACATTTTTCTTCGTTTCCAGTACAAATTTTTAGAAAATTATTGAAGTAATATTCACGTCGTTTCCGTCTAATCAACTTTTATTTTTTCTCATCTACGTTAGCTTAAAAAAAGAGAAAAAGAAATTTTCAGTATGGATTTTGAAGTTTGAAGGGAAAGGACTGGAATAGCTGGAAAATGAGAATGATGAAGAATAGGATTTTTTGAATTTTCTAGACTTTGAATTTGAACCTTAATTCTCTGAATTTACGAATTTGGCAAAATATAAATTGTTAAGATTATGAATTTAAACAATGTGGGTTAAAAAAACAATCGGTTTTTCTAAAATCCGGCCTTCGAATTCCAAAAATATGAGTGTTTTCGAACTTCCGAATATCTGATTTTGAAATGCAAAAATCGAATTCAACATCAGAAAATCGAATTCATGAATCTCCAGGTTTCTGGATTTTCGACTTTCCAAATTTCTAATTGCGAATTTCCGGCATTTCTGATTATCCGAATATCTCTGTTTCTATGATTTTTCATAATACTGCAAACTTTAGAATTTCTTCGAATGAATTTTCGTAACTTTGAATTTTGTTAAATATCGAAATTCCGAATTCCGCAGTTCGATATTATAAATTCGGATTTTTCACAATTCCGAAGTTCTGAATTTCCGGGCTTCATATTTTTTGATTTTTAGAAATTTCAGAATTATTGAACCTTCAAATGAATGAAAACTACATTTCCGAAATGAAAAATATGAGAATATCAGTTTGAATTTTGAGAAAATGAGGGTGAGAATTGGGAATTTCAGAAGTTTTCTTTCGGATGTCGTTTTCGTTTCATCACAGTTTCATAGCTTATATGTCAAGAGTCAAATTTTTTTCCATTTGATTCCGGGTATTGTAAGGGAGTCAGGCGGTTTAGCCCCGAAGGGGCGTGAACCGTCTGTTTTGCAATCATTTGGGTTCAATTTCAAACATTTGAATATTTGGATCTAATTTTGAAGTTTTTAAATTTAAAATTCAGAAAGTTCCTGTTATTCCAGTTCTTCTGAACTGTAAATATCGAATTACTGCGAAAAACGAGTTTTGCAAAAATGGAATCAAACGAACATAAACATGGTGATTTGAATATGAAAACTGACAGGAAGAGAGAAAAAAGAATGGAAATGCAGTCAGGAAAAAGAAGAAGAAGACATAAATTCTGGTTGTGAAAATACAAATATGGCGTGGGAAAGTCAATGACTGTTCAAGGTGAATTCGGGGGATGAGGAAGGGAAACCCGAGACAAATATGAATTTACTTTTTAGGAGAAAATTCGATAAATTTATTTGGAGTATTGGAGCACTTTGAGCTCGATTATCTCAATTTCTATAAGAGATATCAAAAATTTGTCCACTGATGAAATGTTGAGAATATTACAAGAAACATTTTATCAGTTGACAACTTTTTTATATATTTTAAAGGAACCGAGATAGTTAAGCTCGAAATAAAAAGCTAGGCGACCCTTCTATTACAGATTTTTTTTTGGTAATTGTTACAGTTAGCTAGAGAGCTGACTTTCAAAACATATGAATTTAGATTTTCCGAGGCATAAAAAAAGTTCGAGTTCGCTCCAATTCAGAAACAATGTAACTTGCTAATTCAACTGGCGTACTATTTCGAATGGTTCCTCATAATATCCAGTGCACATGCTGTTCAAATACAAAACACAAAATGATGGCAATTCTCTCTCTTCGAACAGACAGAAACACTCTGACTCATCTCTATTTCTCTTCTGTTTTTTTGTTGTTATATCCAGTTTTTTGACAGTTTTTCCTCACTTTACATGATTAACCCCGATGACATTTTGTGATGTAGAAGTATGGATGGTTTTTTGATTTTTACAGACTACGAAATTGGAATTTTTGGATTGGGAATGAAAACAAAATGATTGAAGGCACTGTGATTTGTTAGAGAATACGCAATACGAAAAGGCTTACACCCTGCAACATTGGAATAAAATTCTAATTCTCATTGTGCCCATTAGAAATGAGCAAATCAGTGTGTGTGCACATATAATGTAGAGAGAGAGACTTGAAAATTCTCAAAATTATGCATTTTCTAACCTTTTGGAAACAGACAGTTCTATGATCTTCCACATTTGTTTGAAGATATTCTTTCACTTTATGATTTTCGAATATAAAATCGTGTGTGGAAATTATTGTTTATTACATTGAAAATTATTAAGTTAGACAAAGATAAATACAAAAAAGGGAAATTGCAGAAGAATTGAAATGAGATATTCATAGAGAGATAGTTAGATACACATTATTGAGACGTTGGAGAAGAAGACGAAGAAGAAGATGATGATGTTGGTGTTGAAGATGTTGAAGACTTGGATCTCTTGACGATACGGTACTTGGAGTAGTCTGGTTTCATTGACGTCTTCTTTGGAGCACAAGTAGATCCCATGGCAGCAGTAAACAATTCGTTTACTTCTTCTTGAGTCTTTTGTTCCAGAATCATCTTTTGATTTTCAATGTAAGCATTGCATTCTCTCGATTTTGCCAATTTCCGTTGAGTGTTGATCAGGTCCTTCCTTCTGATTTTATCGAATTTCTGAGCCAATTTGTTGAGATGGTAGCTGTACATTCCCAATGGAGCGATGTGTTTTTCTAGAACTTTTTCCGTGAGATTTTCTTCGAAGGCGCAAATCGGACAGTCTGCATCAATCAATCTGTCGAGGGCGTAGGTTCTTCTGACTCCAAGCACCAGCCTTTCTGTATACTTTCCGACGTATTGAGTAGCAGTGAGTCTCTTCTCAATCTTCTTGATTCCACGGGATTGGATGATTGACTGGGCTGTCGGCGCCAATACTTGGCCAGACCTCCCACAAGTCTAGCACAAGTCTCCGAGCACATTATTGTATGTATTAGCTAAGACTTGTGGGAGGCTTGTGCAAGACTTGTGGAAGGCTTGTCCTAGACTTGTGTGTGGCTGTGTGTGTTTTCATTCAAACCTGTTGTTCTGTTGTGATTGTATTCGGAATTAGAATATACTACAACGTTTTATTAGAACACTACACAAAACGAATAATGAAAAAAAATAATTAAAATCACAAAAAAGTTCCACCTTTTCGTTTCCTTTTCTTTGAAATCCGTTGAAATTCATCGACAATGACAGTGTAATCGCATCAAGTCAAGTAATCTCATTTCCTCAATTTTTGCTTTGTATTTTGAAGTATCCTTTAGACGAGAACATTACGATTCAATTTCTTGCATCTGAAATACAAACGATAATTTTAAAAATTCTCAGTCTTTGAACTAATACCATCACTTCCTTTTCGAAAAATTTTCACAGTTCTGGTTTCGACGTTACTGACTTTCGGATAACAAGCATCCACATAATGTGCGGTGCAAATAAATTCTTCTTTACATAGTTCGAGTTGTCTTCAAATCCTAAAAAACGTTACTCCTGTGAGTTCCAAACATTGTTTTTTACTGAAATCGTGTTCATTTTCCACTGCGACACTCTGCGCATGCACAATTTGACGAAACTCTGAATCGTTTTCATAGCATTTTAAAACTCCCTGAAAAATGATGGATACCTTTCAAAAGAGATTCTTTGTCGACTGAAACAACAGTTTTGAAGCAGAATTTTTTGGTGGAATTTTGCAGAAAATTAACTTTTTTCATCCTCCGTCTCCTCTTTTTTCGTGAATCGAAATTCTGTATATTCAAGTGTTCGAATTCTGTAATATTGAACTCTTTAAAGCTAAATATCTCTTCATAATAACTCACGATATGCTCACGATGTGCTCACGACTCGCAGATTTATCCTTTTTCGGTTTTGCTTTTTTGAGTTGAAGTTGAATGTTCTGTCATGTTGAAAGTTATACCATTCGAAACTTCAAAATTTCTTATACCAAAAAATTAAAATACCTTCATAAAAATTCGAATCTTTATGAAAATAGTAGAAAAATAGGTAAAACCAGAAAACAAATTGAAAATTAAATGATGAACCCGAAGGTGAAAAATCAATAATCAGAATTTGGCCAAGACTTATAGCCTTCCGACTATGGGCCAAGACTTGTGGAAGCTATCACAGCGGCTCATGCAGGCGCATGCTTTGGCCAAGACTTGTGGGAGGCTTGGCCAACACTTGTAAAATCATGAAATTTGGCCAAGTATTGGCACCCGCAGCCGAGGACTTGGTAGAAGAAGATGAGGTACTGGATGGCATGTTGAACAGAGAGTAAGACGATAGAGAATGAGAGTAGTCGGTTAACTGATATTCAAGAATGAATGAACTAAGTAAGATGACGGTTCTGGGGATGAGTTGGTGGGCGGGGCTTATGGGAGGAACACCTGGACGTCTTGTATGTAGTGAGGAGGTTTATATTGACAATATTGGAACTGTAATATGACTAGGTGAAGGAGCGGTTTGCATGTGAAGGGGATGATGTGAAGAAGGATCAATGCCTCATGGGAAAACAAAATTGGTCCGAAAGTTGATGATAGGTTGTATATAATATTAATCTGAAAGGTTTACATAAATTTGAAAAAAACTAGGAAACTCAGTCTGTTTCAATGTATTAGATGGTTCGAATTGAGCTCATGCAAATGTTAAGTTTCTAGTCAGCAAAATAATTAAAGGTGGTGTACGGTGAAATTTTTTATTGCATCAAAATGTGCAGAAATGCATGTAGATTGACTTAAAAATAAAGAAAAAGTTCAAAAAAAATTCCTTCATCGAGAAAAACGCATCGAAAAATACGCTGAAAGCCCTTAGGGACGAGGTTTTTTCTAGGCCGCCCGGTGAGTAAAAGCGCGCGCATAAAGAGATAGTTANATACACATTATTGAGACGTTGGAGAAGAAGACGAAGAAGAAGATGATGATGTTGGTGTTGAAGATGTTGAAGACTTGGATCTCTTGACGATACGGTACTTGGAGTAGTCTGGTTTCATTGACGTCTTCTTTGGAGCACGAGTAGATCCCATGGCAGCAGTAAACAATTCGTTGACTTCTTCTTGAGTCTTCTGTTCCAGAATCATCTTTTGATTTTCAATGTAAGCATTGCATTCTCTCGATTTTGCCAATTTCCGTTGAGTGTTGATCAGGTCCTTCCTTCTGATTTCAGCGAATTTCTCAGCCAATTTGTTGAGATGGTAGGTGTACATTCCTAATGGAGCGATGTGTTTCTCTAGAACCTTCTCCGTGAGATTTTCTTCGAAGGCGCGAACTGGACA
>NC_013490.2:9556679-9569136 GCF_000004555.2 Caenorhabditis briggsae | reverse complement strand
AAAGTCTTAAAATATATTTTCCCATTTTAAAATGGATTCTGGGTTAAAAAATGACTACTATTAATAAAAGCACTGTGAAAATCCTTTCCAGACTTTCGGAAAACGATTCTCCAAAAACCGGAAAATGGTTTTCCACTTTCTTGCATACGGCCTCAGGTGTCCTCTTGGTTTGAATATATCTCTTAAATTTCACGCCGTCGTATTCTGTTATCTTATTTATGGTAATTCTTGTGCAGTCTTCTAAATATGGTATCTGACATACTAAACTTTCGATAGTTTGCTATTATGAAGGGGTTTTTAAAAACAGGAAAATTAATTTACAAAACCTGGCTTGAAGATTCCCATATTGCATGATTACACACGCTTAAAAAATTGTATCTCAATAAACGATGTGACCTGGATACGATGTTATTGTTGATTTACTAATACAATAAACTTGTTATAAGACTGTCTTCTCCTAACCTCCCCTCTGGGGAATTTGCACTGTAATTATTAATGACGTATATCATATACCGCTTATTTAGACGATATCATCTAGAGGTGAAGATGAAGAAGATCCAGGAGGGTTCCACATAAGCCCCGCCCACCAACTCACCTGAGAACTATTATCTAATTTAGTTCATTCATTCTTGAATATCAGTCAACCGACTACTCTCATTCTCTATCGTCTTATTCACTGTTCAACATGCCAGCCAGAACCTCTTCTTCTTCTACCAAGTCAATCATCAAATCCCGTGGAATCAAAGGAATCGAGAAGAAGCTCACTGCCAGTCAATACGTCGGAAAGTATACCGAAATGCTGTTGCTTGGAGTCAGAAGAACCTACGCTCTCGAACGGTTGATCGATGCTGATTGTCCAGTTCGCGCCTTCGAAGAAAATCTCACGGAGAAGGTTCTAGAGAAACACATCGCTCCATTAGGAATGTACACCTACCATCTCAACAAATTGGCTGAGAAATTCGCTGAAATCAGAAGGAAGGACCTGATCAACACTCAACGGAAATTGGCAAAATCGAGAGAATGCAATGCTTACATTGAAAATCAAAAGATGATTCTGGAACAGAAGACTCAAGAAGAAGTCAACGAATTGTTTACTGCTGCCATGGGATCTACTCGTGCTCCAAAGAAGACGTCAATGAAACCAGACTACTCCAAGTACCGTATCGTCAAGAGATCCAAGTCTTCAACATCTTCAACACCAACATCATCATCTTCTTCTTCGTCTTCTTCTCCAACGTCTCAATAATGTGTATCTAACTATCTCTTTATGAATATCTCATGAATACTCATATCAATTCTTTTACAATTCTCCTTTTTTGTATTTATCATTGCCTAATTGAAATTCATGTTTTCTTATAGGACTCGTATGTTTTCATATATCCAAGGATGTTTACAAAAAAAAGAAGTATCGGTAACCTTGGAATCATGTGTTCTCTCAACGCCTTCAAAGCTTAAGAGATTGCAGGAAACATACGGACTTTCTACCAAACATTCAGATAATCTGGGAAACCCTTCTCCCTTGAAAATAATTATATATGTACATATACATCCATTATATCCATTACTTGTCATTTCCATTCCCTCTTTTTTTCTCTTCTTTTTTGTTTCAAATTCCGTAACATTTTCCCCTCTATTCCCATTCATTTTTTGCCTCCTCTCCTCCCTCTTTCCCCACTTTTTCTTCTTCGCTTCTCCCCCTTCTTTTCCGTTTTTACGTCAGTATTCAACAATAAAACGATTGCAATTCCATTTGCTATCATTTCAGTCTCCTCCTTATCAAAATGCACAATTATTGAGAGAGAGAGAGAGAGCTCTGTCGTCATTCCCCCATCCCGAGATGCAATTCTATTATTATGATTTTAATCGTCTACAAAACTTCAAAATTCTGTGTTAACGGTAGATGGTGTAAACAAGAAAGGTTGAAAAAGGAAGGAGCATTTCATTGATTTTTGAAAGTTTCGTTTTGTTTTCTCACAAGCTATCTTCAGGTCTTTTATCCCTGGTTAATGGTGTGTGATGGGTGAGTTTTGATCGCTCACTGATAACACATATTCACACAATTTTCCACATTTAGGAGGCTTATTGCTTCGAGAACGAATTTCCGGTTTTTTCAAATTTATTTTTCGATAGTTCTTGATTACCGTAACCTACAGCGATCCCCTGTTTTTCGTAGAGTTTTCTGGGCGACACTTCAAAACCAGTCATTTCGAAACCGTGGTAATAGAGACGAATGGATAAATTAGAGACTACAAAAATAATTCTAGGGCTTTCAAATATGATTTTTTTGATAAAACACATTCCGAAATTTGAAAAAAAAAATCAAAAAATTAAGTTTTTTGAAAAAAAATTGTTTTGAATTTTTCGATTTTCAGAATGTGGTCTATTAGAAAAAGCATGTGAAAGCCCTGAAATTGTTTTTGCAGTGTTCGGTATGTCGCAGTTTGGAAGTGACGCGGAGCCGTTTGCTGTTATTGTTCTCCATTAAAGTCGGAAAATAAAAGTTATACATAGTAAAAAATAGACGAAACTAAGAGAAAATCGAACAGATAAACAAAGAAAATTGACATTTTTTAGGTTACGGTAGTTGGAGTTGCCACAATTGTGGGATCTTCGGCTACCACCATCGGGCGGTTCTCTTCCAAAGCTCCGATTTTTTAACACCAGGATTATAGTCTTCTCAATATATGAATACCGTAACGCATAGTGATCCCTAGAATAACACCAATTAATCAGGAAAAAGACAAAATTATTAAAATTTTATAACACACTTTTTTTTCTATAAATATCACCGGTATTGATGATTGCTCATCATTTAAGACAAAACGACCAGAGATCACATTTTTCAATTTTACTGAACTATATGATTTCAGTTTCTTCTAAGCTGTTCATCTTTAAACTTTCCACCGATTCAGAACTGTTTCTATTTCAATATTTCTGAAAGCATCTCCCCTTCTCTCTCCAAACGCATAAATATTGTCAACAACAAAACATAACACATTTATTTGTCTTTTTCCCCATGGCATTCGAATCGTGTCAAACGTAATATTCAGGAAATGAGCCCCATTTGAATAGGCGATTCGGGAATCGTGTCGTTTTTGCTCCTAATTATCGTTCTCTCTTTTTCCTCTTTCCTCGTATTTAATGGATCTCTAATTCTCCTTTCTCTTGCTTTCCTGGGTCCACCCAATTTTCTTTTTTTTTCTTTTCGTTTTGTTTTTCACCACCTGCAAAAAGATCCTATTCTATTCCTTGCTTATATTCATGTTTCCGTTGGGTGATTCAGCAGAAAGAGTAGTTTCAGAAATGGCAGTTGACTTGAAACAGCACTTGGAGCTCGCCGACTACTTGGGAGTCGTCGCTGTCTGGTTTGTATTCTAAATTTGTTTTCAGAAAATATAGTGTTTCTGATTTAAGGTGCATCTTCTTTTCGATTCTCTTCGTTCTTTCAGTCATTTTCAACTTTGTCTGCATAAAGAAGGATGACGACATCACCGCTTTGGAACGCGTAAGCTTTATCTTTTTATTCCGAAATTCTCGGAATCCCGAAATTTTCGACCATTTTCTGAATTAACTCCCGATCGGAATGTTTATTTCATACTTGCAAAATCAGGGCCCGAAGATTTCCAGGGCCCGACCCGGCCCGGCCGGCCCGGGTTTTCAAATTTGAAAAGTTTTTTGAAATTTCAGACATTTTTTCAAATTTTTTTGTGAAAAAGAACTATTTTTATGAACATTTTCATCTTGAAAAAATTGGACAATTCTGAAAAAACCCCGGCCCGGCCCCCCGTTGCAAGTATGGTTTTCCAAAGATTTTTTCGGAAGTAGAGCTTCTTGGACTACGGTATTTCGAAGGCGCATGTGAAATGTTACCTAGCGGGCCTCGAGCGGAATAAATTTGAATTTTTTGCGTTTCTGAAATCTGGTTGTTCAATTTTCATCAATCTTCGCTTTATGGTCTAATGTTGGATTCTAAAATCCGAAATTTAAAAACGAATTTTCGACATTCTCAAAATTTCTAACCACCAAATAATTTCCTTTTCAGTGGGGATACAAGAAAAACATCGGAGTCAAATTGGGACCCCACAGAAGATCAATGGTCGCCCGCCAACTTCCACAGACCATCGAAATGGACTAGCTTATTTCACCTTTTCTTCTTGTTATTATTTTTTTATCAACTCAACGGTTTCTTAATAAAGTTTGATATATAGAATTTATCCAATGGGCAATGGTTCGACAAAAAAACGGGGTAAAAATATAAAAGAAAGCAAAACAAACGGGGAGGGGATAAATTACGAAAAAATGCTGGATGCAAACAAACAAAAACAGATGCTCTGATAATTAGAATTTATGGAGTCAACCGCTTTGGATCACGTGGGAAGAGCGAGGCAAGACGAATGTTGTGAAGTCCCAGGAAGAGCATGGTGACTCTCTCAAGACCAATTCCTCCTCCGGCGTGTGGTGGACATCCATATTTGAAGGCATCAATGTAGGATTGAATCTTGGCGAGGTCGACTTGATGATGCTTGGCGCGCTCGACAAGCATATCAGCATCATGGATACGTTGAGCTCCAGATAGAATCTCCTCTCCGCGCATGAACATATCGTAACTGTTGGAATAACGACCATCATGGGCATCTGGCATCGTGTAGAATGGGCGGACGGCCAATGGGAACTTGTCGAGAACATAGAAATCGGTATGGTACTTCTCCTTCACCAACTTTCCAAGGAACTTCTCCACTGGTGTCGACAGGTCTTCCTCATCTCCAATTTCAACTTTATGTTCACGGAGAAGAGCGATGGCATCAGGGTATCTGGAAAGTCTTGAATTATTCGAAATTTCAGTCATAGATATTCACTTCAAAATGAGTGGTGGCTCGCAGAACTGGAATGGCTCAGCTGGGTATTGGTTTCCAACTGCGGAAATTTCATCTTGATAGTTCTGTTGTAGTCCCTTGAACAGTTGAGTGAGAACTTGAGCGATTGTCTCCATAACCTAGAAAAAGCGATTATGAAGCTAGTCTGTACAGTTTGAAAAATTTACCTCATGATAATGGAAGTTGAATGCCATCTCCAAATCGAGTCCAACAAATTCGGTCATATGGCGATGGGTGTTGGAATCCTCCGCGCGGAAAACTGGTCCGATTGTGTAGACCTTCTCGAAATCTCCAGCAATAGCCATTTGCTTGTAGAGCTGTGGGGATTGGGCCAAGTAAGCAGACCCCTTGAAGTAGGAGACCTCGAAAACATTAGCACCTCCTTCACTTGGAGCTGAGATGATCTTTGGAGCCATAATCTCAACGAATCCTCTAGCATCGAGAATGTTTCTGAATTGGTTGCAAATTCCTGCTTGGATGCGGAAAATAGCATGCGAAGTTGTGGTACGAAGATCAAGAACGCGGTTGTCGAGTCTTGTGTCCAAGTTGACAACGGCCAGTTGATTTTCTTGCTCGCTATTCTTTTCCTCGTCGGTTGGAGCTCTGCGAGACGCGTCCTCAATTTGCAGAGGAAGTTTTGGAGCGGATGAGGATACGACAAACACTTGTTGAGCAAGGAGTTCTACATCCTTCTGGGTACAGGATTCAATTGGTGTCTCGACTTTGTTAATTGTCGCAAAGACATCAATGATTGATTCCTTGGAAATCGAAGACACAAACTTGAGCATTTGTTTGCTGATTTTGTCGTTCATGAACATAGCAATTTGGACAGTGTAAACTCCTTGACGAAGAACAATGAAACAGTTCCTTCCTTTGGAGCGAATGGTATGAACGCGTCCTCGAACCCAAATCTGAATAAGTTTTCTCTTAGTGGCTTGAAATTGAGAAAAAAACTTACATCCTTTGTAGCGTTGGCGACATTCACTTCTTTTACTCTCAGGAAGTTCAGTTCCTTCTTTTCCTTTGAATTCACAAGACCATAAGATCCATAGAAGTCCTTGGAGTAGTCTTCTTGCTCCATAGCCGCAGATTGTTGTTGATTTTCTCCTTTCTGAATTATAAATCGTCGAATTCAAAAAAAAAACTGGCAAATGAAAATCTCGCGGGCTCTCAATTCGACGGTACATGACCCAGGTTGCGAAATATTTCCAAATCTCACTAGGATGGAAATTTAGCTAATGCAAGTGCATTATGACGTCACAGAGATGAACTTTATTATCTCATAGTATCTCATTTGAAGCCCTTTGATCTCATAACAATGTCTTCTCTTTTTTCAGTAAAAAATGTTACCTCGGCAGCTTTTTCATCTTTCTTGGCTTTCCTGGCTAGCTTGTTAAGCTCCTTCTTTGAGAGCTTTGGTTGTTCCCCTTCTGGTACATCAGCCATTATTACCTGCAAAAAGTTATGTTCTATACCAGTGTCGAAGAAGCGTGTCAGGTTCAAAACAAACAAATTTTGAATGATTTTGGGCTGAAATTCGTTCAGCATTTTGTCTGTGTTTGCGCGTCAGATGGGTTGTTTCTGCATCCAAGGCGTCAGACGCTACGCGCAAATATTGACTGCCCTTGCGCGCCGACATAAAAATCCCCACCTGTTTTTAAGTTTCCCACGCCTGAACCCACCTGGTCTGACATAATGTTTTCAGTTCTCTTCAGTCCTATCATTCTTTCTACATGTACTCTTTTTTACCCTCTCTATTCGTTTCTCGTCATCTTTTGCACACTCTTACTATTTTAATATCGAATTTCAGGTCAAAAATCACTACAAAATGGAAGAAGATAACGATGAAGTTCCGGAGATCAGAACCATCGCTATTCCTTTGAAGGACAGTCAGGAAGATGTAAGTTTTAATCTATTAAAATATTATAAAATACCGATAACTTTGTGAAAGTCGATCATTGTGTTCTGTAGTGCGCGCAGAAGTTCGGAAATCTTGATTCATCAAGTCGGTAGGCCCCTTTTTTGCACCTATTTTGAATTTCAGCCAGCCGACTTGATTGATCATTGTTTTCGAATTTCAGGGTACCCACCTAAAACGTCTCCGCCGGTTCTCTATCGAAGTTTGGAACTTAACACAAAATTGGGCGACGGCATCTGAAAAATCCGTTCAATATGTCGAATCAATAATCAATTCACGACTCAAACTGCTTTATTCAAAAGACGACAAGGCAGATGAATCCGCGAAATTGACAAAAGATCAAACTGACAGAATTTTCAATGATATTGTCGTTGCGAATTCTAAATTGAATCAAACAATGTCGGATTTTGAACGAATCATTTCGAAATTTGAAGTTGCTCGAGGAAGAATGTCTGCTTGGAAACTGTTGACAGAGAAAAGTTCAAATGCTGAGGAAAAGTATATTGTAGAGACACTTGACACAAATCTGCCAGTGATAATTTCAATGTTGAAAAAAGAAATTTCTGTTAAACAAACCGCCCTTTTCGATTTTGCCCAAAATGAGAATCGGGATGTTTTCACACTTGTACTTCTCACTTTTAAGCACGAACCTTTCGTTGATGTTGCGCTTCTTTCTAAATTTTTTGCGTTGGTGGCTGCTGAAGCACAATGATCGATTTTTCACTCTTTTTGTTTTTGTTGTTGTTTTTATGATAAAAATAAAGAATTTCGATTTAACACTAAATCAAATGTTCAGGAAGTTATCGAAATAAACTGTTCCGAACTACCAGATGGAGCCGAAGTCTTGAGCATATTGGAAGCAGAAGAAGCAAAGTTGTCATACTGGATCGAAGTGGCTCTGGAATATTTCCGACAAGATCGCGTCCAACCTTTCATGGAGATTCTAGAAGCAGCTGGCACTCGCGCCGGATTAGAATATGATGGTGTGAAACAGGATCAGATGAGAGCTCTGGATATTCTTGCTGCCTATTGGATGACACAAGGATACAGAGAAAGAGCAAAGGACAAGAAGCAGGATTTCTTCTCGAAAGCTACCGTTCTCTTCAACACTGCAGACAAAATAGCCATGTATGAATGGTCTCATTTGACTGTTCGTGCTTGGTTCTATCTTTTCGAAAGGGATAAAAGTACCAACAAGTATGAGTTGGCAGATCAGCAATTCAACTACGTCGTTAAAACATATCCACAAAATGTGCTCCCGTTGATTGGAAAAGCTGTCATTGCATTCAACAAGAAAGATTACAAAACTGCAATTTTCTACTTCCGCAAAGCCATCCGTCAACGTCGCTACTCGATCGCGGATCTTCGTGTCGGAATCGGTTATTGCTTCGCTAAAATGGGATTGGTGGACAAGTCAAAATTGGCATTTGAGAGAGCTCTCGAGCTGGAGCCAGACAATGTTTCTGCAATGTGTGGATTGGGAATAATTCTGTTGAACACATTAGAACAAGATAATCTCAAAATTGCTGTAAACTTGTTTGGAAGAGCCTATCATGCACAACCAGATCAGCCAGTGGCACTCGTTCATCTAGCCAATCATTTCTTCTTCAAAGGAGAAGTGGAACGAGCGTGGCAGCTATCATGGCATGCAGCATCAAATGACTGTGACTCTATCAAAGCTGAAGCGTTCTACCAAATGGGAAGGTGTCGGCATACACAAGGACAGTATGACGGAGCTTATAAGGTGACTTGGTTCTTAACTCTGATCTCATTCCAATTCGATTTCTTTTTCAGTATTACTACCAAGCTCGTCAAGCCAACAATCAAGAGCACACTCTTGCTCACTACGGTCTCGGTCAGATGTATATTCATCGCAACGAAATCGAAGAAGCCATAAAATGTTTCGAAGTTGTTCATCAGCGTTTGCCACATAACACTGACACAATGAAGATTCTCGGAAGTCTCTATGCACATGTACAGTTGGCTGATCCAGCACGCACCAATGAGGCAAGACAAAAAGGACGAGATGTGCTGGCAAAGTACTTGAACATTGAGGCGGAAGACTGCGAAGCTTGTATTGATTTGGCACAACTTCTCGAATCAACAGACTCCAAAAAATCTCTTGAATTGTACGAACGAGCAATTGATTTGTTGGAGGCATTCGAACAGATCCCACCACAACCAGAAATGCTCAACAACGTTGGAGCTCTCCACATGTCAATGAAACAATTTGACAAAGCCGAACATTATTTCAAAAAAGCCAAGGAGAGTCTTGAAGAACAATTGAGCTCAGAAGCAGCACAGTTTTCGGACCGTAGAGCTGCTCCAGAACGCTCACACCTTCTCACGATCCGCTATAATTTGGCCCGCTGTTTGGAACATCTCTGTCGTACTTCTGAAGCCGAGCAGATGTATAAGGACATCATCTCTGAGTGCCCAGGATATACTGACGGATATCTTCGTCTTGGATGTATCGCCAGAGATCGTCATCAAGTTTATGAAGCCTCGTTGTCGTTCAAACAAGGAGTTCAATTTGATCAGTCATCGCCAGTTGTTTGGACATTGATTGGAAATCTGCATTATGCCAAAAACGAATGGATGCCAGCACAGAAGAAATTTGAATTCATTCTATCCAAGATATATAACAACAAGACACCTGATCCATATTCGTTGGTAGCGCTGGGTAATGTGTGGATAGAGCAACTATTGAATCCATCAAGAAAGAAGGAAGATGTAAGTTTTCAATTAAACAGGAAGCTTACAATCAAATTCATTCTTTCAGGAGAAGAAATACATGGATCGTGCTCTTCAAATGTACCAGAAGGCTTTGAAACTGGAACCAAAAAATATGTACGCTGCAAATGGCATCGGTTGTGTTCTAGCATACAAACGAAACTGGAACGATGCTCGTGACGTTTTCTCTCAAGTTCGTGAATCGACCAGCGAGTTCTACGATGTCTGGATGAACATAGCCCACGTTTTCATGGAGAGAGAACAATGGATGTCTGCAGTCCAAATGTATTCATCAGCTATGAAAAAGTTCCGAAAGGAGAACGATGCTATGCTTTTGCATTACCTTGCAAAGGCTTATTATCGCGCTAATATGCTCAGTGAGGCGAAGGAAGCTCTTGAGAGAGCAATGCTCGATCAGTTGGATAACACTCAGCTCAAATTCAATTATGCTATTGTTTTGAAAAAGTCTGCGAAGGAGATACTTCGTGGGCACAAAATGACATCTCAACAAGTAAAC
Organism: Caenorhabditis briggsae; assembly: GCF_000004555.2. Taxonomy (NCBI): domain Eukaryota; kingdom Metazoa; phylum Nematoda; class Chromadorea; order Rhabditida; family Rhabditidae; genus Caenorhabditis; species Caenorhabditis briggsae. Next base: position 9,559,094 of record NC_013490.2, on the reverse strand, counting down.
ACTGCTATAAGCGACCTGACATTTGCTGAAAAGATTTTCCAATACATCTCCAAGAACGATGACCGTCAAGCCAGTCACACTGGAATGCGAATTTCAAGAACCGCTTGTTCGGAAGAAGCGAAGAACTGTAGAGATCTGTTGACTCAAGCGAAACATAAACTGGCTGCTGCACAGACTCAGGATGAGGAGGAACGACGGTTGATAGAGAAGCAAGAAAAGGAGAAGATAGCATTGAAAAATAAGCTGATGGAAGAAGCAAGAGCTCGAGAAGAGGCTGAAAAGAAGAGAATCGAGGATGCAAAGAATCTTCGATTATCGTTCATAGAAATGACCAAGGATGTGCTGAGGCTTCCAGAGATTGTAGAGGAGAAACGAAGAGGCGGAGGTGGTCGTAAGCGACGAAACGATGATGGAGACGAATTTGTCAATGACAGTTCGGATGCCGGAAACTATGATGGGGAAGAAGGTGGCGAGGATGGCGAGAGACGAGAACGTCGGAAGAAGGATAAGGCAGCAAAGAAGGCGTCGAGAAAGAAGAGAGAGCGAAGAGATAGTGACGGAGGATCAGATTCAAACAGACGAGATGAGAAGAAGAGAAAGAGAAAGGAGGAGAAGGCGAGAAAACTTGAAGAAAAGCTCTCAGCCAAACAGTCCGCGAAGATCAAGTCACGTGCATTCCTGTCGTCATCTGAATCTTCTGATGATGATAAGCCAAAACCAGCTGCTGATTCTTCAGATGAAGAGGAAGACGAGAGACCGCCAGTGAATGAGTTTGGTGAGTACTACTAGATCAATCAGATCAATGTTATCCTTAAAATTTACAGATAGTCCTGATAGTAATGCCGGTAGTGATGAGGAGATGGCGGCAGCGAAGAAAAAAAAGAAGAAGGCTGTCGTGGATTCTGATGAGGGTTCTGACAATTCTGATGATGACAGACCGATTATTGGAGCTTCAGATGGTAAGAAATTGGAATTCAAAGGCAATCAGAAATGTCTTATTTTTCAGAGGACGACGATGACAAGCCGGCTGCCGGTGGTGCCTCCAGTAGTAGTGACAGTGATGTGCCAAAGGAGAAAGTAGTAGAAAGTGACAGCGATTAGTTTGTATTGTCGAATTAAAAAAGTGACACCTGAGAATTTGAAAACTTTTGCTTTTTTTGATCTACGAAAAAGTGCGGCAAAAACGTAATATTTCAGAATTTCGGCTCGTTCGAGCTACTTTCGTGTTTAATTTTAGTTTTTTTGCTTAAAAAAAAAGGTTCTAGAGATGCTAGCGATCATTTTTATATCAAGAAATCAAAATTTTGTTCAGAAAATCCCACTAAATTCACATGAATAAATTTGTTATCTACATTATCCGTTTTCGCTCCGCCCCCTCGTAAATCGACACGAGCGCCGTCTCCGAGATTTTCAGGCGTCACTTTTTTTAATCCGACAATAAATCCGAAATTGTTCAAACTTCATTTGTTTTGTTTCCATATGTACCCACCCTCTGTCGTTTTTCCCCCGTTTTCCACACCTGTTCTCTACTTCTTCTGGACCTACCATCATCATCTTTTATCCGAATCTCTTCTAATACAATATTCAAAGTGATCACGTCGTTTTTTCATGAGTTTTTATTTTTCTTCTCGCATCTCGTTTTGGTACATTCATAATTTTCTCTTGTTCTTTTTTTGAGAAGCTAATAAATAAAAGTTTTAAACCTCAAAAATCTTTTTAATAAATAGCCACAAATATAAATTACAAAAAATAAGTTAAACCAATACATAAAAATGGCAAAATTGAAGCTGGCAAAACCGAACATTACAAAACGAGCTACATCAACACAACACCACATAATAACACTGAGCAGATTCATGCAGTCGTTTGAGCTACCGTATCGTCGCGAATTCGTCTGAAAATATGAAAGCTGAAGAAGAAACATGCATCATGCAAAAATTTTCAAAAATCAAAAAAATATTCGAATGTTCCAAAGTTTCTAATTATCAATTGAACGATAAGTGCTCCCACCACTATCCATATGTCGAAGACCCGCCATCGTGAATGCTCCTTTCTCTTTTGAAGGTGTTGCCGGAGACGTGGGATCCTCGACTGCCTGAAAAGTAATGGGTTGTATTTAAAAGGAGACTCCACCGATTCCGAGGAAGGGGCACTTTATATCTCGTTTCAAATAAGCAATTTTGCAGACCACATTACGGTTCGGACCTTTTCCATCGGTCTCGAAAATGAACGGAGAGAACAAGTTTATGGTTATGAACCGTATCCTTTTTTCTGTAAATGAATCGCTGTTCGAGGTTGCATCAGAAGTGGCAGCAAGATATGTTTGTCTAGGAACTCTTTCAGGTAAATTTCTTTTTTTTACCTCTAGTTTTAACTATATATCATTTCAAGTGTGTTGCTCCGGATTCAACTTTC
>NC_013490.2:9553959-9556669 GCF_000004555.2 Caenorhabditis briggsae | reverse complement strand
GGTGGAGTGTCTAAAAGAAGGTGTGGACCGCGATTCGACGTGATGATGTTTGCGGAAACTACTGTAGAGTACCGTAGTTTCTGCAAACACCACCACGTCATAGTACAGACAGAACTCTTGAAAGGCAACAAAAAGGAAAGCCTACCTTCGTCTCGACTTTTTTCTCGTAATCGTGCTCAATGACAGCTACATCTCTTAATCTTCTTTCAACATCATCCCCATTCAGAACTAATAGTTTATGAACAACGGTTGATGGTGACGAGTTTTCACTATCGGCTGAGAACGACGATTCCGCTGGTTTCTCTTCCTGTAATAAACGCTATTCGCTCTTTTCTGAAAAGTCCTTTCAATCCCCACCTTAATGGTTTGTAACTCATTCTCTTCGGGTTCAACACTTTTCTTCCTACGATGCATTTTATGTTGAAGTCCACCTTTGATATTTACAACTTTCTTCTTCAAATCGTGAAGATGATCCATTCCCTCATCGATCATATTGTTAATACGCGACGAGGAGGTTTCTTTTTGATTCTCCTGAACCGGAATATCCTCCGGCATTCTCTTCATTTTCAGCGATGCATTCGTCACCATTCCTCGATGCTTCTGAAGCTCTTTATGCTGTGGTCTCGTCCACATCAATTCTCCTCGTTTCTTTTTACTCCACATGTTGTCAAGCAATGAGTTCCGAAGAGAGTTGATAACCAAAAGAGTATCGGGGAACATCTCATACTGTGCTCTCAAATGAATCGAATCAATTGCTCGTAAGGCCAAATCAGCAGCTCCGTTGAAAAGTGCCAAGTAACAACCGCGTAACAGATGATCCAGAAATTCACCAGTTACTTGCTGACGTGGCTTCCGAGAAAAATCTTCAATGACTTCGTGCGATTCAGTCTCGAGGACTCGGCTTTGGAAGGCCGTCTCAGGAAAGTTGAATCCGGAGCAACACACTTGAAATGATATATAGTTAAAACTAGAGGTAAAAAAAAGAAATTTACCTGAAAGAGTTCCTAGACAAACATATCTTGCTGCCACTTCTGATGCAACCTCGAACAGCGATTCATTTACAGAAAAAAGGATACGGTTCATAACCATAAACTTGTTCTCTCCGTTCATTTTCGAGACCGATGGAAAAGGTCCGAACCGTAATGTGGTCTGCAAAATTGCTTATTTGAAACGAGATATAAAGTGAATTTTGTTTATACCAAAACAGGAGTAATACCGACATTTCTGATAATTGGAACATCTGCTTGCACTTGGATTTTCACGGGGTCGTGATAGACGCTGTGATGGCGTATCGAAGGAATTCGAATGTCCTCCACCTGAAAACTAAGTTTTTCTTTGAGAGTTGAGAACGTCTCGGAATGTTTGCCACCTTCTTCTCATTCGTTTCAGCGTTCTCGATGATTTCCTCATTGTAGATAGCCACTAAGAACGTTTCGAACAGCGAAACACTCTTATGTTGTTTTTTAGACAATGCGAGGAGATACAACGAAACAAATCCGGGCACGAATTGCAAGGCATAAAGTCGAAGAACTCCTGAAATAGCTTGTTTTACATCTTAACGATCATTTAGACCATTCTTTACCTGATTTATAATATAAAGAAAGAATCTGAGCAATCGTAGTCTGAATCAAATCGACATCTGTGTAGTTCGATGCGATATAGCTTGCAGCCCACAATGAACTTGGAGCGAACTGTAAGTTATTATTAGAAAAATACCAATATTCAAAAAAAAACACTCACTTTGTTCAGGAATTTCTTTTTCAGATGATTTTCTTCTCGTTGATCAGCTACCTTTTTCGGGATAGCAGCTCCTGCTAATGCCACCTCGTAAAAGAAATCGGAGAGCTGATCGGCGTTCATTTTTTGTTATGACGAAGCCGAGCGGATGTCATGAAACCCCACGAAAAAGGGGAGGAAGGGTGGAAAGAAAGCGAAAGAGCGAAAAGTGTTGACCTAGAGTTTTCGTTTGTGTGTCTGCGTCTCCCTCGCGTTAGCACTAGGCCGTTGGATTTCCCCTTTTCCAGAGAAGGTTCTTTCCAATAAAGTTTCCATTAATGGCCATTTCCGACTTCATCCAGTTCTTATAAAAACATTAGAAAACCAAGAAATCTTACTATTAGTTTTCTTATGTTTTTTCTAGTTCTTCTAATACGGTCCCCAAAGAAGTTATTTCTTTTTTCTTTATTACTAAAACAGATTACAACCCGGAAGATGCATCTTGAAAAGTTCTATTCATTCAGCTATTTTACAAAAAGTTCATAAGTTCCAAAAAAGCCTTCGCTTATTTGCTTCAAAAACTATCATTTCCTGGAACCTTTTCTGCGGAATAAAAAAAAACTCTCCGGCTGAAGTTTGAAAATCTGAAAATCGTCTTAAATTGATCAAATTTATTGACCACTGCACTTGGGTTCAAGCGAGGGGGTCAGAAAAAGCGCCCCAGCAAACTCGTAGGCCAGAAGAAATTTAATAATTTTAAACATGAACGCGGGTTTGAACTAAGCATGACCTATCTCTATAACATCCCGGGTTGCCTGACGCGACACCCTCGCCCGTCGGTTAATATCGCCAGACGCTCATTCCGTTTTGCAATTTAATTCGATAAGTCAGCGGTGCGAGAAACAAGCGAGAAAGTGTAAAATATGAAGATACACAGACATTCAGAATACAGTACGTATACACACTCTGTTTTTCTGTTATTTTTTGAAGAGAG
>NC_013490.2:9538399-9553418 GCF_000004555.2 Caenorhabditis briggsae | reverse complement strand
CTCTCTTCAAAAAATAACAGAAAAACAGAGTGTGTATACGTACTGTATTCTGAATGTCTGTGTATCTTCATATTTTACACTTTCTCGCTTGTTTCTCGCACCGCTGACTTATCGAATTAAATTGCAAAACGGAATGAGCGTCTGGCGATATTAACCGACGGGCGAGGGTGTCGCGTCAGGCAACCCGGGATGTTATAGAGATAGGTCATGCTTAGTGCAATCCCGCGTTCATGTTTAAAATTATTGGATTTCTTTTGGCCTGCGAGTGAGCTGGGGCGCTTTTTCTGACCCCCTCGCCTGGACCCAAGTGCAGGTGTCAATAAATTTGATCAATTTAAGACGATTTTCAGATTTTCAAACTTCAGCCGGAGAGTTTTTTTTTATTCCGCAGAAAAGGTTCCAGGAAATGATAGTTTTTGAAGCAAATAAGCGAAGGCTTTTTTGGAACTTATGAACTTTTTGTAAAATAGCTGAATGAATAGAACTTTTCAAGATGCATCTTCCGGGTTGTAATCTGTTTTAGTAATAAAGAAAAAAGAAATAACTTCTTTGGGGACCGTATTAGAAGAACTAGAAAAAACATAAGAAAACTAATAGTAAGATTTCTTGGTTTTCTAATGTTTTTATAAGAACTGGATGAAGTCGGAAATGGCCATTAATGGAAACTTTATTGGAAAGAACCTTCTCTGGAAAAGGGGAAATCCAACGGCCTAGTGCTAACGCGAGGGAGACGCAGACACACAAACGAAAACTCTAGGTCAACACTTTTCGCTCTTTCGCTTTCTTTCCACCCTTCCTCCCCTTTTTCGTGGGGTTTCATGACATCCGCTCGGCTTCGTCATAACAAAAAATGAACGCCGATCAGCTCTCCGATTTCTTTTACGAGGTGGCATTAGCAGGAGCTGCTATCCCGAAAAAGGTAGCTGATCAACGAGAAGAAAATCATCTGAAAAAGAAATTCCTGAACAAAGTGAGTGTTTTTTTTTGAATATTGGTATTTTTCTAATAATAACTTACAGTTCGCTCCAAGTTCATTGTGGGCTGCAAGCTATATCGCATCGAACTACACAGATGTCGATTTGATTCAGACTACGATTGCTCAGATTCTTTCTTTATATTATAAATCAGGTAAAGAATGGTCTAAATGATCGTTAAGATGTAAAACAAGCTATTTCAGGAGTTCTTCGACTTTATGCCTTGCAATTCGTGCCCGGATTTGTTTCGTTGTATCTCCTCGCATTGTCTAAAAAACAACATAAGAGTGTTTCGCTGTTCGAAACGTTCTTAGTGGCTATCTACAATGAGGAAATCATCGAGAACGCTGAAACGAATGAGAAGAAGGTGGCAAACATTCCGAGACGTTCTCAACTCTCAAAGAAAAACTTAGTTTTCAGGTGGAGGACATTCGAATTCCTTCGATACGCCATCACAGCGTCTATCACGACCCCGTGAAAATCCAAGTGCAAGCAGATGTTCCAATTATCAGAAATGTCGGTATTACTCCTGTTTTGGTATAAACAAAATTCACTTTATATCTCGTTTCAAATAAGCAATTTTGCAGACCACATTACGGTTCGGACCTTTTCCATCGGTCTCGAAAATGAACGGAGAGAACAAGTTTATGGTTATGAACCGTATCCTTTTTTCTGTAAATGAATCGCTGTTCGAGGTTGCATCAGAAGTGGCAGCAAGATATGTTTGTCTAGGAACTCTTTCAGGTAAATTTCTTTTTTTTACCTCTAGTTTTAACTATATATCATTTCAAGTGTGTTGCTCCGAAAAAAGTGCCACTGTGTTTTGTTCAACTAGCTATGCAAATGCGCATTATTGATAAAGGGGCGTGGCGTAGCCAAATTGATGGCTGAGGATCAAACGTTTGATCCTCAGCCATTTCGTTGTCTGCGTCTCTTCACCGAGATGTTCTGCGTCTCTTCACCGAAACAAGATCTCTAGTTTTAGGGGAGAATTTTTTCATTTTTAAAAATTTGAAAAAGCTTCGCCCGCCCTCTTATCAAGAGAGCGAGCTTGCAAAGATAGAAAAAAAAACCCTGTGATTGACCAGTCACATCTTGTTTATAAATCTGGTTCCAATCTAAGTTTTTAAAAGCATTCGAACTCCTGGTATCCCCAAGAGCTTATAAAGCAACTACCGTAAACATTCTATAGAAAACCACCCTTAACTTTCAACTTTGAGCCCATATGTCTCAGTTCTTGTGAAAGATATCAAAAAGTGGTCTACTAACAAAATATTTATGATAATTGCAGAAACATTTTGTCAGTTGATCACTTTTTGATATCTTTCACTGGAACCGAGTTATCTCGGCTCGAAGTTTTCATTTTGGGTTCCCTTCTATCAAAGTGTTTACGGTATTATTACATTTCTTTAACTTTCATTGTATTACTCGAATTCTGTAATTTAAATTTGTGTCGAAAATCTAAAAAATGAAGCTTTATTTTATAAAACAAGAAGCGTTCGCGAGAGGGAATATTGTACCAGTGAGTTCGTTGTTGTTAGTCGCAGATTCAGAGTTTCGGCTACAGCATTTTTGAGACCGGTTTTTCGTGAGGAGTCGAAGTTATTGGACTAGATGGGAAGACTAAAAACGGAATGGGAAAGAATCAATGAAAGAAAAAAAGAAAGGGTAGCAGAAAAGGAATCGAATAAATGGAAGAAGATGATCCAATGGGCTGGGATTGAGTTACAGGTGGAAGAGAAGCTGTCGTTGTTTCCAGAAGTCGTTCTTCAACTATTCCTGAAATCAGAAGTGTTTTGAGATTTTTTTTTTCTGTAGAAAGAACTATAAAACAAATCACAAGAATAAATGAGCCTTTCAACTAAATTTCAACTTCTAATAGTAAGAACAAGGGAATCCAAGATTGAAAACAAGATTCTGAACTGAAATTTTATTCGCTCTCACAAAAAAAACAGGGAATAATTATTAAGTATTTACATTCACAAGTTTTAAATATATGTTTAATTACATCGATTGTCATAATTAATTAGTAGTCATCATTTAAGTATTGGCTCTTCGAAACAAAACCGGGAGAGGATGCAGGCAATGAACATAATAAATGAGAAATGAGTGAGTGTGAGAAGACGCGAGAGACAGAAAGAGTGACAGAGATTTTCAGATGGTACCTGTCAAACAGATCATCAACTCAGGAATTAGAATGGGGATGGGGTGAGTTTAAGTGGGGAACGGGAACGTACCGATTGTTCCGCAGGCTAGACGAGCACCAGCATTTCCAGTTGTCTTTGATTGGTCTGAATTTCCACGGCCCAGGTCATCAGTCTGAAAGAACTTATGATCAGAAGAAAATTTTTTTAGCTTCTCGAGATTCAAAATTCCAGATTTTCTAGCCATGAAATTTATCAAATAACGCATCTGCTCTAGTTCAAGCCCATCCTATGCATGCAATTTAAGCTTAGTTATTTCAGTTCCTATAAGATATATCAAAACATTTAAACTAATAAATTATTTGTCATAATATCAGCAATATTTCATCCGCTGACAGATTTTTGATATCTTTTACAGGAAATGAGATATGTAAGCTCAACTTCTATAGGCATATGGGGAAAACTTGTTACAAAAAGTAAAGAAGACAATCATTAGTGATTGGACCATAACGAAAAAAAATAATTCGGAGTGTACAAACATTTTGGGGTCATTGGGGTACAAAATGCTCAATTCGGGGGTACAAAGTACCTGAAAAAAGGCTGTACTCCCGAATTGTGGATTTTGTACCCCTAAATCACTTTGTACTCCCTTGTACCCCCGAATTGTTGTACCCTCCGAATTATTTGCCAAAAAAATTCCAAAAATGGTTTATTTTACCATGATCTCAATTACTTCGGTTCCTATCAGAGATATAAAAACGTTTTCAACTAATAAATAACTTATCATATCAACACCAATGTTTTATCAGTTGACAGATTTTTGATATCTTTCATGGCAACCTAGATAATTGTTCTCAAAGTTGACAGTTTGGGTGGGCTTCTATCAGTATTTACTGTAGTTAGGATTGTGTTATGAAACCTTTCTAGTGTAGTTTTTAACTTTTAGTTTTATGATGTTCTATTATTTGCACATTGTTTTCAGTTCTACAATATTCCAAAAACATCCAAAAGTCGTAAATATTTGTTTTGTTCCCTTTTTGCATAACTCAACTAGTCCCCAAATCCTTCTATTCTGACAACACACACCAGTGTCATAACAAAAAAACCATAGACCACCAACCTTCTCATGAATCACAACACTTCTACCAATGATCGAATATTGTCCACTGAGAGATGCAAGAGAATCAGACACCGAGATGGCAGTGTCTCCAGAAGCCTGAATCATAAGGATGAGGTACTTCTAATAGAAGAGCACTTACCGGTGACTCAATATTTCCCAGATCCCCAATGTGTCTGTTTGAATCATCAGGTGCTCCGTGACTCAATTTGTGTGGATTGTAATGGCTACCAGCACTCAAACATCCATTTCCAGTATCTCCTTTCTCATGAATATGGAATCCATGTTTTCCAGCTGCCAGTCCGGATACAGATCCATTCAACTGGAAATATAATGTTTGGAAAACAAAGAGAAAAGGCAAAGACTCACTTTCAGAAAACTTCCAGATTGATCGAAATCGATGGTCCCAATCAATTCGGTAGGGATTTGACCTTCTACTGCTTTGAAGATGTAAGCTCTGGCACGGATAACTGAAAATTCAATTTTAGAATTTCTGAATTTCTGAATTTCTACTTACCTTCAGAAGCAGCTTCAGTGCATGCTAGTAGGGCGAGAACCAAAATTACACGATTCTTCATTTTCTCTTAAAATTTTTAATCATCAAGAAATCAGGAAATCTAGAATCAGAAGAGGTGAAAGGTGTATGAGATGAATGATGACAACGAGTTTTTTGAGAATACAGGGGAGATTCTTCTATTCTGTTTTCTATTTCTCTTTCTCTCTTCAAAAAATAACAGAAAAACAGAGTGTGTATACGTACTGTATTCTGAATGTCTGTGTATCTTCATATTTTACACTTTCTCGCTTGTTTCTCGCACCGCTGACTTATCGAATTAAATTGCAAAACGGAATGAGCGTCAGGTGATATAAACTAACTGTTTTTGGGGTTTAATCAGGAAAAACAGAAAGTTCTAGTGATTGGAATATCCAATAGGAAATCTAATTTATCAGAAATTGAAAACGGAAAGAAATAAAACTGAAAGTGAGTTTGAATGTGGAAACTAAATGGGTCTACAGGAGGAAAGAAAGTCAAAGAATAACAAGAAATATAGGAATTGAAGCGGCTGTTAGAGGTTTTCAAGACCTAAAGCCTTCATTATCATAAATAAATTTACATAAGGAGAAACTCTAATAGAACTTCCCTTCAACTTTCAACTTTGATCTAATATATCTCGGTTCCAGAAAAAGATATCAAAAAGTGATCCACTAACAAAATATTTTTGATATTATGAAAAATACTTTGTTAGTTGGCAGTATTTTTATAAATTTCACAGGAACCGAGATATCTCAGCTCAAAGTTAGCGTTTTGGGTGGCCTTCTACGAGATTGATGTTTTATATTTCTTCAACTTTAACAATCTTCCCCGGAATCTTATAATTGTAAAATAAAAATTTGTTTTTCCCATTTTATGGATTCTTCAGACATTTTACAAAGGAGCGTATGTTTCTCATTATGGTCCAATCACTAATGATTGCATCCCATACTTTTTGTCACAAGGGCATATGCTTAAAGACTTGGAAATTAAAGACGCAAGTTATAGCCTTCAGCCAACGTTTGTCCGCCTTTCGGCAACATCTGCCTTACTTGTGAGCTATTAACTTTGAGCTAATTTATCTCGGTTCCAGTGATAGATATGAAAAAGTGATCAACTAATAAAATGTTGCTAATATTATGATAAAAATTTTGTTTGTTGACGACTTTTTGATATCTTTTATGGAAAGTGTGATATATAGACTCAAAGTTGGCGGTTTGAACGTTCTATTAGCGTGTTTACAATAAGCAAGCTAGGGGAGGGGATCTTCTATTACAAGTTTTGTAAGAATCTCTTAACAAAAAAAAACAGCTAGAAAACAATGAAAACGATGAACATCAAGGTTGAACCAAAATTTCCAGGTCACTGGTAATCCCAATCGGATTAAACAAAGGTTGAGGTGGAAGAGAAAAGGTAGAAGAAACGAAGCTGGGCGAGATTTTTTTGTTTTTGCTATTGTTCAAATTTTCTACCAAAAGTCGGTTTTTTTTTCGAAATGAGAAGTTGAAAGAAATATTTAAGTTTATCAAAGCTTTCATAAATATTTACTATATAGTAAATATTTATTTGATTATAATCAAATGAATGACATCAACCACAAACAATACCCCCGAGTTCCAAAGAATGCATCAAAAAATGAGACAATGAATGAGAAGGGTACAAACGAATCCTTATAAAGTTCAGGTCATTAAAAACTCCATAAAACCATCAAAAATCATCAGACTTCTTCATTTTTTCCTTTCTACGGACTACTACGGAACAAAGGAATTTATACAATATGTCAAGTTTTTTTCCTCCAAACTGTAATTTACCATATCAATAGGAAAGAATGGGTCAACGCTGAAGATAAAAGTATCGTTTTGTTTGTATCCAATTGGATGAAAAAAACGGGTTGTTGCGGATGAAGGAAAGAGGAGAAAAGATGAAGTCAGTTTCAACATTTTATTAGATAGATTTGTAGAAAATATTTGTTTTGGAATAAAGCATTAAATGCCGTCAAACCTGTAATAGAAGGGTCTCCGTAGCTTTTAACTTTGAGCCAATTTCCTTGGCTCCTTTGCAAAAAGTTACCAGCTAAATAAAATGTTTATGAAAATATCAAAAGTGTATTGTTAGTTGACACATTTTTATATCTTCCATAGGAATTGAGATAATTGAGCTCGAACTTTACAGTATGGGAGCCCTTCTATTACAGGTTTTTGAGAAGTTTTTGAAATTTTAAAGTTTCAGGTCTAGAATGAACTACAGTAACTGTTAAAGTATAAATATCAAAAATCATTAAAAATGAAGAAGGATAAGTTGGCGAATGTCTAGTTTGTGGTCTCCCAAAAACCAATCAATCAAGTTCTTGAAAAATTCCCACGGGTTCTAGAGGAAACATGTGATCGAGAATGAAGGGGAATTCATAAAGTTAAAAAAATGATTGGAAAATTTCGAACTTCTTGTATTTGGATTTTTATCCTTAAAAAAAAACAAAAAGAAGGATGGGCTGGAGATGGGATTGGAGTGCTTGTGTGGGAGAAACGAGAGAATGTTGACCGATCCAAAAAAGAGGAAGGTATAGTATTTGATATGGAGACACGCAGACATTGTGATTTGATATGGATAATCAGAAAGAAGAAGAAGGGGGATTGGACAACAGAAAAGACACGAAAAACTGGGCATTTGCAATGATTGAGTGACATCGTAACGCGATGGTTGCGAAACGAGCTAGTGAGGAGGAGAAAATGAAAAAAAAAAGAATTAGAAAAGGAGATAAACAGATAAAAATATGAGATGATTACGGTCTGAATTGAGGTCAATTGTACTAAATGAGTCAGTGGATTCCTTGGAAAAAAAGAAAGCGCTTTGGTTTTTATTTAGTTTTCGGTACATACTAGTCATGTGAGAAGCAGATGGAATTTGAGAAATTCAGGAGCGGGCCAGAAAAATCCTAGAAATACCTAACAAAAAAAAAGTTGTCAAAGTTTGATTAATAATCTAGGAAGTACAGTACCGCACAACGGTTTTTGACTTCACCGTAAAGCTTTTAATAGAAGGGCCACCTTACTTTTAACTTTGAGCCAATTTTTCTTGGTTTCTGTCAAATATATCGAAAAGTTGTCAACTGATAAGATGTTTATGGTTATATCAGTCACATTTTGTCAGTTGACACATTTTTGATATCTTGCATAAAAATCGAGATAATTGAGCTCGAATGTGACAGTGCGGAGGCCCTACTATTGCAGGATTAAACGTATCTAAAGTTGAGCTTTTTCAACCAAAAATGAGAAGAATTGAAAATCTGAAAATGTTCCAAGTTAATTTTATTTTTTGAATTAATAATTTATCAGATTAATAATTATCGTTTGACAAGTTTTTTATATCTTTCATAGGATTCGAGATAATTGAGCTCAAAGTTGACGGTTTAGTTAGGCTTCTGATAAAGAAAATACGGCCATTATAATAATTCAGTTATTGTACAAGCAAAATTTAAAAAAAAAATTGAGTATTAGTTGAAACCTTATTTTTTCAAAACACAAGAGCCATCATCATCAAAGAGCAACAGAAATAGATGTTCTTTTAAAAGATTTTTCCTTCCTTTCGCTTCACTTTCAATGTTTGTTTTTAGTTTAATCCGATGAGGACCGTCTTTTTCTGCAGATATTTTTGGGTTTCGTCTTCAAACAGACTGCCGGAAATCGTTTGTGCATGGAGATTAATAATCGAAGCCTATCATTACCATATCTCCATTCTAACATTTTGAGATATTCAACACATTTCTGAATGGACTGAAAATGGCTACTATTATGCTTGTCTGAAATGGCTACTATTATGCTTGTCTTGTATTTTTTGCAGTCTGGATACGGTAGCGATATCGAAGCGGAGAGCCTAAATAAATAGCACACATAAGGTTTTCAGAACTTTCCATTTTCAGATTTAGAACTTTTCGTGACGATCAGCACAGTCTATTTCGCGGGCCACATTTTTGCAGCTAGGGTTACTGTAGTAGAGAAATTGTGCAAAAGCGCGTCGAGTGGTGCGCAATCTTCGCAACGTTCACCTTTCGTTTGTGAATTTTTTCCTGCTTCGCCTACATTCTAAAACCTATAAAAATGTCAGATGATTATTCCATGGATCAGTTTAAAGCGACACAGATGGTAAAATATTGCTAATCCTTTCTAATTTATATCCTTTTTTCCAGTTCGACGAAATCGTTTGGCACTTTCGTGCAAACCTGCCACTGAAAACAAATAGGAGTATGCTGACCAGTGTGGAAAACAGTTTCACTGGGAGAGAGGCGCTCGATTTCTTGCTTGTAGAGGTGCCACATATTCTTCCTGGCAAGGTGACGACCGTCGAAAAAATGGAAAAATTGTTCATGATGATGATGGATTGGAAGATTGTCGCAGAAGCTTTCCCGAAGAAAAATCAGAAGAGGCGCGAATTCAGTGATGCGCGAGTATATGTGTTCGCGAAGAGTTTGGATGAATTGCGGAAACCAAAAGTGCGGTCCCGTCGATCTGCATCGTTCAGTGGTGCCAGAAACAGTGTGAAGTAGTTTAAAGCAATGATTTTGTTGATATTTAGCTGTATGAATTTTAGACTGGTTCAAACAACTTCACCATCCGCTACGGTAGTCAGAAGACCAAAAACGCGGCTATCCAGAAGGTTATCGAGATCAAACGGTAACGTCGATAGAGCTGGTGTCGATAATGATCCGCGCGGAGTAGAAAATCATGGATTCGACGATCGCCGTGAAGATGAAAATCAGTACAAACAAACGAAGCGTACGAGAGCTCCGAAAGTTTTAAATCGGTCATTGGAAAGTATCTGCCCGGACCACGACTCGGATAAAGAAAACCATACAGAAAAAAAGGAAAAAGTTTACGATTGGTTGCCATTTTTCAAATCTCGACGGTACCACAAATCACATCAGCCTACTCGTCGGTCCGTTTCACTCGATCGAAACCATTGTATGGTAAAAGCTCAAGAAGATGAAGAGGAAGAAAAAGAGGAAGCTGTACGAAGCAAAATGAAAATCGCCACTCCTCCAATTCGTGAATCTGTGAATGAACAAGTTTTTCTGCATCCAAGAGGACCACTTTCTACTGCTCCAGCACGCTATCAAAACCATAGAACTAGTCTTGTGTGTCCCAATCCAGCATCTTTGTCTCGTGGAAGAATGTACGAGTCAATCATGCGAAGATCGTCGATTGTACCACCAACAGATCCTCCGCCACCTGTTCTGAAAGATTGTATTGTGTGGAAAACAGAGTTGCTTGAAAAGCTTGTAAATCTGTATGGACGTCCTCTTCCAGGCGAATGGGCCTCTAAAGTTGACGGATATGATATTAGATGGAATACACATGAAATAGATTCGAATGATGGAGTTGTCAAATCGAGATGCTCTGGACTCCAACCGGATTATCCAACAACTATTGTCAACTTCATGGATTATCTCGGACGTTATCCCTTTTCATCTGCGAAAAAGCTGGATTTAGCTCCTGAACTCAACGTCAATCGCATGTTCGGAACACTTGTAAACCGCCTCGAAGATCTAAACGCCCCACTTCAGCTCGACGACTGCTTATTACTTGTGAGTTTCCTCAGCAAAATGGATGGCTTCGCATCGATGCTAGAAACCGGAGCATCTCACCGATGGTCAAAAGTGATGATGTCATCTGCATCGAGTATAGAAGAAGCCGGACTCATGGTGGATGGGTTCTCTCGTGATATTCCAGCATGCGGAATCCGCGCTTCGAAGCAGAGAAGACGAGCGCTATCGCCATTCGACAATAGAGTCAATCTGGTGATTCAAGGTATACATTTGATTATTTCTCTTACTATTAGTATGAATCTCTAAATTTATAGAAGAGAAGTTGTACAAAATCCGAGAGCAATGGCTCATTGAAGCAATTCAACTTGTTCTTCTTTCACTCCCCACATCTCGACGTCGTAAACTTCACAAATTCGTCTGCTTTATCAAATCGATTGAAACGAATCAGCTTTTCGACCTTGCTGATCCATCAAACGGCTCTTCGAATAACCGTGAAGCGGTAATAACGGTACATTTGAATACGATTCAAAAATTTCTGAATTCAGGCAATAATTGGATTATGGACGGGTGTCTGTGGCGGTTGCCGAAAACAACAAGGAATGCTTATCA
Organism: Caenorhabditis briggsae; assembly: GCF_000004555.2. Taxonomy (NCBI): domain Eukaryota; kingdom Metazoa; phylum Nematoda; class Chromadorea; order Rhabditida; family Rhabditidae; genus Caenorhabditis; species Caenorhabditis briggsae. The sequence goes on along the minus strand of NC_013490.2, from coordinate 9,542,503 downwards.
CTGCGGTTCTACTGGCCAACTACCGAACACTTTTCGCAGTTCCTGAAGAATTCGTTGAATGTGTTCAGCGACTGGAGTACGCACAAAACGATCAGAATGAGGATCCACAGTATGCGAGAATCAACAAAACGCGAAGAGTTCGGAAGCAACCTATAATGGAAGCGTCGCTTTCTTCTCCAGCAGCATTCAAAAAATATTCGAAAGATTCAAAAGATATCACAGTAGAAAAGTCAAAGAAAGGATTGTTCACTCGACTTCTCCGGAAATAAACAGGAATCATAGACTTCATGTATGTATTATAAGATATTTATGCTCTTTTTTATTTTGTACCCACTCATCACACCCCATTGTCCCCTCTCGATATCTATTTCTAACAATTTGGGTTGTCTTTTTTCTTGTGGATAGCTGAAACCCCGAGTCGAATTGATCTGTACCATAAAGATTCGTATCAATTTATGTGGTTGCTGTTCTACTTGTTGGTTTTTGTGCCATTTTAATCTCATATTCATTATCTTGTCCCATAACGAAGGGGAGAGCTGGGTAGAATAGACTGCCAAAGCCTGAAGATTGCAGGAAAACACCAGAGAATGGTTCCCTTTTTCTCTTTTCTTTCGATTCTCGTTCTTTTTCTTCTTCTTCTCTAGTTTCTGACCAAAAATGCAAGCTCGCTCTGCTGTGGGGGTCGATCAATCGCCAGTCATTGGTCTTTCGTGTATTCTTCCCCGCACTTGACGATTTCGCTTGTTTTTTAGATCTTTTTCTTGCTTTTAACACATAAATATAACTATTTTCAGAACCAACCATGTCTGGAGGTGGTGGTAAAGACAGGATCGCGGTTTTCCCGTCGAGAATGTGAGTTTCAAAGCTTTAATTGAGTTTTTGTTGAGAATCTTAAAATTATGGGTTTCAGGGCGCAAACGTTGATGAAGACCCGTCTGAAGGGAGCTCAAAAGGGTCACTCGCTTTTGAAGAAGAAGGCCGATGCTTTGAATCTCCGTTTCCGTGACATCCTCAAGAAGATTGTGGAGGTAGGCGGATATATTCCATAAGTGGGTCAAACAAAAATTATTTTTTCCAGAACAAAGTTCTCATGGGTGAGGTTATGAAGGAGGCCGCCTTCTCCTTGGCCGAAGCCAAGTTCACCGCCGGAGACTTCTCTCATACCGTCATTCAGAACGTCTCCCAGGCTCAATATCGTGTGCGCATGAAGAAGGAAAACGTTGTCGGTAAGTTTTAAAGAATTAGTGGATCACATAACAAGGCTTACTAATTTCCAGGAGTCCTTCTGCCAGTCTTCGACGCTTACCAGGATGGACCAGACGCCTACGATTTGACTGGTCTGGGAAAGGGAGGAGCCAACATTGCTCGTCTGAAGAAGAACTACAACAAGGCTATCGAATTGCTCGTCGAGCTTGCCACCCTTCAAACCTGCTTCATCACTTTGGATGAAGCTATCAAGGTTACCAACAGACGTGTGAACGCCATCGAGCACGTCATCATTCCACGTATCGAGAACACTCTCACCTACATCGTGACCGAGTTAGACGAAATGGAGAGAGAAGAGTTCTTCCGTATGAAGAAGATTCAAGCCAATAAGAAGAAACTGAAGGAGCAGGAGGCCGCACAGAGAGCTGTAAGTTTCAAAAATTGTAAAACTAATGTTTGCGCATTCCAGTTGGAAGGACCGCCGAAGGAAGAAGCCGGAGGGACGCATTCAGAGAATCAGCCACCTCGGAACTTGCTCGCTGTCGAGGAAGATAATTTGCCGGTTCTTTTCAACTAAATATTCCATATTTCGATTGCCTACTGCCGAATGTTACCAGAATCTATTCCATCTTGTGGTTCTGAATCAGTATCCGTATGCTAGTCTCTTCCCTCCCCGCCCCCCCCCCCAATTTGTATTCAAGGCTTCTCTCTAAATTGTCACTAACGTTTTGTTTCCTCTTTCTTCTTCAATTCAACAAGACATTCCATTCAACTTTCCGTCCTTTTTAACAAATTTATCTTGTGAATATGTATTCCTTCAAAGTTCTAACCATTCTTCTTGTCCTTGCTTGCACCTTTTCCGTCTAGACTCGTCGTGATAATTCATTAGTAAAGATTTGTGTATTGCAATAAATGAGCACCCTTATATATGCCTTCTCTTGTTCCCCCACTTGTTATCGTTCTTATTCTTACTTTAGATGTCGTCAAGAGCTTGCTCGCATATAATTCAGTTATTTGCATCGACTGAAAGTGACACAAGAGGAGCCGTTTTTATAATTGCATTTTGAAGAGCGGAAAATGCTCGAAAATGGTGGAATAGATACTAAAAAAGAGGCCAGAGAGAAGAACCAAATATTTATGCGAAAAAAACCATTTGGGCATTTTCTTCCCAACACATTCAGATATGAAATTCAGTATTTTTTCTGCTTGAAGTGATTTTTAAAAAATTTTTTGGTACAAACAATCGGAGCTGTGGAAGAGATAAAACGGAGCAAAACGAAAACTACCGTAACCTAAAAATATTGTTATTTTTCGGATTTTTCTTCTCGATTTTCGTGCATTTCCAGTCAATTTTTACTATCAAAATGTTTTATTTTCCGAATTATTGGAGAAAAATAATAAAAAACTCGACGAAAAGCAGTAAAAATCGATAACAAACCCTGAAAATGCAAATATTTTTAGGTTACGGTAGTTGTTGGACCTTCGGCCACGGCCACCAGATTTTCTCTTCCACACCTCCACTTTTTAGTACCAGAATAATACTCAATTTCAATACATTTTTTTGGACTAAAATCCTCCTATTACTCTTCCTCATTCATTCATTTTGCTCATCCCATCGATCCTTTTCTTTTCTCTTCATTTGTCTCTTCTTTTAGCCCTTCTCTTCTACTCCTCAATAAACAAGAGACCCATATCCCGTTTCTGGCTCCTTCCTCGCTCTCACCCTCTTCTTTGCTTCTCTTCCTTTCTATCAAGCATTTGACTTCTTCTTCTTCTCACTCTCATGCTCAACGAGCACCGCATTCCAAACGCGCCGCTCACCAACACCTTCTTAGATTCTCAACGCTCAAATGTTTCAGTTCTTTTTTTCTTAGTTTGAGAATCTTTTTCAATTTTTCATCTCCCTTCCAAGAATCCATGGGCCACGTGTACAAGTAAGGAGGGTAGAATTGGGAGAAGAAGAAAGAGCACGTCGCCTCGTTTCACTTCGAACCGCCCTTCTCTCTGTGGTCGTCAATAAAAGCGAAACGGGAAATGACAGCAGTAAATAGAATGAATTTTTTCTCCTTTTTTTGATTTCGAAGTGACGCGGAACCATGAATTCAGATCTGCCGTTAACATCCCCCTTTCTTGAATCTGAATCTACTTATTTTGATAACTAACTGTTAAAATGACCTACTTCCACATAAACAAGTTAACGAAATTGTTTCGATCTGTCAATAACATATGATCCACATCCCAAAAGGAGACGCAGACTGTTCGCGCAATTTCTCGCTTTCTCGCTTTTGTTCATCTTTTCACTTCCTCAACAGCAACCTGCGAACTTTTCAGGAGCCATGTCACTCCTCTTCGATCCGGGTTTTGTGATACTTCGAGAGGACCAGAGTGTCAAACTCTTCAACATCATTCTCGTGATGTCACAAGTTTTTGGTACGTCTTCAATTAAAAAGATTTTAAAGGAGGCCAGACATGAAAATTTTCAAAATTCTAGTTTTTTGATATATGACATATTACAGTCAGAAAATAACAAGGGACACCAAACCATAACTCCTTGTTACTGTACAAGCAAGAACGCGGCCGTTCTTCGAAGCGGCGCCAACTCCTCGTTTCATAATCGTTTTTGCGGCAGCAGACGACAAGCGCCTTGTGGTGTAGTGGGGGCGCGCTTGGTTATCAGTCGCGCATCGCGGGTTCGATTCCCATCAGTTCGTTTTCGTTTTTCTTTCTGTTTTCATGCGGCGACATCATAGAATGACCGAATAACAAGAAAAGTAGGGAATAATTGCCAAACAGTGAAGAAATCTAGTGTATTCTAAAAAAATAAATGCTCGTCAAGTAGCGCGCATTGGGTCGCAATCGCACGATTTTCCGTCAGAATACTGTCTATTCAATAAAACG
>NC_013490.2:9504028-9538176 GCF_000004555.2 Caenorhabditis briggsae | reverse complement strand
CCTGCGGCGCGCCCACGTTTTATTGAATAGACAGTACATGGTCTCGCTCCAAGAAAATTCCGTAGACTTTCGTGTCTGGCCTCCTTTAAAAATGGTAGTAACTATTTTCAGGAGGAATGGCTGTTCTTCTAGTGACAATCTGGATGAGCAAATTCGAGAGTGGATTCGCGTGGAGTGAGGATCCAGACAAGGAATTCAACTACCATCCAACGTTCATGGTGATGGGCATGGTGTTCCTTTATGGAGAGTCCATTCTCGTCTACCGTGTTTTCCGGAACGAACGAAAAAAGTTCAGCAAAACTCTCCACGTCATCCTTCATTCCATTGTTCTTGTCTTCATGTTAACCGCCTTGAAAGCCGTTTTCGACTATCACAATCTCCACAAAGATGCATCTGGAAATCCAGCTCCAATTGTGAATATGGTATCTCTTCATTCGTGGATCGGATTAACTGTCGCCATCCTCTTCTGCACTCAATACGCCGTCGGATTCATCACCTATTTCTTCCCAGGAATGCCTATTCCGATCCGTCAGCTTGTAATGCCATTCCATCAAATGTTTGGAGTCCTCATCTTCATCTTCGTCTCGATCACTGTCGCAATGGGAATCTCGGAGCGTGCCGCTTGGAAGCATACGTAAGTTCAAACATTTCCAAACCCAGTTCAAGCAAAATTTCATTACAGTTGCTGGACCAAGGAAGGACAAATGTGTGCTCAACAAGCTGTCTCCTCTTTCGTCGGCGTTTTCACATTCCTCTACTCCGTTTGTGTTCTTCTCCTCGTTTTGAACCCACGCTGGAAGCGTCAACCACTCCCAGAAGAGGAAGGTCTTCACCATCTGACTTCCAGTCACTCTATGACGGATTGATGTCATTTTTCCGTAGCATTAATTCCCCATATCTATTTATTTATATTGCACCCAAGATCTCAATTACTAACCAAAATTGAATTCTAATTTAGAAACCCCCTATGGTGAAGAAGTTACCTACTGTAAAATGAATAAATATAAATTGTTGAATTGCTTTATTAAACTTTCAGATGAGAAACGAAAATATTGATAAAAAAGCGAAACCGAATAGAAAAAATACTCCTGGAGATATAAAATGAACTGATAATGAGAATAAATACGATAAATACATTTAGTTGATGATAACTATATCCGAGATCACAAGTAGATGACTGAGTAATAGTTGTTTTAAAAATTCAAATCAAGTCTCCTTGGCTTGTGCGAGGTTGAATTCGTTGCTGACGACGTCGTGGCGAGAGGACTGAAAGAAGTGATGTTCGGGTTATACATTTTGCTTCCGGCAAAAACAATTTCTATATTTCCGAAACACTTGAAAAACAAGGTAGAGATTCAATTAAGAGACAGCTACAAACTAAAGAAAAATTGTTTTGATGATTTTAGAACATGTGATTGTACTCATAGTATAAAAAGAGTCTGTTGGGCTAGATCGAGATTATTGTATTATCATTATCTGGATCTTCAGTATGCGATTATCTGTAAGACCCAAAGCTCTAGTGGCATATTCGAATTTTTACTTTTTCAGATAATTATACTTCTGATTGCTCTATTAATTTGTGGATCTTTTGCGAGAAGTACTGGTTCTACATGCACCGAAGCGTCAGAATGTCGCCCTCGTGAGGACTTTGATGCAATTTGCTATAGAAACGTTTGCCATTATTATCCCAGCTGATTTTGATAGTCTGTTTTTCTGTTTTACAATAAAATATATCACACTCACCAGAGCCTTTTCCGGGCGACACTTTCAGAATTTTCTCGGGAATCACTGTTGTTAAATTGTTCTCTTTCAAACTTTGCCAATCTGCCTTCACCATATTTTCACCGTACTCAAACTCGACGCGTGCTCTTTTCGATTGTTCTTGAAAGGCGTTGTCATCCAGTTTTCGTTTCGCCACCATCATCACCTGATTTTGGCTATTCTTCAATTTCAGTCGAGCGCTCAAAATTCCTCTTTCAAGTGCTGGAAGGAGGCCTCGAGTTCTGGCTTTGGCTCGATGCTCGTCGGTTCTTTCGTGCTGAAAATTACGAAACTAATGTTAAATTTAAAAAAAAACTTACATCTTTCCTCTCTCCACTGTATTCTTTCTCGCAAAACTGACAAAATTTATCCTTCTCATCCATTTTGAAAGGTTTCTTATGTGGCTCGTATCGACCCTTCACGAATAGATCATACTCTCGAACTCTTCTCTCTTTCAATGCCGTTTCTGCGATTCTGAATACTGAATGACCCGTATCACTACCGCCGTACAGAGTATCATATGCTGTTCTGGGTATACACCGAATCTCTGGTCGTTTAGTAGGAGCTTCGACTCGCACAAATACTTTAGCAGTTCTCGGAACAGAAGATTGACGGGACTTTGAGGATCGTTGAGGCACAACGGGTGTCTCAGTTCTTGTCAGGGTATCTTTAGTGGCTTTGAGATCAGTCCGTGGTCGAATGGTACTGAGTGAAGTTGTTGCCGATGTGGTATTCCCTTTTTTATTGGCGAAGGCATCCATTTGTTTTAGGAAACTCTGGGGAGTTCTGATCTGAAGACAAGAACTTCATTTTCAGTTGATTTTCGGTCCTTTTCAGGTGTTGGGAGCTCGGCTTTGAAAATTTTGGAGAGTGTAAAACAGACCCAGATTGAAAACTTTGCATCCACACAATTTTTCAGAAATTTCGAGTTTTTTTAAAGATATTTGCTGTTTTCTGAATGACACCTGTTTCTTCACGTTTTCAGTACAACAACCGGTCAAGAAAGGGTGTCTTTCAGAAATCGGAATATAAAAGAAATTTCCAAAAATTCTGTGGATGCAAAGTTTTCAATCTGGGTCTGTTTGACACTCTCCAAAATTGTCGAAATAATCAGAAACTTGACAGCAGAGCTCCAGGCTTCTCCGGTACTGTATTATGTGGTTACCTTGATGTTCTTGGTGAGTGCCTGACTGAGAAATGCTGGAAGGGATTTGAGAACCTATAAATCACACGTTCTATACTGTTTAATGATTTTCACCTACTTTTTCATTAAAATGTTGACTGCCATCCTTTTTCTCGAACTTCAATGCCATCGGATTATCAGAGACAACAGCATGCGGGTCTACTTCTCCGAACGAATCCATAATGTTCGCTCCGTAATTCAGAATTCGTTCAGCTACCTTTGTCCGCCATTGTCGATTTCCAATATCTAGGAGAAAGGATTTTCCCTAAAAATGAAACCATTCTATTTTGGCAAATGAAAGCTGAGAACAAACAGCTAGTAATTTGGAGTTTGAACCCATACTTGGCCTTCTTGTGTTGCTTGATGTGTGCCTCATATCACTCGCCATCTGAATTCAATCGATATTTCGAACTATTCTGTTCAGAAACCAAAAGTATTTCTGTAAAATCGATAAACTCCGAAAATTGCTTCAAACGATTACTAATTTGGAAGTTTTATAATTTTTATTATATACTTTTTTAAAAACAACAAATTTATAACAGGGGAAGAGGACTAAACTACAATGACTGTGAGTCCTAAAGAAGGAAACATAGATAAAGAAGAAGAAAAAACAAACACATCAGTTAGTGGAGAACGCGTGATTTAGCATACTCGATGTAAAGAATCGCCTTTAATGATTAATGTCGATGAAGACTCGTGTCAGAATGACAATTATCAAAATGGTGATTTGGGGGAAGGGATAATGTTATTGATGGGGAGGGACTGAGAACGGAAAACATGTGAGAGTTGGGGAGATAGAATTTCAAAAAAAGGGAATCGAAACACTGCCAGAAGCAAGTATCTGGTGATTTTTTGAGCAAATTTGGCTTTGAGCGAAAGAAATGGTGTGAAATCTCAATAGACTAAATTTTAAAAAAAGAAAACTAAAATGCAAAAAATTTGACACTCTGCACTGCCATTAAAAAAACTACGCGTTTACTGCATTTCGATATCTACACTTAGAAAAAAAAGCGAACAATTAGTCTTGCGACTAAACAAAAAGCATTTTAACAGAAAACTAAAAAAAAACATTTCAACGAAAAACTGATCTATATACTAAAACTACAAAACCTAAAATCTACTATAAAAACAAAAAAAATAAGGTAACAAAGTTTAACAGAAAACTAATCTGGCTATCTAGTCTAAGGTTTCATTGTCTAGTTGAGCAGCGACATCAGTGGCTTTGCTCTCTTCAGCAGTTCCGATTTGTTCTTTTTCCAGTGCCGCTAAATTGGACAGTCCTGGAATTCCGATTATCATTATCCCGTTGATGATATTCAAAATATCAAAAAGTGCACTGATTGGTGGAGGTTGGATCTGTAATCACTCGAAATTGGAAACAAAATGCTGAAAATTTAATCTCACCTGGAACAACTCGTTTATGTTTGTGTTATTGTCTGGGTTAAGCATTTTCTTTTGGAATGTAACAGCTTGTTGGGTCAGAGTACGGAGGTACTCTCCAGAATCCTTTACTCTTTGATGATTCTTTCCATACAGCTCAGTATAAATGCTGGACGTCTCTTTCTCCGCAACGAGAGCAGCACGGAAATCACCACGAGCGGCATGTGTCCTTGCAATCAAATTCGAGATCAGTCCGGTCTTCAGCTTTCTTGGTTCCCCAATAGCTTTGCTGATGGCGTCAGCTGATTGAAGGTATTTGAGCGCTGTGTCATATTCTTGGATGGTGAACAAAATCGTTCCAATGTTGGCATCAATTTGAGCCATAATAGGGTGTTTCTCTCCGAAGACGAGGTTCATGAGGTATCTAGCGCGGTAAAGAGGACGGAGAGAGCCTGGAATGAGAAGTGCACCGAACGCGAAATGAGCCAGATTGATCTGAAAACATATTAAAAGATAATGAATGAGGGAATTCTGAAACTCACGTATTCAATGATGGTGTTCCCGGAATCTAAACCGATCAATCGTTCACTCATAACGGTTGCTTTGTGTTGATGGTTGAGAGCCTAAAAATAAAAGCTCAAACTCGATTCGAATATATTATACTTACATCAGGTGTCTCTCCAAGAACATGTCCCAGTCTTGCCAACGCTCTCAAACATTGAGGCATGTCTGGATGCATAACACCGTAAACAGCAGTCATGATGTTTATAGCCTCTGATATGCATTCATAAGCTTCACGGGATGCACCGAGAGACATAGCATGTTGTCCACGAATTATCATCTTCTTGGCATCAACTGTGAAAGGTTGGTGGTGTTTTATTATTGGATAGAAGTTAATGATGTCGTCTTCAGTGAAAGCAGCAACTTTTTTCGCCGAGGAATCGAGTTGATAATCTCTGGCAACGATTTGAACTCCCATAATCTTGACAACGCGACGGAAGAGAGCAGTTTTTTGAATCTCATGTTGCTCGAGGAACTTGTCAAGAGTTTCCGTATCAATATGATATCCATAGTAATACGCAGATTCCTCGCAAATGCTCTTCCACAATGATGCAGTTGTCAGCGTTGCCCACACTCCAGAATTCTTCTTCTTACCGTTCTTCTTGCTACTCTTCTTATGCGCATGCGAAGCCACAGGGCTTGGCTCAGAAACAGTAGAGAACAGGCAGTTGAGAATGTGCGAAGTACTAACAACCAACTGATCAACTGGAGTTTGAACATTGATCTTGCGAATAACGTGCTTCGCTGAACGGGCAACGATGTCCGAGAGAACGAGTGGACGAGCGAAAGAGTTCGTATCTTGAACGCGTTTCCCGATTTCTCCCAGGTAACGAATATTGATTCCTTTCGAGTGCAGAATATCAGCGAGATTGTTTCCGTCAATTGGTTGCACGGTGCAATCCTTGAAGCTTTGTACAATTTCAGGAATTTGATTAGTGAGAAGGTACTCGGCGGCATCAATAACAACTCGGCGTTGACGTTCCAAGTTTTCGCTTGGAGCATGCTTCACATTAGGCGAGAAACAATCTGGATTGAATTTGATTACGAAGCGATCTTCATAGATGGAATGAATTTCCGCGCACGCCTCCTTGATGGCGTCCTGGACAATCTTATTCTTAGTTTCGATTTCCCTATCTTCGCTAACAGCCACGAAAACCAGTGAAAGCTCACTTTCTGCTTCAGCTGTAAGAAAGAAATATTGGAGACGTTGGAAAACACTTTTGGAATGACTCACCTGCTTGTTTTATCAGTTCTTCATCGTTCTTCTCCTTCGCTTCAGTAATAAGAGCACGAATCTTTCTTGCCGTTGATTGTATGAACATCACAAGTCTAGACTCGCAGAATTGATCCACCAACTCACGACGAAGAGCAGAAAGTTTGTGTGGGAACTTGCGTGGATATCCGAGGTCCTTTGCAGTCTCGGAAACTTCGGCATCTTCCAAGTAATGGACATCTGGAGGCATTGAGCGGAGAAGATCCAAAACGTATTTTCTTCCGTCGTTTCCAACAATTCCCTTAGCTTCGTAGCTAGTGAAGAGTTTCAATTCTTGCTCCACTCCGTCCTTAACACTAATAACATTGTGTGGAAGCATCTTCAGTTGCTGAGCAGCGTCTTCCAGCAAAGCGTGGTACTTTTCATCCGAGACAACAGTTTTTCCGAAATCAATCGATCCATACACAACTGATTGTTCCTGTTCGCGTTCAAGAATTCCAGGAATAATTGATTGAGCAGTAACACGATAACCTCTATAGTCGAAAATAGCCATACCAAGTGTATTCAACTTTGGATCTTCGAGAGTAGCGAACGCACGGACTCCTTGTAGATCAGTAGACGTGGCTGCGAACGCAGCTGCATCTCCTCCTAGTTCTTTGTAGTGATCTCTCACATCGAATCCAAGACTGAAGAAAATGTTGTTCCAAATGTACATATGGGTTTTCTTGTCTTCTCCTGGGTTGATTGCCAATATATTTCCATCCAGAATTGATTGAACACCTTTGGCTGCAGCATTGACGTAATCAGCATGAATCTTGTAATAGCTACGATCGCGAACAGCTCTCTCGGCAAGAGACTTGCGAGGCATCTCAAAAGTTGTCTGTAGTTCTTCATTCCAATCACGGAGGAGACCAGGCATGTGATCCTCAAATCCTACGCGGAACGGCTCGATGAGTTCAATCGCACGAAGCGAATCACTGGAATAGTTATCCGGCTTCAGTGGACTAGCGACCCATGTAGAAACTGGATAACTTGTTGGAAGGCGCTCAACAAGAGACTTCTCCACTCTTCTTTTCAAGATTTGCGGATATACTTTCTTAAATCCGGGACTGACGTTTTGAAGAAGTTCAATCACACTTTGGTAGATCGTTTTGTTGGCATTGGAAATGGTTGGATCGAATTTTTGTTCTTGTGAGTTGTTGACATAAAATCCTCTAGTACAGCATGTCAGGTGGTAGACACGGTTCTCAACAGTTGTCACATCGATATACAGAACGTCTCCTCTCAGCTTCCGTGGTCCTGGTGGTGGGTTGAATGGAGAGAATGCAATATCCTTCACGGCGATAAGCTCCTTCTGTTGCGGAACGACGAGATGGGCAAGAGAGCGTTCTTTGCATCCTGGGAGAACATAATCCGGAGGAAGAATATCAGATTGTTTTGACTCTTTTTTCTCGCTTGGATTCAAGTCAATAGAAGCTAGATAAGATTGAGCTTCGTTTCCGCATGGAGGCTCGTGTTGATCCTGAACAAGGCCAAATCTCAGAAGTTCGCGAACTTGGCGTAGATGAAGTCGAGCATCACGAACGGTGTATGGCTCATCAACAACATTGAGAGTACATCCATCGATAAAACCCGGAACAGACCGAACTTCTGAATAGTTATCAACAGCAGTCCCGTTCAAATAGAGCGAAAAACAAGTTCTATGACAAGTGGCTTCTCGATCCAGCAACGTTTGATAAAGTTCTTGAACTAGTTCATTGTCACTGAGCTGAAAATCGAGAAATGTAAAGCTTTAGTGATAGTGAGGAAGCTTACATGAAGATCGAAAGCCTCGCCGCAAGAAGGTTGAATTGTCACTTTCACGAGCTTGTCAGTTTGTTTGTCTGTAACTACAGATCTTTAAAATTGGTCGGTTACTCAAAACTCTTACCTTCTGAGGCATCTGGAGTGTTGATAGACGAATGACCCGAATCGTTGTTATCTTCTTCGTGGACCAATTCGTCTTTTCCGTTGACGACTGGTGCGTCAACCTCAGCTTTCAATTCGGAACCCGAAGTCATCTGAAAAAAGGACAAAGTTAAAATAGCCAAACGGATATATTTAAATTCGGTATAAAAAATTTATAAAAAGTAGATCCTAACAATAATTGCAACGTGAAGTATGATGCAATTGAACAGTGAGGAAATCAAAAAGAGATGTAGAAAAGAGAATGGCGAGTAGTGATGATCAGCAGGAGATGGTAATAAGAGACTTTAGATTATGTGCATCCTGTAGGGGTCACAGAAGAGCTAGCAGACTGCGAGAACCGTTTGTAGGAATAAAGGAGGTTGGATACCACACAATCTCCTACATTATTCTCTGTTTGCACAAATGACAAACACACGACACACTTGCATGTCAATAATAGGAATTCCTAGATGTTCTCATATCGAACTAAAAACCAAAACTATCTGATGCAATCAGAAAAAAAAAGAATCTGAACAGAGAGATAAAGAAAAAATGTAAAAATTGAGACGCCTGGAATGCGTCAATCAACACCAAGGCACCCGTTTTGCAGCTGGCGCCCTTTTCGTTTTTTTCTATCAGAAAATCATTGGAACACATCAATTTATCATTGCTGGTGGCGATGAATCATAGAAACAATCGGAATTGGCTAAAAACAGGGGGATCAGTGACGTCATTATTATTATTGGAGAGTACTGGTAGCCCTGCGGAGGACAGACTCTGCCGACAGGTCTCGCAGCGAAAGCAGATCTATATTGTATCCAATTCGTTGCGAGACCTTTCATGCTTTGAGACTTTTTTGTCGCGAATCAAACATATTTTTGAATCAATACGATAAACTAAATACTGTAAAAATAATTTTACTTCACATTTGCATAATGAATAACTCGAAAATCCGCCCAAATATTTTTGTAAAATCGACTGGAATTTCATTGAATATGCAAAATGGCTCACCGATTGTGAGACCTACGGTACAGTCTTCGAATGGTAAGATACACTTCCAAAGATTAATGAATAAATGCCAATCATCAGGACAAGAGAAGAAGCTGTTCATTGTCAGAGGAAATACGAGGCTCCCTGCATTTCTCGCTGCTGGTCCGAGCATCAGAAGATCACTACCTGCTAACATCGACATCGGAAGACCACTACCTGCTAAAATCGAAGTCGAGGAAGCAACCTCACCACCGCAACAGCTTATGGAGAAAGAAATCAAAGAAGAACCGATAGACGAGGAAGTGGAAACGTGTGGAGCAATTGCTAATATTACGGAATCTAGTGAGTAGATTCAAAACATTTTTAATTGAACCTGTAAAACTTTTAGAACCTATAAACCTAGAGGATTTCATGTGCCCCCCAGTGATTTCCCAACAGTCCAGTTCACGAATGCGAGAGGACGACCTAAAACAAGAACCTTTGGTTTTGCATCTGAAGACCGATGCATCGAAGGTATCTCCATCTCAATTACCACTACCACATAACTTCAAGAAAGAAACTAGACCGTATCGCAAAAGAAATCGTAAGCCAACACGAAATGATGACTTCATCTACGAAAATCCAGAATCAGCTGAGGAAAACATCGAGGATACACCTGAACCGTCGTCAAAAAGTAGTAAATCAGCTCAGGGAGATGGATGCAGATGTGAGTACATTGTTCCGGAACTCGATTCCAAAATGGATCGGATCATGGACAAAATGCATTTCATCGAAACACTAGCCAGATCAATGCTGGCTAAAGAACAAACCAACGCTATGGAGAAAAGTTTCTCGAATTCGGCGTTGGTCAAGGCGCAAAATGAGATTCAGCTTCTTCGGAGACAATTGATAATACAGAGGGTATTTCATTTGAATTATTTCTAGTAAAATAAAAAGTTTCATGATTTTCAGAACACAGGAGCTGTCCCACGACTTGACAACAATTTCTAATACTCTCCTCTACATTCCGTGTTGTCTGTACAATCTTGAGTCCTCCTGTAACTTAATAAATTGTTTTTTTTTTAATTTTCGTGTGTTATTTTTTTTTTGTTTTTCTGTGTGGTTTCTGACTTCCATACTTTATTCAACATGAGATAGCACTGATCGGGGTTCGAAGGTCAATCACCGAAAAACACGATTATTAGGTTTTTTCAAATAATCAATTGCTGCCGGATCAATTGCTACCGGTTTAATTGCTACCGGTGATCAATTGCAACCGGTGGTCAATTGTTACCACCTGATCAATTGCTACTGGTTATCAATTGCTACCGGTGATCAATTGCTACCGGTGATTAATTGCTACCGGTGGTCAATTGCTACCAAACGATCATTTGCTACCTGTGTTCTATAATTGCTATCGAATATTAAGATTGGTGTGAAACATAAACTGGCAAATAGGCAGATATTATGTTATCCGACAAACTGATACTTAGGAATTGCCCCAAATTCTGGAGGTACATCGAAAGAGGGTATATCGGTTGAACGGAGTACATTGACAATTGGGGTACATGTTATGGAGGGAAATTAAGAGCTGGAATTGTGCTTTGAAGAAGGGCCCATACTCCAGGGGTACATCGAAATAGGGTACATCAAGCTCAAGGGGTACATCTAGGTAGTTGTCTCAGGGAGTACATCTAGGCCAATCTCAGGGAGTACATCGGCCAAATTCTCCAGGGGTACATCAAAATGAAAATTGCTTATATTATCAGAAAACAAGGAAGAAGACAATTCTGATGAAATTCGTCCGTTTTAAAAACGAAATAATGTTCATATTCTATATAAAAATTTCACAAGATTTTAAAACTTAAATTGCATTCCGTTTCTTTCATAGTTTTTTGGCCTTATTCCTTGGAGTTTGTTTCATTTGAGCTTAAACCCACCGAAAGTAATTGACGAGTTATCACATTTTGAGTCACAAAAATAGGGAAATTAAAGTTCACAGCAGGCAAAAAGTCGAAAATTTGATTTTAATTAATGCGATTTGAATAACATTAAACCTAATAATATTTTTTAATGGGCCAGAACAAGAAAAATCATAGGTTTGAACATTCAAGTTCTCTGAAACTTTTTGGAATTTTCTTTGGCAACATGAAGCTATAATATCAGTAAAAACTTTCCCTCGCCCACCGAAACCCGTCCATAACTTCAGTGGTTTCTAAAACAGGAAGAAAGTGAGGAGGTTGAGAAAGCAACAACTTACGGAAGATTTCCCACGACGAGGTCTGAAAATAGGCACTAACTAGTTGAAAATGTTTAAATACGGCACTGAAATTTTTCTGTTAGATTTCATGTAGTTTTTTCACTTCTGTAGGGTACAAAATTTTGTAGAGATGAAGGAAAAACCGATGAAAGAGAATGAATAGCAATTGACCACCGGTAGCAATTAATCACCGGTAGCAATTGATCACCGGTAGCAATTGACCGCTGGTAGCAATTGATCAGGTGGTAGCAATTGACCACCGGTAGCAATTGATCACCGGTAGCAATTGAACCGGTAGCAATTGATCCGGCAGCAATTGATTATTTGCCGTTTTTGGCTCCATTGTGCCTTGTTTTGTTCGTAACTTTCAAGGGGTTTCCATCCTAAAATCGTTTTTTTTCTTTATCTTCACCAAATTTCTATTCCTACATTATACATTTTCAGATGTCCAGGAATACAGGTCATTCTCGTAATTCGGAAGATCAGCCTTCGTTCCAAAAACGAAAGATCACTGAATTGGTGAAACTCATTCCAGAATGCGACGGGTATCGATGGATAGAAAATGTGAACGAAACTTTTGAACTGCTCGATGAAAAAATGGGAATGATGACAAGAGTCATGACGTCGCTGATGTGTAATGAAGAACCAAATACAGTTTTCTCGCGTACCGATGTGCTGAAACGAGTACTTGAAGACTGCCGTGGGATCACTTCTCTGATGCAAATACAAAAGGTTGGAGAAGAAGAAGAAGACATTTTCAGCTTCGCTTCATTTTCAGATGAAACTAGCTGCCATAAGACACGAGATCCCTCAGACAATGGATTCTAATGAGATAAGGAGAGAAAACACTATTATGAGGCGACTATTTTCTGGAAAAGTAATTGTTATCGGAATAAAAAACGGTCACCTGCGTGTTTACAGACTCAGTGAAAAACATGGGGAATTTCACTCTGAGTCTGCAAAAACGGGGTGATATTCAGTTCATAATTCCATATGTCGTCCCAATTACATGAAATTAGGTTTTTCAGAGGAAGCTTCCAGTGAGTCCATTCTTGTTTAAAGTGCCAGAGACTAAGGTAAAATCCATAAATCTAATTTGCATAAATATGAGCTTATTAATTTCAGAGAAGAAAGGTCCTTGACATGAAAATGTAAGTTTCGGGAACGATTCGAAAGTCGCAAATGCTGCCGCGGCTTTAATATCCTTCTCCTTTTCAGTTCAAATGTATATCGGTCTGTGTACAGAGAATTCCTCGTTTATCCTTCGCCGATTTTCAAGTTGTCTGAATTCATATCGCACATGAATGAATTACCAAAACCGAACAGATATACTGAAGAACAAGTTCACCTGCTTGTTCCCGACTTGATGAGGCGAACCTTTATTAATGGATTCTCCTGTAATGACGGAACAGACTATATAGTTGTGAAGGAACTGGTAGGAATGGCTCACAACATACTTGTGAAATTTCGGCCCGGCAGAAAAAAAACAAAATTTTTGAAAAATGAATTTAAACAGCCGCCATTTTTGTCAAAGCGATAAACAACTTATATTTGAAAATTGTTATGATATCATGCTGTTTTTGTTTTTGAAAATGAATTTATTGATTTTTAGAATGTATTGAAAAATAACTCGAAGAAAAAAAACACTGAATACCTTTTTTCGAAACAATGATTCAACTTTTCGCTCAAGATTTTGAAGTTCGCGGTAAACTTCCGGGCCGACCGGGCCGACCGGGCCTCCGGGCCGGGCCGGTGAAATTCGTGTTTCGGCCCGGCCCGGCCCGGCCCTTCACAAGTATGGCTCACAATATTTTTTTTTTGAGAAAACGAATTTTTCAGTGTATGCAAAACTTAGGCAAACAATTGAGTAACTTCGTAGTAACCGAAGACGAATACATGACAGCTAGCGTTCCAAAGAGCCTTTCAGATTTGAAGGAAATGGTAATATCGAAATAATACCGAACCAATAAAGATTTATACTTTTTAGATAGCAAAACTTGAAGTACCTATTCTAGAAAAGTTGGACAGTGAGCTCTGGTCAATAGTGTCAAATATGATTCTGGCTACAGCAGTGAGGCAAGCCGGAGCTTACATCTTTCCTAATGAGTTTCCATCAAACCTTCAGAATTCGGTAAGACTTATATGTGTAAGCAGTATGTCAAATCAGTATTCTTCAGGTTTTGAAAGTTGTCACAACATTAATAAATTCTGGATTCATCGAAGAGTGCCAAGAGGATGGTCAACCTCAAATTTTTGCTAAGTGTATCAGAAAAGATACCGCTGAGAGACTCGGGGCCACAGTTGAGATACAATGGTGTTTGAACAACTCCTATAAATAATTTTACCCTCCTTATCCTGTGTATATTATGTAAGATGTTTCAAACAAAAAGAATATCTTATTTTCTAATAATCTTATTTTTTCCTAATAACTTTTTCCAATAAATTTTTTTCTATATGTGCAAGTGCGCGCTGTCGCGTTGTGTTTGAAAATAATGTGCAAATCAAGGAGACGCAGCGTTGCCGAGTCTTCGATTAACACAGACGCAACCAGTAAACGTTTATCCTCCATCTCCTTGTTCCTCAGTATTCTGATTGATTTTAATTTTTGCAATTTCAGAATGATACCAAATGGTTTTCCATTTATCAATCCGAATCTCATGGCAGCAGCTAACATTCAGCAGCAAATTCTTTTACAGCAGAGAGGTAAGATATATTTTCGTAATGGTTTGTACTTGCCGGGCATATTTGTTTTCTAGTCTTACGAATATTGTTAGATAAACTAGAAACAAATTCAAAGCTGGCGCCAGAATCTCGTCAGCAAGAAAATTTAGCAAATTTGCGAAACCCTGATGATTGCTCAACTAGAATTATTCAGATTTAATAATTTAAAATTGAACAGACAGCTATTTTTATTTTTCAAATCATTAATACAAACATGGAAAACAAAGACTCCATTCCAGTAGCCATGTCAGGAGCTGGCGGAATTCCACAAATTCCTATGATCCCGATGCCAGCTCATAGTGCCGTGGCTGCGCACGCAGCGGCAGCAGCAGCTGCTGTTGCAGCTCCAACCAGACCGTCTCCAATGCTAGTCCCTCCAGGAATGGGAATGGAAGATTCGACAGCGTCACCGGCTGAATCAGAGTGGTCGGAACATCCACACACCGATGGACGAAGCTATTACTACAACAAAATAACAAAGCAGTCGTCTTGGGTGAAACCAGATGCTCTTAAAACACCCCAGGAGGTAGAGCAATTTTTAATTTTTTTTTCCAATAGACGATCAATTGTTTTCAGAGAGCCGCAAGTGCGAAACAAGCCCAGCAAAGTGTTTGGAAAGAGTTCGAAGCCGATGGAAAACCTTACTATTACAACACAATTACTAAGAAAACGCAATGGGTTAAACCAGAAGGAGAAATTATCACAAGTAAGTATTCTCTAACCATTTTTTTTCACAAATTTTACGTTTCAGAACACGAGCAACAGCAGAAAACAACGACTACGACAACCACCTCTGTCACCATTGACACCAACGCCCTCGCTGCGGCTGTTCAACAAAAAAAAGCCGAATCCGATTTGGACAAAGCCATGAAAGCTACTTTAGCTGCTATGCCTAATGTTCCTCTACCATCGGAGAAGAAGGAAGATGACACACAAGTTAACGATGAAGTCGAATTGAAGAAAAGGCAATCGGAACGGTTCCGTGATTTACTACGAGATAAATACAACGATGGAAAAATCACTACAAGCTGCAATTGGGATCAAGCCGTTAAATGGATTCAGAATGATCCACGTTTCCGAATCTTGAACAAGGTTTCGGAAAAGAAGCAACTGTTCAACGCCTGGAAAGTTCAGCGAGGAAAAGAAGAACGAGTGAGTAAAAACAAAAAACAATTTATTAACAATGAGCACTAGGCAGCTAATCTAATGAGAGATCAATTAAACAGCATCTTTTTACTTCAACATAATTCCATTCTCGTTGAGTCTTTTTGTCGTCAGTTCGAACAATTCTTCTGGCGTTGCACTGGCATTCTCTGATTTCACTAGCTTGTACTCGTTGATGAATTGCTGCGAGACACTTGTTCTTGAACTATCCACTTGAATACCAGCTGTGCTTCGATACGTTTTATAGAATTTCCTGTAATTTTATCTAATTTGAAATGGTCGTGTCATGAAAACAACTAACGCTCTGAGAACGTCCTCTTCGTAAAATATCGGGCGAATTGGTTGATCAAACTTAGGTAACTTCACATTCCAATCCGGTGGTGATAGTGGCGGTGACGAGATGTAAACGTCATACCTGTAACAAAGTAGTTCAAAATTCGTATTCGTCGTAATGTTCTCACCATAATGGTCTATCAGCCCAACTCAGCTGTCCAGCGCGGATGAGTCCGGTAACACGAGAGAAAATATTTCCTGATCTTTCGGCGCGAGTGATAAACGATGACATTTTGAACGCCTTCGCTGAAAAATTTCCGATTGAAGCTCAAACGGCGACGATAGAATCGTGTGCGGCGCGAAAAAGTAGGCGGGATCTAGGCTCCGCCCACCCGCAACCGTGCGGCGCACTTTTCACCTGGGTTTTCCTCAGCTGCTTGCGCCAATGCTTCAAATCTTTTTACAAACAATATTTATGCTTTCAGGATGAAAAACGTTTGGCGATCAAAAAATCAAAAGAAGATTTGGAAAAGTTTTTGCAAGAACATCCAAAAATGAAGGAGAGTTTGAAGTATCAAAAAGCATGCGAGATGTTTGCCAAGGATCCATTGTGGATGGCTGTGAATGATGAAGATAGGAAAGAGATTTTCAAAGATTGCATTGTGAGTTGATTTATTGCTAATTTATTCGGAAAAGTTTTGTTTTTCAAGGGCTTTGTTGTTCGACGCGACAAAGAGAGGAAGGAACAATGTCGTACTCGCAATCTAGCGGCATTCAGTCATATTCTACAAAGTATGGACCAGATTATCTATAACACGACTTGGGCACAAGCTCAACGGATGCTCATTGAAAATCCACAATTCGCCGGAGACACAAATCTTCAGTGTATGTTTTTTTTTGAATTTTTTAAAAATTCCTATTTGGTTTTCAGTAATGGATAAGGAAGATGCTCTCAGCGTTTTCGAGGAACATATAAAGCAAGCCGAGAAAGAGCACGACGAGGAGAAGGAACAGGAAGAAAAACGATTGCGTCGACAACACCGAAAGACTCGCGAAGAATACCTTTTGCTTCTTGCTGGTCTACACAAAAGAGGAGAAATAACATCAATGTCTCTGTGGTCGTCCTTGTTCCCTATCATTTCTACTGATACTCGTTTTGAACACATGCTTTTACAACCTGGATCTTCACCACTGGATCTTTTCAAATTCTTTGTAGAGGATCTCAAGGAGCAATACATAGAAGATCGTAGGCTGATTAAGGACATTATGACCGAAAAAGACCTCCACATCATTGCGACAACAGATTTTAAGGAATTTTCTGAGTGGATTATGAGCCATCCAAAAGGAGAGAAAGTCGATCAGGGAAACATGAAGCTCTGTTACAATTCAATGGTCGAGAAGGCTGAAAACAAAGCAAAAGACGAGGAGAAGGAGTTGGTGAGAAGGAAGCGAAGATTGGAAAGTGAATTTAGAAACCTTCTCAAAGCTCACAACGTGGATCAATCTTCTGAATGGGCTGTTATCAAGCCAAAATTAGAGCAAGAGAAGGCTTATCTGGCCCTGGAAAATGACGAGGAGCGAGAAGATGCTTTCAATCATTACAAAAATGGAACAGCTGGACCTTATACTTTGGATGTTTTGGAGAAGAAAAAAAAGAAGAAGGATAAGAAGAAGAAGAGTAAAAGAAGTGATGTGAGTTTTAGAAGGGGTGGGGGAAGGGGAGGTTTGAGATGGAAAGAATTATTATTAATTTTCGTTTCTTACAGGGAAATTCTGACTCGGAAGGAGAAATTAGGGAGAAAGAGAAAAAAAAGAAGAAGAAGCATTCCAAAGAAGACAGAACGGATGATGAGGAAAAAGGAAAAAAGTCTCGGAGATCAAGAAAGCGCAGCCATTCCCACACTGATTCTCCTCGTCACTCATCTGATAAACGTAAAAGACAAGAATCTGAAACAGATTAATTTCACCTTGTTTGCTTTTTACCCCTTATAATTTCGGTCTCTGTTCCATTTTTCTGCAATATAAAGTTGCCTAAATAATTTTTTATGATAATAAAAATTTTCTCTTTTTAAAAAATTTCTTTTTCTTTTTTTCTGTTCTTTTTCTCTAGGTGTTGAATGCTCACCCTATACTACTTATTAGAAATGTTTTACTAATCCTAAGCAATCTCAATGTATCTTCAGATGTCAAAAGCCATAAAGCAGAATCTGGCGGATTCAAAAAAGGTAATTTTATAACTAGAATCAGTAGGTTCAAATTTTGTTCAGATGAGTGCAGAATTGTTCTGCCTCACTTATGGAGCAATGGTCACAGAGATGCTGAAAGACTACGAAGATCCGAAGGACGTCACCGTTCAGTTAGACAAGATGGGATTCAACATGGGAACCCGTCTCGCAGACGACTTCCTTGCCAAAAATGCTAATGTTCCGCGTTGCGTTGATACTCGGCAAATCGCCGACGTACTGTGTCGTAATGCTATTCCTTGCTATCTTGGAGTTTCAGCGACCGCTTCCTCATGGAGCAGTGGCGATCGTGAATTCATTATCACTCTGGAATCAAATCCGCTCACCGAATTAGTACAGGTATTTAGATTTGCCTCCTTTATCTTAACTTTAAGTCTTCGATTTCGAATATTTCAGGTTCCTCCAAATCTCGTGTCTGCTGGTCTTTCTTATTCTCAAATGATTGCTGGTGCCATTCGTGGTGCTCTTGAAGCTGTCCACTTCAAAGTTTACGCGTCTGCCGCGGATTCAGGAGCCAACACGGAAATCAGAATTCGTTTCGATCAGGTGCTGAAGGACAGTTTACCAGCCGGCGAAGATGACTAATTAGGGCCATAATGTGATATATTTTGGTGCATGTTTGTATTCATTCCAACATAATATTTATCGATTTAAATGAAGATTTTCAAAAAATGATGAAGATATAGTGATGCAACTTTTTGTGTTTCTGAATTTTAGGTTTTATATATTACAATGTTTGAATTTCCAAATTTCCGGGTTCTCAAATTTTGAAATTCCTGGTTTCATGAATTCCCAAATAAATAACAGATCAAAGGTTTTGACATTACGAATATCCGAATATTCGAGTTTCAAAATTTTCGAATTTCCAAATTTTGGAGCTTTCAAAAAACCGATTTTTTCGAGTTTTAAGTTTTTCCAAATCTCGGATTTTTTTTCGGATTCACCAAAACTTCTGTTTTTCAAGTCTTCAAACTTTCTAATTTCTAAATATGTTTTTTTCTTGTCTGATGCTGGTTCAGAAATTCCGAGAATTAAAATTTCGAAAATTCATAAAATCAAAAAACTCGAAATTCCGCAACTCCGAGTTTCAAAAACTGAAGCACATGGATATAACGCCTTTTGCCACTTTGCATGGATTCTGTTTTATTATTAATTTTCTAATTTCCAGGAACCCATTTTCGTTTCCAATTTGCACTTTCTTCGACTTTCTGAAAAAAAAAGCTTTTTGCTTTCATGAGTTATGTGAAAATTTCAAAAAATATAAAACAAATTATACTCTATATTTTGTGTTTGGCAACTTTTTGTACAGCAGTTTCTTCAGTAAACACTTCAGTAGAAATGTATATGAATTGAAAAGTCCTGAAAAAAGTCAATCCAGCAAAATACTTTTCGAAATCCGCCTTTGTAATTGACAACTACAAAAATCATTAAAATCTTCAGAATTTTTGAAAACTTTCAAAATTCTAGAAAAGAAAATCTGTCGATGTTGACGTCACTATAAAAATAGTCAACTGATTTTGATAAAAAATTTTCACCGAGTCATATTTGCGTGTATTTCCAAACCACGGGGTTTCTATAATTTTATTTTTCCATGGAATGACTGACTTGACCTGGCCTTGTCACCATAACATGCTCTACCCTCCTCTTCTCCTCTGGCCCGCCTTCTCCTGGCGATCGATAATGCATCAGGTATGAAAGAGCTCCTTATTGGAGCGGGTGACGGTATTTTACGAGTAAGGGTGCAAAAGGGCCAATTCACGGAATTGGAAATCTACGAGAACTTGCCCGTCGCTGCCTGCAGTGAACCATTTTTTATGGACGCGTGGAACCACGATCGGTTGCCTGATAAGAATTAGAGTGGATTGAATTTATTCCCGCAAAAATAGGAAGAGAAATATGCCTCTTGGAAAACAGTTCTCTTTGAGAGTCGAAATAGCCTTTGAAATCACTCACATCCCTTAAAAAATTAAAAAGTTAAAAAACAGTCCTCGAAATCGGGGGATATCTAAAAACATGGCACCCCTAGAAATCAAAAATTCTTTAGTACCAACAACCAAAAAATAATAATTGAAGATTCCAAATAGAAATAAGCTTAGAACTCTAAATCCGCGGATACCTAAAAACAAAGTCCCCTGAAAAGTCAAATTAGCCATTAAAACTAATAATTGTAGGCATAGAAATTTAACAAATTCTTTGAAAACCCCAGCAAAACTCTGAATATCTATGCAGAAAAATATTTCCCCTTTCTGACAACACTTGAAGTTTTACGAATTCCAATTTTTACATACTTTTTGGCTCTTTTATGTATAATGTGTCTCTAACCGATTCTGAATTTTTCCACAATTTTAAATTTAAATGAAGAAAACAGCAGAAAACGCGTCAGAGGAAAAAGTGCACGGGAAAAAGCATCCCTACGTGAACTGGCCCTTTCGCACCCTAAATCTGAGTATACGAGAGGGGTATTGGAACACGGGTTTCCGGTTTCTCTGTAGAATCTGGAAGTTGAGAAATTCTATTTTTTTCCGAAATTTAGAACTTGAATCCAGAAATTTAGGCAAATAAGCTAAACTTCGAAAAATCAAAAAATCTGTAGGAACCTTAAAAAATTAACATTTAAAACTCAGCGAACTTTTAAGCTTTGAACGAATCTGGAGAAAAAAATCTGAATACAATCTTGGCCTAGCTTTTAGTCTAGCTTTTAGTCTGTACAATTTTTAGTCTCTACAAAATCTAGATTTTAGTCTATAGTACTCAAACGGTCTAGGTTGTATTTCTGTCTCATTTTGTTTTATCTGGAGATTCACTATTGATCCCAGTAGGCACCGCGGGCTCCGGCCATCTGCGATTATAGAGAATCTCGGATGGTCGTCGGGTTAACCATGTCCAGGTCTTTACTGAGTCTCTAGATATTTCATTTTGTTGCTTTGATACAACGGCTGTCAGTCCTCATTTCAGGCTGTGGATAAACTTTTTTTAACGAAAAACTTGAAAAATATATAGATTTACGTGACCCTTGAAAAAAGTCTAGAACTATTGCCGGATTAAAAAAAGTGACACCTGAAAATCTCGGAGACTGCGCTCGTGTCGATTTACGACGGGGCGGAGCGAAAACGGATACTGTAGATAACAAATTTATTTATGTGAATTTAGTGAGATTTTGTGAACCAAATTTTGATTTCTTGGTATAAAAATGATCGCTAGCATCTCTAGAATCTATTTTTCAGCAAAAAAACTAAACTTAAACGCGAAAGTAGCTCGAACGAGCCGAAATTCTGAAATCAGAACAAATAACAACTAAAACCAAATTATATGTTCCAGATTAGAAATCGATTTAGAAATCGTTGATACAATTAGAATGTCTAGAAATAAAAAAAATGCTCTAAACCAATAACAAAATTTTTCAACAGAAATTGAATGAGTAATTTTTTGAAACAGAAAAACATTTATAATCAGGTGAAACATTTTGGATAGGAAAGCTTTCATCGCACTTCTAATTGTTGTACATTTCATGTTTTTGATATGAAACAGTCAAATAAAATTATTAAAATTTGATGCAATTCATCTCGATCAACTTATTATATATTTTGAAAACCGCTAAAATTTTGAGAAATATTGAAAACAGTAATTTTAGTCTCAAAATATAAAAGTTTTTACGAAACACGGATTTTTTAAAATTGTGAATCATAATTTCAGAAATTTATTGCATTAGTCTAATTCTATGAATTTAAAGACTTGAGAAACTCAAGTTTCCGAATTTCAAAAGGTCCGAATTCGGAACCTTCGATATTCAGAAGTTAGGGAGTCAAGAATTCAGAAATTCAAAAATTCGGAAGAAAAATTCGTTCAGCAATGTTTTTATTCGAAAGTTCAGTAATAAGGAAGTTTGGTGATTTTCAAATTTTTCAATTCGAAGTCCAGAAATTTCAAGGATTAAAAAACAAGCTTCTAATTTTCCTCTAGAGCCAGAAACTACAGAATAATTGGATAAAAGCATTCGGCTTCCGAATTAAAATTTTATTAGTTAACATTTTGAAAAATGAACATTGAAACAGTAAATTTCTATTGTATGGTTTCTCTTTTTTTATTAGCGAATGTATATATTTATATGTTAGCGAATGTATATATTTATATGTTGAGCTTGTAAAAAATATAAATCAAAAGCCAGAAAAAACGTCTCAATAAGAAGAGCCAAAAGTATTGCAGAAAATTACTGGTTTTTCAATTCGTTGAAAATTGCTTCAGATTGGGACTTGAAATGATAGAACACACAAAGCCGATTGCTCGCAGCCACTGTCAAATCCACATCATCTTCTTTACCACTCCAGAGATTTTTAATGGACCATGTAGCCCAACACAAATTGACAAGTGGGAGGAAGAATTTGCATTCTTGGATTAGACGATGCACTTCTTTTTCACGGTTATCGGTCAATGGATATTTTTGATCTGGATTCTCTTTTTTCATCTCATAAAGAGTGTCAATGTAGGCTTCACAGAAAATTTTGATATTCGGATGGTTCTCGAAGAATACTTGATTGACGTGGACACCAGGAGGGAATGGTACTCGATAGTCGAAAGCGCATTCAGATAGGTGCATACTCAAATCATACGATCTCCAATTATATGAAGAATATTCGAAATCGATGAAGACAATTTCTTTGGTGTCGTTGAGCTGAAGAATGTTGGCTGACTGAAAAATTTCCTTTGCTTTTTTGAACTATTATTCAAAATCACCCAAAGGTCATTATGAGCAAAAACTACAGTATCATTGAAAATGGAGCACATCTTCTCAAATTTCGCAACTTCTTCTTCCAACTCATCAATCGTGACTTCATTCGGAATGGCGGTATCTTTGAAATCAACGGATCCGGGAACGAATTTGAATGTGCTCTTACCAGTGGCGCTTAAATTATAGTATAATTAATTTTACATTAAAAACAGTTGCTCACCGACACTCTTCCAGAAATTCTTGAATCATTACGATTGCTCTTGGTCTTTTAGGAATCGGAACTTCAATTGCATGAAGTTTCGGGAGATTCGCGCCGATTTTCACAGCCACTCTGGAACAAAAATTACTATTTATTTTAAATGGGTTACTGTATTTTTTTACTGTGGGTCGGATACTGTATCATTATCAAGAGTAACGCTTGGAAGGAATTGTTCCAATCGTCCACCAGGGAAAAATCCGTAGAGTTTAGGGCCGAGTCCGCGTTCAGACATGATTGAGAAAACTACAGTATCCGTGAACACTTGGTTTTCTTGTTGGCAGTGAAGGCGTACTAAGAAGCAAGAAGGCGTGGTGGATTCAGATGCGAATTTTCCTTTGACCAGGTACAAAAGATTGGATTGACCACCACTGAAATAGCTAGTTCAGAAAAAATAGCGTAGAATCGCGATTCGAATTGAATCGTTCAAGCTTACGTCATCTGAACCACGTCTACATCATTCTCAGTCAACGTCTTCCATTCTCCTCCCAAAAAGTCGGACCCATATTCGAGAACTTTCTTTCGAACAAGAGTAGGATCTTGGGATAAAGTAGAGAACAAATTCTGAAAAGTTAAAAAAAAATCAATTTTCGAAATTTTCTATGTCTCACAATAAGCTCCTGATTCATTGCAACTCGTTAGAAGAATGAGTTCTGTAAATTAGCCATCTGATATTATTCTAGTACGAAACGTCGGAGATATTGAAGAGAAAAGCCAGTCGCCGTGGGCGAATATCCCACAACGACAACCACAGTAACCTACAAATATTTTTCTTTTTAATTTTCTCAATTTTCGTGCGTTTTTCAGTTAATTTTTTTCGCTATCAAAAATAGCAAAAACTCGACGGAAAGCTGTAAAAACGAGACAAAAATCCGGAAAATTTTTCAGGTTAAGGTAGTCGTCGTTGTGGGACCTTCAGCTGCGGCGACCAACATTGCTCTTCCAAAGCTCCGATTTTTATATTAGAAAAATATCAAAAGGTACAGTAACCTCAACTAGTTGCAAATTTAGAGAGCTTTTGATGACAATGGTTCATTGAGTAATACTCCAATATAACAAAATTATGAACAGTTTGTGAGAGACCTTGAGTAAAAATAAATAAAATAAACCGGCAATTGAAAAATGATTCATGATTCAAGTTTCGCAAATCCATCCTCTTTGCGAATATCCAAATTGAAAAAGTTCAAAAAGTTTCCTAGATGTTCCAACGGATTTCTGGTATTGTAGACATTGTTGAGCACAAAAAAGTGTGCATTCGGATTCTCTTCTTTATGTGTTTCGTAGCTTTTCGATGGTACCGTTATGATCAATCGTTGATTTTTCGGAAAAGAGAGTCTCATTTCTCGAAGGTACTTGGTAAAACCATTAGAATCGATTGGAATGTAGACGTCGACACCAAGAAGTCGAAGGTTTTTTCCAAGTCCGAGGAGCATTGTATCAATGACAAGTTTCAGATCAAATGGTTTTTGAAGTGGTTTTGTTGGGTCACGATGGTCTTGAATGACCTGGAAGTGGGCGGGGCTTGAAATATTCCTTCCAGTTTTTTTGCTCTTACCTGATAAACCTCTTCCCATGGAAATGCTGTAATACATTTCCCTTCTCTCTTCACTTTTTCTTTCTTCATAAACGCTGCTACTCTGGATTCCTCCATCAACTTATCAATTTCCAATGGTTGCTCGTACTTCTGAGCCAATTCCAGGACTTTCTCGAACACTTTCAGAACAACTACTGAATCCATAGTAGCGTAGACAATCTGACTCTTTCGTAATGGGCGAGACATCCAATTTCCATTTTGTTCTGATTTATCAATAGTTATATCAAGAAGTTCCTCAGAAAGGTTCACAAGTCGACAGGATTTTGACAGATTCAAAATATTGATATCGATTTCCATCAAAATTTCAGAGAAGCGTCGGACACAAACAAAGTTTTCGATGTCTTCAATCTTGAATTGTTGTCTGATAGGATGAATTGAAAACAGCGCTTCGATATCATGTTTCAAATCGAATCCAACTACAGTAAGCTTTTTCGATTCAAAAATACTTTGATACAGTCGAATCCACATTTTATCTGGGAGTTTCTCGTTTTCCAATTCTACACAATCGATCAAATAGGTTGTATCATGAAAACAAAGTTGAATTGTGGCCACTTTGATAGTGCTGAAAAAAAGATTATTCAAATATTTTGTTTATTAGGAATTAAACTGACTTTGTGTCTGTCAAGTGGCCAGGTCGGAATTCTGAATCATATCCAACAAAAGTTCCGTTTTCTACTTCATCCATTTCAACACACAAGTCTTCTAGTTCTGATTCCGTTTTGACAATTTTAATTGGATATTTTTGTTCGTTTTCAAAAACAAACAACTGTTCGGTTACCTCCTCTTCAGGTTGGGATCTGGAATTTTATTGAATTTTGATTTTAAACTAGAAAAAAAGCATCTTACGTTCTTAAACCAATTAGCTTCTCGACTTCTGCAAGTAATTTAGGATCTGGGTTTTTGAAAAACCTCTGAGCTCCATAAGGAAGGCCTGGATAATCGACTGGGATGTTGATGTATTTTATCCAAAACAGAACTTCAATACTGAAATCGAAAACACTATTTCGAAGCATAGCCAACTTTCGAAAAACCAACCGTCTTTCCTCGATTCTCGTATTCCATAACAACATAAAATAATAGCATACAGTATCCATGGAACTATTTTGAAGTGTATTTTTTGCATGTTCAAAGTAGATTTCATCTGACATCGCACCTAGTTCAAATCGTTGCTTACTGAAATATTTCAATGCTTTTCCTTTCATGTATCCTTCGAATTTTGGTGCATCTCTTCGTTCTTCTAGGTCGAAGTTATTTCGTTTCGCAATTCCATTGAAAAACTTTTGAATGAATGTCGTCAACGACTTTCCATGATATCGATTCGTATTGATTGTGAGTAATCCTTGTTGCTTATAAGGTTCAAAAAAGGCATCAACATTTTCATCTGTTTCTCCAACTAGTTGATCGAAAAATGTGATGTATTCTTTTTGAAATCGAGGACTCAACTTCAACAATTCATCCACAACTTGACACTTATCACATAGAATTAGAGGAAGGACAAGTTCTTCAAATGAAAACTTGTCAACTAAATCGTATCGCATAATCAGATCAGCAGCTTCTTTGAATTGGCGCGTCTCGAAATATTCTTGAATCACTTCGTCTCTTCTCTCTAGTACCAGGTCTTCCGAAAATCCAAAAATCGTGGAGAAAGGTTTCAATAGACTGATATCGCGAACGACATATTTAGTAGCATTGCTGACAGTTTCTTCTGTTAATTGATTTTTTAGTTTTTCTCTATTTTCCTTTTCCCACTTCTCGAAATCGTTGAGAAACCATTGAACCATTATTTTTCCACCTGGCTTCTTTTTTCTGGGAGATTTGAAAGCATCAGGAGGAACATGTCGTAAACGGTTACAAGGTTCTGTTCTTCTGATGTAGAAAATTTTAAGTCTTCCTCAAAAATTTCAATGATTTTGGAATGGATTTTTTCTTCTCGATCAGGGTCTTCGGATTTCATGAATTGCTGAATTTAAAATAGGGAAATGTTGAAATCAGAGAAAAGACAATTACTTTAAGAACTTTCGACCTATCGTTATATAATTTATATTTCCATCCGCTCGTCTGTTGACTTTCCTGACTGCTCTCGTTTGACTTTGATGTTTCTGCCGAGAGGTCAGAAGACATCTGAAAATTACTTTTATTTGGAAAACGAGACAAATAAACGGGAAAAAATTTGAGGATAGGTTTTCTTTTCCTGAGAAGAAACCGAAAAATGGGAGAAAGGGAAGATGAAAAAGGACAAGAAAAGAACACAACATATTGCATTTCCCGCTTTTCTCTGTCTCTCTGCGTCTCTTTTCAGTGTTTACTTCTGCCTTGAAAACTGACAACAATTTGAATAGGAAAATAGAAAAGAAGCCTAAAAACAAAAATTATTTAGCAGGCATCGCGGACCAAGTTAAAATTTTTCATAAAAGCAAGAAAAAAATTTTCAAAATTAGGTGCATTCATAGAAAAATCCATAAATAAAAATACAAATCAACAAGAAAAACTAGGTTATTGCTCATTTTTCAGCATTTCGTAGATCTTCTCAGATTGGGGTTTGAAGTGGAAGTACATGGTGAGACGATCGCTGGCGGCGACTTCTAGGTCATGCCCATTGTCATGCTTGGCCTGTAAAAAATTAAATTTCAAATACTTTATCTAAATATAATACAAACCAAGAATCCTCTGAGCGACCAGACCGCCCAGAAAAGATTTGCGAGAGGAATAAAGAATTTGATTTCCATCATCAAACGAGACACTTCTGCGGATCGATCTTCAGACAGTGGGAACTTTCGATCTGGGTTCTGCTCCTTCATCTATAAAGGAAACTTTTTGTTAGGCATCGTTTTTTCAGTCACATACCTTATAGAGAGTATCCACATAGGCTTCACAGAATATCTGCAAATTAGGATGATTCTCCACGAATTCCTGATCGATCCAAACTCCTGGGGGCGGCACACGATAGTCGAATGCATTCTCACAGAGGAACATGGTCAAATCATAGCCTCTGAAAGTTTTAAGCTGAAGTTGAGAAAAAAAATTATCTTTTATTACCTCCAGTTATAACATGCATACTCGAAATCAATGAAAACGAGTTCCTTTGTGGCATCTAGTTCAAGTACGTTCAAGGGCTGAATTTATGAGTTTTTTCGGGAATGCATCTAGTTCTTATTCTTACCGCTAAATCATTATGACTGAAGACAATTGTATCATCAAAAATGGTTGACCATTTCTCGAATGTCTCTATTTCCTTCTCTAATTCTTCCACTGAGATCGTTTTCCGAGTTTCCTCCTTTTCATATTTTACAGAATTTGGTCGCATTGTGTGAACCGATCCTCCCAGTTGTCTGAAAATTTTTAATGAATGAAACCGGTTCCAACTATCTCCTTTCTCACTTGTACGACTCTAGATTCTGCCTAATGGTCTTTAGTGCTCCTGCACTTTTCGATATCGGAACATCAATGTCATGGTACTTCGGGAAAAGAGCACCAATCTGACGAGAGATTCTGGAATTTAGAAAACTCAGAATGCAAAAAAGAAGCTTAAAACATACTCTGGAAGTTTGATACTATCCGTATCTAAAGTTTTACTGGGAAGAAATTCTTCCAGTCTTCCTCCTTGAAAGAATCCGTATAGTTTTGGTCCCAATCCCCGTTCCGACATGACAGAGAAAATAACAGTGTCATTGAACACCTGTTGAGCTGGTTGGCAGTGTATTCTGATCAGGAAACATTTTGGTGTCTCGGATGAAAATTTCGTTTCGTTCGTTGCTGTTGCGAGATAGATCAGATTCGATTGACCACCACTGTAAGACTCCTTTTTTTAGAATCAAAATTTCGAAAAATGTAACTAACGTGATTTGGGTCACTTCAACTTCATTTCTTTCCAGATGAATCCAACCACCTCGCAGATAATCAGATCCCAATTCTAACGCCTTTTCGAGGATTACATCAGAATCCAGAGAATTTTGGGTGAACAGTGTCTGGAATTTAATTGGTAAATGTTAGAAGTAATATAAATCAAAGGTCTTACTCTTATATCAGATAGCATGACGAGAAGGTGAGTATGATGAGTGAAGAAGGAGGCAGAGTGGGTTATATGTACACGTTGCTTAAGCTGGAACTTGCGGACAGAGTCAGCCAAAATCGATATTCTTCAAGGCAAGCCCTAAAGTTCTGAAAAACGACAAATTAACTCGTAACAAATTTATTGGAAAATTTAACCGGTAAATAGATAATTCATAAAACCATATAAAGCCCAAAATTAAGATATGTAACAAGATCGGTAATAAGATGTATGGGACAAGTTAGAAGTTCTTTAGCTAAAAAGCTCTAGTGCATTGACTCGTAACCGTTGCTTTCAGTGGGAGCTCGACCATCGTAGCCGACTGTTCCACAATCACCGCACACGTAGAAACAGAGATTCGGTCGCTGGAACTCGTCGTCGGGTACTTTGTGGATTCGAACTTCAACACCATCTGGGAGATTGTTATGGATTGCTGTTTGGCGTCTGAGAATAGGGCAAAAGGTTGGGTAGTTGAATAGAATTATGCTTACGTAATATGTAGACATCCGGTTGGTACGGTAGCCACCATCCATTTACTTTTTAGATTTGGACGAGACATCTCTACTTTGATTCCGTCATAATCGTCTGGATTGATTCGAAGCATACGATTCCACCATTCTGAAACGGAAACTGCATCAACCACACAACCGAACTGCTAATAAATACCTTCTAATGGGAATTCACTCATATCAGCGCGATAAACATTCTGAACATGAATCACGGCATATTGATGCAAAAAGTGAAGAACCGGGCCAGGAAACTTGATTTGAAGTCTTGAGTTACATTCAATGCATCGAAGAAACTCGTCTTCTGGCCGGAGATCTACATTAAATCTATCAAAGAAATCGATCAGCTGATCAAGTGGAGCTTTATGATTCAATTCTGGGATTGCCATGAGATTCGACTCGTAATCGACTCGAAGAGCATTGTAACTTTTTGATGGAACTGTGATTATATGTCGTTGATATTCTCCTCCGATACGATTGATAACTCTGAGTTTTGCTTTGAAGTCACTGACGTCTCGTGGAAGATAGACATCGATTCCCACTCGTCTGCAAAAACGATTGTGATTATGGCAATATAGGAAATCCCTACCTCAAGTGTTTTCCAAAACCAAGAAGCATTGTGTCAACGATAACCTGAATTTCGTGCGGACGTTGTAAAGGCATGCTTGTATCACGGTGATTTCGAAGAGTCTGAAAATTTTTTATTACTCTAGCTCTTCAAACAGTTGCCAGTCATAAAACCTCATAGATTTCCGTCCAAGGAATTGTCTTGAGCTTACGCATAACCTTCTGGTCTCGTTCCTTCTTCGGAGCTAATACATTCGAATTCTTCACAACTGACGGTACATCCACATCTTCATTCCTCTCTTGGGTCTTCTCGAGAATCTTCTTGAATGTGTTCACCACAACCACAGCATCAAGAGCGGCATACAGAATTTGTTTCTTGCGAAGTGGACGACATTGCCAGTTACTACACTGTTCAGTTTTATCGAGAACCTGTCCGAGCAGGTACTGTGTTAAGTCTGCTAGTTTAAACGTCTTTTTTGGTAACTCCAGAATATCCATGTCGATGTCACATATATTTTCTGCTAACCGTTTCAAATCGTAGGCATTTTTAATTTGTTCCAAATTTAGACGACCCTTCAATGCGGGAAGTTCAATGATGGCTTCCAAGTCATTCCGCATATCGAATCCAATTAGTTTAAGCTTTGGAGTCTCAAAAAGTCCTTTCGCAAATCTCTCCCATAACAGATCCGGCACTTTTTCTTTCTCCAGCTCCACGCAGTCCACTAGGAGAACCTTGTCCTTGAAGAAAAGTTGGATAATAGCAATTTTTGAAGAACTGAAATTTTGAATTTTTAAATAAAGTGAAATCGGATATATACTTGGCAGTGATCAAGTTTGATGGTTTCCATTCTGAATCGAATCCGACATAAACTGATTTTTCTGGCTCTCGACTTAAGGATTCAATTTCTTCGCAAATACTCTGCATTTCTGATTCGGTTTTAATCATATAAATGGGACATTTATCATCCTCGAAGACATACATCTGTTCACCTTCCTCGGGAGCGCATACCGTTCTGGAATAGGTTATTGAAGTTAAAGGGGGACTCCGACCAAAAATTTTTATTGCATTAAAATGTTCGAAAAGTTGTCTATTTTCCCAATATTATAGCGAAAAAATTCGAAAAAAGTCCTAAATCTCCGAAAAATGGCGTTAAAAGCGAAAAAATTCAAAAAAAAAGTTGCTAGGAGGGACGAGGACTTGAATTCCCGCGCAGTGAGAAACCTAGGTCACGGCGCCTGACAGCCGTTTTTTCAAGTGGCCGACAGTGGTTTTTTACGTTTTTTACTTGCCGGGCATAAAAACCGAAAAAATTCGGAAAAATTTCCATGTTAGAAAGGCGCTATGATGCCGTGGCCCAGGTTTCTTACTGCGCGGGAATTCAAATTCTTTTTTTTTCAACGCAGTTTTTCGGGCATTAGGATTTTTTAAAAATTTTTTCGCTTTTAATAATATTAGAAAAATACATATTTTTTAAAACATTTTAAAGGGGGTGTGCGGTGAAAAATTTTATTGCTTTATTTTGTGCAGAAATCCAAGTAGATCCCCATAAAAATAACGAAAAAATTCCTTCATTAATGCCGCGTTCAAAGTTGATTTCCAGGAGTAATTTCCTGGTCAAAGTGGGAACCGGTGGCCTAGCGGCCAGGTGTGAGTTTTCTAGGCCAACTGCCGGTAAAAGCGCGCGAAATTCGAATTTTTATGATTTTCAGTGTTTTATCAAATGTCTCTTAAAGATTTCGAAATGTTTTTGTCAATTTCCTCCTAGGTGTATCAAAAAACCTGACAAGGGAAGTGTTTTCAGACGGGGGTTGAGAATTTACTCAAAATTTTAGTACTTATAGTTTGAGACTCCCTCTACACGATGTCAGAATTATCTCGTCCCCGGATTCACCAGGAAGCTTAAAATCTTCGTCTGAAATTTTTATACCGATTTCGCGCGCTCTCTCTCTCTCCTCTATCCCCCTCTCCTCTACGCCCTCCGTGCCAGAGGAAAATGTCGGCTGTGTGGTGTTGTGGTAACAGGGTGACTCATTACTAGTGAATGTGCTGGTTCGAACCCCGCTGTGGTAATTTTTTTTTGCTTTTTTCGAAACGAATTTATGATTTCCAGTTTGGCACTCTAGACACTTTATGATACCATTTGATGAATTTTCAAAAATTTCAAAGTAGAAAGTAGAGTTTATGAGAACTTGATGAAAAATTTAATAATGATCTTTTCGACCGGTTCTTACATTATCCTATAGTTAAAAAACGAAAGTTCTACCCTCTGGAAACTTCTCAATTCTACCCTTTTCGAAATGTAGTACTTCTAAATCGATCAAATATAACATTTGAACCTTTTTCTATAGATTACAGTCAATTTCAAGCAATATTTGAGAAGCTAGGGGTTGTCAAAGTTCTAGCAATTACGACTCTTCGGAGATTTTTTTGAGCCCAAAGACGAAATTGGGATGTCAAATATTGTGAGAACGCTATTTTCATCGTTTGTGAATAACTGGGACTTTTTTTGGAACTTTTCAAAAAAATATCAAAAAATCACTTTTGAAGTGTGAGGGACATGGAGGTATTTTTCAAAAATTTTCAAAAAAAAAATTGTTTTTTAATTGTTCAAAAACTGTTCTAGATGATAGAGAAATGTTCAAAAATGAGGTTCGCATCCGAGAACATCATGGAAAACAAGTTTTGAAGCTCGGAAAATGAACGTTTGGTTCAAATTTAGCACTGAAAACACTTTGAGAGCCCATATTTCGATTCCTATTGGATCCGGGGATGAGATATTGCTGAAACCGTTTTCAGCATGTTCGAAAGTACCTTTTCACAAATTTTGTGCAAATTCTCAACCCCCGTTTGAAAACACTTCCCTTGTGAAAAAACACTGAGAATCAATAAAAATTCGAATTTCGCGCGCTTTTACCGGAAGTTGGCCTAGAAAACTCACACCTGGCCGCTAGGCCACCGGTTCCCACTTTGACTTTTCGATGCCGTTTTTCCCATGGCGCGTTAAAAGTTGATTTCCAGTAGTAATTTCCTGGAAAAACGCCGCTGTCCAAAGCTGCCATTGTTTTCCAGAGGGCTCCGCTTCGAGACCCGCCGTAAATCGACATGAATCAACAGGAAGAACACAGTCAAAACCAGTGATGCAGTAGATTACTGTTGCTGTAAATCTGGAAACCAATCGCAGCTTGGTACAGCGTTTTTCCAGGAAATTACTCCTGGAAATCAACTTTGAACGCGGCATTAATGAAGGAATTTTTTCGTTACTTTTATGGGGATCTACATGGAATTCTGCACAAAATAAAGTAATAAAATTTTTTACCGCACACCACCTTTAAGGCAATAAAAATTTTTGGTCGGAGTCCCCCTTTTAGGGGAAATTTACACTCACAATCTCTTCTGCAGAAGACGTTCAGCTTCTTTAGTCTCGAATCTGGCTCTCGGAAGAAGTCTTTCATCTTTCCTGGAATGTGTTGACTGGATGGATAGTTGATTTTCAAATGAATTGCTATGCAGATAGCGTCAACTCTGGAATGCTAGATTAGAACTTTCTGCCAAGTTTCTTCAAAAGATCTTACTGTTTCTCATGAGTGTTAGAGTCCCATAAATAAAAAAGGATCTTCTCTTGAACATTGGGATCTTGCTGCATGGTATCTACCATTGTTTGGAAATAGTTGTCATCTCCATTGTCGTCGATTCCATTATACCTCTGTTGAATACTGTACTGTAGAGCTTTTAAACTTGCACGGACAGAATGCTTTGGAGCATATTTCGGAAGATCCTTATCAAAATTGAATTCTTGTGAGACTTTTGATAGCACTTGCTGTATCTGCTTCTCTACTGTTTTTCCACAGAAATTCTCTAGTCCAATCGTCATAACACGAGAGGATTTATAAGGTTCCAAGATTTCTTCGACTCCCGTCTGCGATAATCCAATCATTTCGTCTAGAAACTGTACATAGTCTTTCTGCATTTCTACAGCGCTTGCCATCAGCTGATATGCTTCTCTATTCTTTCCAGAAAGAATCAGCGGTAATGCTAGTTCTTTGAAGTCCAGCGTATTCGAGAGATTGTGTTGAACAGCCAGTTTAGCTGCTTTTGAGTATTCTCGTTTGACGATCGAGTCTCTGAGCAACTGTGTGACATCTTCCAAAAGCTTTTCTGGACTGATATCAAAAATTTGACTGACAAGAGATTTTTGTTCGGCAAGACATGATTTCAGAGCTTCTAATTGAACAGAACTTGTCAGGTATTTTCCTCGAAGATATTCTTCTCTTCCAGTTTCCGTCAACCACTTTCCAAAATCTTCCAAATACCAGTGTGCCAAATTTTCTCCTCCGGTTTTTGTTCTGTCAGGCATTGCCATCATCATATCAACAGCCATTCCGTAGATGTTCACATCTTAAATTTATTTATATTTTTTAGTTAGAATAAACGGTATATACTCGAATTATAGTCTTCCTCGAAAAACTGTCGCATTCGAGATCGAGCTTTCATTTCTCTGTCCTCAGGTCGACCATTCATAATTGCTTTCAGATCTTCTCGTCTCGTTTTGATTGGTTCTGGATAGTCTGTCCGATACTTTGCTTTTTTCTCAGCTTTCGTCAATTTCTTTCTTGGCTCATCCATTTTTTTTCTGAAAATGGAAACTTTGAGTCAAAGCTGAAATTGCATTTGACTTCTCTGCGTCTCTTCAGCGCGAGAGCATTTCAACAGAGCGCGACTTGAGCCTCAATTTTTTATCTTTGAGACCTTGCAAATTCCGGAGAAAAAAATTTCCG
>NC_013490.2:9486546-9503929 GCF_000004555.2 Caenorhabditis briggsae | reverse complement strand
CAGTGCCAGGGTTGCAATTTAGGCTCCGCGTCCGACTCCGCCCACTTTTCTCCGGAGTTTTTTTTCCCCGGAAAATTTTTTCTCCGGAATTTGCGGGGTCTCTTTATCTTTTTTTCAGCGTTTTAAATTCCAAATTTGCTCAATAAATCTAATTTCAACTGAATATATTCATGTTTTTTTCAGCAATATGGTACAAGAAAGCATTATTTCCTCTTTTCGTGCCAAACTTGAAAACGATCCAAGCAAATCAACCAGTTTAGCAACCGTCGAAACACTTATGGAAGTTTTGGATCGGAGCCGAGGTAAGATTTAATGTTATCGATATTTTCTGAGACTTAAGTTTTAGCCACAACGGTTGCCGAGTTTCAAAACGAACTGAAGCAGGTGGTTGCCGCACTCGAGAAGACCGATTACAGCTCAACATCGATTCGGAGCGCAGCTGATTTATTCACTAGATTCACTTCTTTAGCTCCGGCCGCTCTTTTGGATCAAGAAGATTTTTCTCAAGTTCTGGATCTGTATCGTCAGCGAGCACGATCTTTCATCAAGAATGTTCGTGGCTCGAGAGCGAAAATCTCAAAGTGTGCTCGGCTTTTCTTCACACATCACATGGTCCGTTACTTTTTTTGAACTCTAAATTTATTTACAAAGTTCCAGAATATTCTTACACACTCCTACAGTAAAGTAGTCCTCGAAACAATTCTTGATGCTCATAAAAGTGGATATCATCTGAATATATGGGTCACTGAATCACAACCAGATGCATCGGGAAAGTTGATGCTAGGGGAACTGAAGAAAAATGGAGTTCCTGCAACTCTTGTATTAGATAGTTGTGTCGGATATATCATGGAAAGAATTCAAGCAGTTTTAGTTGGTGCCGAAGGAGTTATGGAAACTGGTGGAATCGTGAACAAGGTGGGTCAAGATCTTTATTAAAATGGATAAGAACGCATTAAAACATTTCAGATCGGAACTGTCAACGTCTGTGTGATTGCAAAATCTCGACATGTTCCAGTTTACGTCTGCGCTGAAACAATCAAATTCGTTCGAGAGTTCCCTTTGAATCAAGCTGACATTCCAAAAGAATTCAAGGTAAAACCAAAGTCATGAAAATCCGAATCAACTTTGTTTCAGTACCGCACATCTGTAATTGCAAAAGACCAGCTAGAATCAGAGCATCCAGATGTTGATTACACCGCTCCCGAGTTCTTAACGCTCATTATCACGGATGTAGGAGCCATGAAACCAGAAGCTGTGGGAGAAGAGCTCATCAAAATGTATATTTAACGTCATGATTTTTGTTGTTTCGTGTTCTCGTTTTTGTTTCAAACTTTAATAAATAAGAGTTTCGTGTTTATTATTTCAAAAACAACAAGAGAAAACATGAGTAAAAATCTGTATATTTTGCCACATGACTCTCTTATTATGGTCACCGGCGTCTACGCAGGACTTGGTGCTCTCTTTTCCGCTGTTTTCGTAGTTTTGACTATTCTGAAAAGCAAAAGTGCAGTTTGTAAACCATCAGGTGTGTTCAGAATTTTCAAAAGTTGTAAAACCAGTTTATTTTAAAGGAAAGGAAGATTTGGATAAGCTGAACGCCATCGAAGGATTGGAACTGATAAAAGAAGATTCTGGAGACTATTCACAAGGTGGCGGAAGAGGGGGAGATAAGCCGAAACCTAAAAAGAAGGGCAAAAAAGAAGTCTGAACTTGAATTCATCAATAAATATGTTTTATTTCGTGACCCTTTAATTTATATGCTGAAAATTTCAACATACAAATTTTATAATTCTCCACCCCACGTTTCTTGTAACATTTCAATAAACTCATAATAAAAGTGATTTGTAAAAATCTGGAAGGTAGATGGAAACATGATTTCAAACAAACTTCTAGTAGCGAATCTTGTAAATCCTTCAATTTTGACCTAAAAAACGTCTCATTTTGTTTTAAGATGATCGGACTGACGATCCTGTTTCAAGGACTTGTTCCAATGAGACACATATCCAAATTTGAAGGATTCTGGATGTTCTCCGCAGGTGTCACTTGTATGGTTTTCGCCGTTATCACTTTTATTGGACTTTTGATTATGAGCAGATCAAAGTGTATACAGACTATGGGAAAAATTAAGGTTAAAATATATTAAAAATGGAATAAATGTCCCAATTTCAGCTTCTGATCTTCCACTCTACAGCTATAGTAACCACACTTCTCTCGCTAATTTTCTTCATTGTGTATGCGTTTGTTCCCATAGCTTCTGCAGAGCATGCTGCAATTCAAAATGCAGTATTACTCCTTGTGGTTTGTCTTCAAATCTATCAATTCAGTTTTTCAATAATTATTTTTTCAGGTTGCTTCTGGTCTAGTCTTCCTATCCACTAGTGGCATTTTACTCATGGCCCTTCTCAGTGCACCGGAAATCCCATCTGAACGAGATGACGATGATTGATGAAAACTTATTTTAATGAAATTCTTTTTCTATTTTTCTTACTTTCTTTCTTTATATGACCACATCCATCCATCCTAAATAGGCAGTGCGCAACAAACGGAAGAGCAAACAATGGGAGATGTTGCGAAACTCTTTTCCTTTGAAAACTTTGCGATTCTGTTTTCCTTCTGTTTCTAAATATGAAAATTTTAGCTCTGTACAACTTAATTTTCTACTTTTGAGCTTAATTTGTTAGTATTGTTGATGAAGTGTATTCATAAAAAGAAGAAGAACAAGCTCTTTCCAACCACTTGAAAAGAAGAGAAGTGCGCGCAGCTGCGTGTTTTGAGAACGCATAAAACGCTCCGAAACGCCGCACTTCCGCTTAATACCGTAGTTTCTCATCCACGAGATTCTCACATGCGCCAAGCCAGCAGGCATCGATTTTATGTCGCCGAGACGAGAGAGGAGTGACACTTTATTTACATAGATTTTTTCATTGTAAAGCAGCAAGAGCACCTCAGACTGACTGACACAAATTGCAGGTACTCCCATGGACCAATAATAAACCGAATTTGATCGCTGAAAATGGCTTGTAATCTGTCACCTGTGAACGAGATGGCCGACTCTATCACGAGCAGTACACCGTCTGAGGTTGGTAGAAAAGACAATTAGTATTGCCAGGCGCCTCTTCCGATAGTTATCTCGTTCTCTTATCGCCACCCACTCTCGGCCAGTAAATACCGTTTTGTTTCTCTTCCACACTTCCTCTCCAGTATTGATTCGTTAGACAACAAAACAGTAGTCCTAGCGGCGTCTTTATGCTGCATTCTGTTCTAATGGGAGAGAAATTATCACAGATTGTCTACGGCGGAACCGGCTCGCCAGATGAGCATCGAACAATGTCAGACAAAGTGCAGACGATGGCATCGGCGATTTATCGAGAGTTGGAGACAATGATTAAAGTGCATGGAGAAGAGAATGTGAAAGTGAGTTTTTCTTTGAAAAGATTCTGTTTTTTTTATTTTCTGGTTGAAATTCTCCTCCACTGTGAGAACTCTAAATTTGAAATTTTAAAAACATTAGTGAACATATTTTATAGTGTTTTATGCAAAAACAATAATACCTTGCCGAAGTCACATTGAATATATAATCTTTTTGGTTTCTGTCAGCACTGTTGTTTATTTATTTTCAGACACTGATGCCTCTCGTTGTCAATGTGCTCGAATCATTGGATCTCGCTTATTTGGAACGTGACGAGCAAACTGCCGAACTGGAAATGCTCAAAGAAGACAACGAACAGTTACAGACGCAGTATGAGCGAGAAAAAGCTCTTCGAAAGCAGACTGAACAGAAGTACATCGAAATAGAAGATACTTTAATCGGGCAGAATAAAGAGCTGGATAAAAAGATAGAATCTCTTGAGTCCATTATGCGAATGCTCGAGTTGAAAGCGAAAAATGCAACTGATCATGGTATGTTTTTCTCTGTTATTCGGGAATGTCAAAAATTGGGTTTTCAGCAAACCGTTTGGAAGAAAGGGAGGCTGAACAGAAGCTGGAATTCGATCGACTCCATGAACGGTATAACACACTTCTTCGTACACATGTTGATCATATGGAACGTACGAAATATCTAATGGGAAGTGAGAAGTTCGAGCTAATGCAGAATATGCCACTGCCAAACATGCAGTTGAGGAATAAGTGAGTTGATTCTTTTAAATCTTCAATTTTGACCGTCGTGATGTCGTTTGTAGTTGGTTTCCAATCTCGCATCGCTTGCATAAAAGTGGTGATGAAAGTAACTTTTTATTGTGAGTTTGTCTCTTTTTTTTTGATCACAAGGGTCCGATTTCAGTTTTCTTTTTCTTCTTCTTTCTTTGTTGGCCTTCTCTGGTTGTGATTCAAAAATAGTTTTTTTTCCGATTTTCGAAAAGCATGCCACTGAAATCACCATTTCCTTTATTCTCTTATTGTTGTGAAATTTTGTTTCTATGTCACAAATTATTTGGATCATTAAATCTGTCTTTACATTTACTATAATTTAGGATGGGAATGGCCGCTTCTGTCGATGCATCATCGATTCGTGGAGTTTCGGATCTCATTTCCGCCCACATGACCCAATCAACGACTATGGATGTGAATTTGGCAAATCACATCACTAATGAAGGTCAGTCTAGTTTCAAAAACCTGATTGCAGTTTGTTTTTCCAACTTGGAAATTCGAACAAAAAATGCCTGTATCAATCAAAAAGGTTTTTCAAAAGTTATTTCAACTTTTGAACCACTAACATGTACTCGAAACCACTAACATTTTTTGGTATTGTCGGAAAAAGTTTCCAGACTAACAGAAAATTATTTTACAGATTGGCAAGATGAGTTCTCTTCGGATGTTGAGCCGTCCCCGCGCGACCTTCCTCCTCCAGCATCAGAATCTCTTGCATCTCCAGTTTTTACGAAAGAGCCCACTCCACAGCATGAAGCTGTTTCACCGAAACGATCAGAAGAAGAAGCAGATGACACATCTTCGTTGTTTGTTGATTTGGTTTCATTCATTTTATTTATGTGTACATTTTCAGGGAACCCAAGGAGAACAACGACTCGCTCGGTGCTGATCTCACTGGTTAGTTTTTCTTAAATTTAAAATCTATTAATTTCTATAGTCTGAATAATCAGAATGTTCGTCCTTCCGTCGATTTCACACTAACTTTCTTTTTGCTTTTCTTTTATCCTCACTTTTTCACATCACCCAAAGTTTTGGAAATCACTTTTTTTTCAGTAGGGGGGGGGGTTTCCTAAATATATATATATATATCCACCTTATTATTTACAAACTTTTTACCTTATCCAATTTGACAGGAAACCTAGTGGATCCGGCGGAATTCTCCTCAGCGGGTAAATTTTCAGTTTTCAATATCGTCCTTTGTATATCCATCCATCTTTTTTGTTATTGGTATTCAGCTTGCTTTCTTCGGCTTCTGTCCGTCTCCTTTCAAAACGCATGAATTCATTAGTATGGCGAAAACACCGATTGTTTTTCTCTCCGCACACAAACCCCCCTGTGCACTTTCCCATTGTATTATTTAAAAGAAAAATAGATTAGATGTTGTATCGTAATTTTGATGTGCCTTTTGTGTTTTGCCAGATGACGAAACGGAGTGGAATGGTCTGG
Organism: Caenorhabditis briggsae; assembly: GCF_000004555.2. Taxonomy (NCBI): domain Eukaryota; kingdom Metazoa; phylum Nematoda; class Chromadorea; order Rhabditida; family Rhabditidae; genus Caenorhabditis; species Caenorhabditis briggsae. Next base: position 9,498,334 of record NC_013490.2, on the reverse strand, counting down.
GATTGAAACCACGACGACAGCGGCATGATGACCCCCTTCTGGACGATGACGATACTTCGGACGATGGAAGTTTGGGTAGGGAGATTATGAATGAAGCATGTTGCATGCGTCAGCAGCCGCCAGTGATTTGAGTTCGCATTTATCCTTTTATCTTTCTAACTATCTTTTTCATACTACTTTTGTTTTTACAGTTAACGACACATTCATCGGTAAGTTTTCAAATGTAGTGATCGTGATTTTTGTTCGAAAGGAATATCAGTCTCTATTTGACACTACAGCAAATATGTTGAATGTTTTTTTTTTGGAAAAACCCGAATTTTTTGTCAAAATTCGCATGCGACGATTATCTTTATGAAGACATGAATAATCTTCCAGTTAACTTCACTTTCCGCTCCCCAAATTCTTTTTTTTTCACAAAACCACTTATCAGGAAGATATACATGTGCTTCATAATAACAGCGCTTCCCCTGTGTTTCGTAGCACCCATAATCTAACTTCAACTAAATCTGGCATTTCCAGGAATGGGTCGAGAAGTCGAGAATCTGATCAAAGAGAATTCTGAGCTTCTGGATATGAAGAATGCGCTGAACATTGTGAAAAACGATTTGATCAACCAAGTTGACGAGTTGAGCAGTGAGAATATGATCTTGCGAGATGAGAACATGAGCAGACAAATGGTCAGTGAGAAGATGCACGAACAGATTGCAAAGCTTGAAGAGGAAGTGAAGACAATGAAGCAAAAGCTCATGGAGAAGGAAAACGAACAAGAAGAGGTTTGAAAATAGTTCCTTACTCAAATACCATTCTAATTACAGGAAGATGTTCCTATGGCGATGCGTAAACGCTTCACTCGTTCTGAAATGCAGCGTGTTCTCATGGATCGTAATGCATACAAAGAGAAGCTCATGGAGCTGGAAGAGTCGATCAAATGGACCGAAATGCAACGAGCCAAGAAGATGCAACAACAACAGCAAAACGTCAACCAGAAGAAGTCCGGTGGAATATGGGAATTGTTAGCTAACTTATCTCCGATTCGTGCTTCATAGTTTTCAATTTTACAGTTTTTCAAGTCTCCTGGGTGAATCTGTGACTCCGCCCGCATCGGCTCGGGGTAACCGTACCACCTCTTCGCGTAGCAAGATGACGCGTTCTGTGGAGTATATCGATCCAGACATGTTAGTTGAAGAATAGAGTTAAAATAAGCTTGATGTCGTGTGCACGTAGTATGGAATGGTATTCTTATTCATTTTGTAGGATCCATCTATCCCGATAACCAGTGATGCTTCGATCTCAACCGACCTTATTGAAATCTTTTTTACTTTATAGAACTCATTTATCGCACACACTAACACTAGAAACATAATAAAATCACTATGCATATGGCTTTAACTGTCCTATTGATAATCTGGCTCATAACAGGATCTCTTTTCTTGCACCCTCGCACTCTCCCAGAGACTTGATTCAGTTTTTTTTAAATTTTATTAACACATTATTAGTGTTCAGTTTGACGTCATCTTATTGAAGAATGATGTGACATCAGATTCACATTAATACAGTTATCCTTGTTTTCATTAAGCAACTTAGTTTCTTCAGTTTAATAGGTGATGTTGAATCCTCCGGTGTTTCTCATGTAAAATGGTTTATTTCATAATTAACGGGTATTATTACTTCTAAACCCTTTCTCCGCATGCATTCCCAATTACCTCTATCCTTATTTCTCCCTTTTATTTTTGTGTTGTGATGTGTTGCATCAAGCCTGGGAACCAATCATATTTTGGATGATAAAGAATTATTATTTTTACAAAATTGTTGTGATGATGACATGAAAGACTTACAGGATTTCGGAGAGACGTGCTGCCGAGAGAAGAGAGCAGTATAAGTTGGTACGAGAGCATGTGAAAAAAGAGGACGGACGAATCGAAGCATACGGATGGTCTTTTCCAAATGTAGACGCTGATGTTTCGTCAGTTCCGATTCCTGTTTGTTGTCGACCACTTCTTGATAATGAGCCATCACTAAAGGTTTGGTGTGCAACAGGAGTTGTATTGAGAGGCGGAAGAGATGAAAAAGGACAATGGATTGTTGGAGATCCGATTTATTTCGCTCCAGCATCCATGAAGAAAACGAAAACGTCCAATACCAGAACAGAGTTAGAAGATGAGATAAAGGTGAGAAAGACTTACTATGTTCTGTTCTAGCCATCGTTCCTAGCTTCAGAGAGCTCGAAACCTGGATGCACGTGAGAGTGAACTCGATGAATGGCAATCGTCTTCACTCGTCTGGGTAGTCAGTTCGAATCAAGGAAAAAGTCTCATCGCTGTTCTCGACGCCAACAATCCGAATAACATAATTGAAACATTCCCAGCATGTGACAGCCATCTCCTCTGCATTCAAGCAGTATCTGGAGTGATGGAAGGAGAGCCAGAAATGAATGAGGAGCAGTCGAAGAAGTTTTTGTGTGGTGGTGGAAAAGTGAAAGAGTTGCCAGAAGGATTAGATAGCACAGATCTTGGGTCGTGCGAATGGGTGGAGCTTCGAAAAATGGAAGACTCTGAAGATGGAGTTCCCACGTACTGTTCCAATGATATGAAGCCAAGTCCCAAGAGAACAAGAGATTGTATGCTGAATTCGAGTATGAATCTTTAGAATTTTTTATTTTCAGTCAGCATCAGTGAGGTGGCTGCCGTAGATCCAGCATCTGTTCCTGTTCCAGTCAAAGGTAATATTTTGAGTTTGTATTTCTTTTATTCCTGGAAGACAGCATTTGCAAAAGAAGAAAAATATGATTCTAAACAAAAATTGATCGGAAATCAATTTTTAGCAAAAACTAAACTCACAAGAGTGACGGAAAGCGTTGTGCCAGATGAGACGCCGAAATTGATACCTTTGGAAAAATTGAAAAAAGGTGAAAACAAATGATTTTTGTTGCTGTGTTGAGTACTACAGCTATCACCACTTGGTTTCTCAATGTTTCAAGTCTATCCTTCAGTTTTCTCCTTCATACACATTTTACAACTGATTTTAGCAAAACTAGGATACTGTAAAACCTGTAATAGAAGAGCCCCCACACTCTCATGTTTGAGCTAATTTTTCTTGGCTCATACGCAAGATATCAGAAATTTGTCAACTGATGAAAAAATCTAATACTATGATAAGCATTTATCAGTTGACAACTGTTCTATATTTTTCACAGGAATCGAGATGAATTGGTTCAAATTTGGAAGTTAGGGGAACCTTCTATTTATCACAGGTGTACGGTAATTGCCTGGATTAGATTTCCGCTCTTGCACTTCTCTATGCATATGCTTCACAATTCCTTCAAAATTCAAAAAATTCAGAGCCAGTTCCTCCTGCAAATCGTCCAGGAGGTCGTGCGGCTCTCCCTCCTCATATCCGAGATGCAATGAGCAAGTACGATGGAGTATCTGGACAAATGAGTGGAGCACTTCCGACTGTATGGATGGGAGGGCAGAATCAATAGTATGAAAATTTTTCATATTCCATATATAAATCTCAAATTTTCAGCATATATATTCACTCCGCTGTAACTGCATGGAAACAGTGCCTTCGCCGAATCAAAATGCCAGATGCAGTTCTCAGTATTGTGTAAATTTTGTAAAAATGCTAAAAGAATGCTGTAAAATTTATTTTTCAGACACTACAAGGGCCGAATCTTTGCCGCTCTTGCCAATGGAACAATCGCAATCTTCCACAGAAATAAACGTAATTCTGGATTTAAAAGTCATATTTTAATTTGAAATTCTTCAGATGGTGAATGGTCTGACGAAGGATATCACTCGCTGCGAGTCGGAAACGCCACGTCATCAGTTCGATCATTGTGTCTTGTTTCAACGAACATCTGGGCTACATATAAAAACTGTGTGGTAGTTATTGATGCGGAAAGTCTACAGATTGTGGTAGGTTTTTAAAAGAATCATCTTATACAGAAATGATTGTGTTTCCTATTTTAACAATACTTTTGCTATAGAAAGTGTTTGCGGCTCACCCAAGAAAAGACAGTCAAGTTCGAAACATGCAGTGGGTTGGAGCAGGAGTTTGGCTCTCGATTCGTTTGGATTCAACTCTTCGCCTGTACCATGCTCACACCTACGAACACTTGCAAGATGTTGATATTGAGCCATATGTGACAAAGATGCTCGGCACTTCAAAACTCGATTTCTCTTATATGCGAACAACGGCTCTTCTGGTTTCAAATCGAAGACTTTGGATTGGAACTGGTACTGGAGTCATTATTTCAGTCCCGTTCTCAGGACGTAAGTTTCATGAAATCGTATTTCGAATATGGAAGGGTGGTAGCCAGCCCTTCTAAAAACTCCTCATTGACAATATTGAGAAAGTACAAAGCTCCTTCACTAGAAAATTGATAAATAGAATAGTGGGTAGAAACTTAATGAGAATTGATAAGGATTACAAAACATCTCAAGACAGATTGACCGAATTCAGCCTATAATCACTACAATCTAGACGGGAAAAGCTTGATCTGAAATTCTTCAACAAACTAATTTATTCTAGGTAAAATTAATATAAATCATTTATCATATTTCGAAATTAGATCGACAAAAACGCGCAGCCGCCACACCTACCAATGGAAAACTTTAAAGTCTTAAACAAAACTTCTTCACACATAGGGTTCTTAGTAAAATGATGAGCTCTACAAAACGGATCTAAATGCCTGCTGCTGTCAGAAGTTCGGAAAAAGATTTGTTATTATCCACTATTATTCATGTCTAGGTTAAGAAATATCAATTTTATGTCACCATGTCCCTTTTTGTCTATTTATTCTCTTTTTCATTCTTTTTTCTTTTTATTCTTCCACGTATTTTTTACGTAATAAATACAATACAATACAAGGAGATTCAATTTGCCCAACCAACTTATTTTTCAGAAATCGAAAAGAAAGTGGAAAGCAAAGACACCAAGAGGCCTGCTGGACCAGGTGGACTTGTAAGAGTTTATGGAACGTCTTCTGAAAACAACACGGACGAGAAGTCAAGCGACGACTTCATTCCATACTGTAACCTCTCACATGCACAACTATCGTTCCACGGACATAAAGACAGCGTCAAGTTCTTCCTCGGAGTACCCGGAGCATCAAAGAACGGAGAAGATGAGTCAGCTGAGGTGACTCTTCGACGAATGTTGATCATGTCTGGAGGAGATGGATATATTGATTTCCGGATAGGTAATTAAGAAATCTAAAAATATTTTAAATAAAAGAAATCGTTCCAGGAGAAGAAAATGAGCCAGAGCTAACTGGTCAATCGATTCGGCCTCGTGATATGTCTCATCTCATAATTTGGGAAATCGACGCCGAGCTTCCAATTCTTTCTAAATAAAATTTTTCGCATTCTGATCTCACTCCCAAGTATTCTCATTTAGCTATGCTGTAACTCTTACTCTTTTTTCTTTTTTTTGCATTTTGATTGTCATTTTTCAAGCTTTCCCCTTCACTCTCGCCCTGTCTAGAATTCAATTCAAAAGTTTTAAACGCATCCCTTTGTAAATAAGACCTCTATTTTGAAGTTCATTCGGTTGCTCTACGCTCCAACTCTTGTCTCTCGCCTCCCTCTTCCCTTTTTAACGCATTCTAGTCCCAACCTCTTTATTTTCTGTGAATATTTGTGCTTCTGTCTTGTGAAATTGAAAGATAAAATAAAATTCGAAAAAATCGGTTATGTTTTTGCATTTCGTTTTTATCCGAATTTTTACTTCTGTAGAATTCTGAATCTCGTAATTCGGTATTATAGAGAAGATGTTATTTTTCTTATGTTCCAGATGGCTTTCCGTGTCGAACATTGCAGAAAAGCTACAGAATTTTTCATCAAATTCAGTGAGTTTTGACTAACACGAACTGAGAAAAAATCTTATCATGATTCAAGATACCGGCTCAAAAGCCTACCTTCAATATGCTGAACTTCCAAACCGTGTCCTCGACTTCCAGCATACTGTAACTCCAGAAGATCAACAAGGAAAAGGGGTCGCCCGTGTTCTCGTCAAGGAAGGTCTCAAGTATGCTGCTGATAACAAGTACCTCGTCCAGCCAACCTGCTGGTACGTGGCAAAGTATTTGGATGGAGAAAGTGCTACAAAAGAAGAGAAGGAACTTGATATTCGTCATAAATTGTAACTCAACTTCTGTCATTCCCTGAATTTTCCTGTATTATAAATTATGTCTCTAGAAAAGAAGCGAGTAGAAATTAAACCGGAAGTAAATAAATATTTTTGTGTTGCATTGTTTTTGAATTCCAAAACATAAAAACATCGTACTTTAGATCTGCAATAATCAGGAAAAGAAGAAACGATCGCTTCGAAGCTAGAAAAATTCAAGTTTGCAAACTTGAAAAAAGCTAAAACTTGACGATTTTTTAGCTAATTTGTTCGATATCAGAGGAGTCCTTTCTTTTCAGAAATCATTTAAAAAGACACGAAAAATTAGAAGTTGAGGACTGTATTTATCGAGATTACATTTTTTACTGTATTTATCGAGACTACACTGTGTTCCAGGTCCTTGAAGTCAAGCGATTCGTATAATCTTCCAAAATTTGAAAGCAAATGGGTGAAAAACCATCGAAAACGGAAATATTCCCAGAAGGCACCCGAAGCCCCGCCCACCTGCACGCAAAGTATAGTGGACGGCGGAACCCGGGAGATGTCGGTACATTCAGAATACCCCACTATATAATCGTCCTCGTTTTGGGGGTTTTTCGGTGAACATCACTCAATCTCTTCTGAGTCGGCTGAGATCCTAAGGATGGTTGGCAGGCAGGGGAGCTCCTAGGTTGGTATGCATAGTCCCTAGTGGCTCAGCAGAGATCGTGTGATAGGATCCACCGAGATAACCGCGGGTACATCCCGGGAATTTTCTGAGCTCTGAACGGCCTGTGTTGCAAAAAAAAAACTAGATCCGAAGTATAGTTTTGGTAATATATGCTCAATTTTCGCCAGCTTTTTTCATCTTTTCGTCCGTTTTTTTGCCCGTTTTTTGTCTGCTTTTGTCAGTTTTCGTCAGTTTCCGTCAAGTTCGTTCTTCCGGTTCGTCAGGTTCGTCCTTCAGGTCCGTCCGTCACGTACGTCCATCAGGTTCGTCCGTCGGGTTCGTCCGTTAGGTTTTTTCGTCAGGTTTTTTCTTCAGGTTTTTTCGTCAGTCTCGACCGTTTGGCAACGCCACGCCTGACGGACGAACCTGACGGAAGAACCTAACCTGACCGATGAACCTGACGGTCGAACCTGACGGACAAACCTGACGACCTGACCGATGAACGGACGGACCTGGCTAACAAAAAACGGACGTGACGGACGAACCTGATGGACGGACCTGACGGTCGAACCTGACGGCCTAACCTGACGGTCGAACCTGACGGTCGGACATCACTCGTTGACACCTGCATACAATTTCAGAAATTCGAAAGTTCTGAAATAAGGAAACTCAAAAATTCTGAAAACCCCAAACTCTCAACCTTTTTTTTTCAAATCTCAAACTCAAATTCGCCAATTTGGAAACTCAGAAGTTCAAAAATTTGATAATTCGTAAACTCGGCATCCTTACTTCAAATTTTTAAAAGTTCCGGAAAAACTAAAATGTGACGGACGAACCTGATGGACGGACCTGACGGTCGAACCTGACGGCCTAACCTGACGGTCGAACCTGACGGTCGGACATCACTCGTTGACACCTGCATACAATTTCAGAAATTCGAAAGTTCTGAAATAAGGAAACTCAAAAATTCTGAAAATCCCAAACTCTCAACCTTTTTTTTTTCAAATCTCAAACTCAAATTCGCCAATTTGGAAACTCAGAAGTTCAAAAATTTGATAATTCGTAAACTCGGCATCCTTACTTCAAATTTTTAAAAGTTCCGGAAAAACTAAAATGTGCGGATTGGAAAATTTAAATTTTCAAGAATCTGAAATTTTAAAATTAAAATCGCATAGAATTCCGGTGTTTCCAATTTCTACATTTTTTTTACCCAAAATTGCAAAATTCAGATATCCGAAAATTAGAAATTCGCAGTCTAAAAATCCTTTAAAATTAAAAAAAGTGAGAAAATTAGAAACATAAAAATCCAGAAACTTGAACACTTAGAAATTCGGTAATTCAGAAATTCAGTTATTCAGAATTAATGGATTCATGAGGTTCACTTTTCGAATTTGAATCTCATCGAATACTATAGTTCTATAACTTTTAAATTCTGAAATTCCAAACTCTGGAAATTGAAAAATTGAAAAGTCTCAAATTCCTAAAACACCTAATTTTCTGAATTTCTAGATTTCTTTGGAATTCAGATTTACCGAATTTCTCGATTTTTGATTTTCAGAATTTCTAAATTTCTGCATTTCCTAAATTTTTAGTTAGAGAGTTTCTCGAGTGAGAAAATTTCTAGGACTTTCAACGTCCGAAGATCACATCATTCAGGGTCAGGTTCATAGTTCAGAAAATCAGAAACTCGGAAAATATTCTCAGATTTTGAAATGGGAAATACATAAAATAAGTTCAGAAGTTGTTGAATCTATAAAATTCCATGTCCAAAATGTCAAGCCGAAGAGGCGTAAACCGACTGGTTTTATCAGATTCGGAAATATTCCGAAAAGTTGTATTAAAAGCCAAGGTGTTTTACTACTTCCGACGGATATGTCGAGTCGACAGTTGCACAAAATTGTTCTTAATAAGATAGTTTGAATAATTGCTTCATCAGAGATGCTGTCAAAGAGTGATTTTGAAAGTGTCTTTCAAAAGAAATGTAACAAAAAAACAGAAGATATTTGTCCGTTTTTCGTCCCTTTTTTGTCTGTTTTTCCGTCAGGTTCGACCTTCAAGGTTAGNCCGTCAGGTCCGTCCGTCATGATCGACCGTCAAGTTCGACCGTCAGGTTCGACCGCGTGGCGTCGGCCAAACGGTCGAACCTGACGAAAAAACCTGACGGTCAGACCTGACGGACGAACCTGACGGCCTAACCTGACTATGACAGACTGTCAACTGCGAAAATGTTTTCTTGACATTTGGAGCATTTTATCAGTTGACCGTTTTCTGCTATCTTTCATAAGAACTGAGATATTTAAGATTGAAGCTACATTGAAGGGATAATAGTGACTCAAAACGTAAATTCTATTCTCAAAAAAAAAGCGGCATTTGAGGCCGGTTTAAATTTTAAACAGGCAAATATTGCCTGCTTAAAAATTTCGCTGGCTTTTAATGCAAATCACGTGAAATTGAAAGGCCCATAGCTCTGGCACTGGCGGCTAGTTTTCTGATATATATATATATATTGTACAGAGAAAACTACCAAAATACTTGTCGTTTCTAAGTTCAGAGCTCATTTTATCACATTCGGAAATATTCCGAAAAGTTGTGTAAAAAGCCAAGGTGTTTTACTAATTACGACGAATATGTCGAGTCGACTTTGTTGCTTAAAATTGTTCTCAATAAGATCGTTTGAATAATCGCTTCATTAGAAATTGTGTGCAGGTGTCAACAAGTGATTTTGAAAGTTTCTTTCAAAAGAATGTAACAAAAACAGAAGATATAAAACAGTTTGTATATAATGTAACGAGAAGCAGGTTTTGGGCAATTACTCTTTGACTACACCACTCTTTGACTACACCTACTCTTTGACTACAAAATTTCTTTGACTACATTTATCTCTTCGACTACACTTGTCTCTTTGACTACAAAGTCTCTTTGACTACATTTTTTTGTTTTATAGTACTTTTTGACTGAATTTATTGGAGTTTCCGATTTTTGTCTCATATTATAGGCTTAGGCTAAAACACCAGTTTTCCGGTAACCGTTTCAGCCTAAGCCTTTGATTTGTACAGAAAATAGTAAAATTTCGGAAATCTCAGCGAAAAAAAGTGAGAATTTTGCTGATTTTCGCGAATTTCAGTACTTTTTTTTTCACTGTTATGTATTTTTGGAATTGTCAGTTTTTTGTTAAAAATTATAGGCTTAGGCTCAAATTCTTCTTATATTCTGTAAGAACGCCCACAAAAACTGCAGAAAATTTAAAATTTTTTTAAGTGTAGTCAAAGAGACTTTGTAGTCAAGGAGACAAGTGTAGTCAAAGAGATAAATGTAGTCAAAGAGATAAATGTAGTCAAAGAGACTTTGTAGTCAAAGAGTGGTGTAGTCAAAGAGTAATTGCCCAGGTTTTGTCTAGTATTGAAGCTGTGGATAAATTGGATGAATGAGCTTCGTCTTTTCTGTAAGCTCCGGCATGTACTCCGTGTTGAATGAAGGTTGAGTGGCAGCGACGTAGCTTGGGAGCTGATTTTGCTTGTTGAGCTCATTGACCAGAGCACGACACATCGTGAGGTAGACGAGAACCACTGAAAATAAAATGCAATTTGGAAGCTCGACTCCTTTTAGAGCTTACCAAGCATGATAATTCCAACAATGACGAACACATCGGTTTTCGGAGAGTAGTCGTAATGGAGGAATAACTTTTCTGAAAAAGGGAAATTTGTCTTTGAAAGAACTTGAAAATACTCACTAGCAGAGGCGAAGTATTCGAGAGCGACATGAGCGAACGGAGCGAGGAGGCAAATGACTCCGAGGAAGCAATGGAAGTTCATCAAGCTCTTGTGTTCGATGAGGAAAACGCCAAAGGTGAAAGCAGTGTAGACGGCCTGAAAGTTTATGCATGAAATAATATTTTAAACAAATCGAATGACTAACCAAGAGAACCTTGACGAACAACATAACGTTGGATGTCTTTTCAGCACAAAGCAACCAAATTTGGAAAACCAATGCGAGCACCTGCACCAGAAGAACGATGAATTTGATTGGAATGCAGCAACAGCAAAGCGGAGCCTTTGAGAGTCTCGAATCGCGTGGCTCGTAAAAGTGCGCCATCCTTGTAGCCTAAAAAAAAAAAGGAAAAGTGCATGAAGGCAAGAAAAGGGATAAGTAATAAACGGAGAACACTGAATGTCACCGATTAGAAAATAAAGCAACCAGAAACAAGAACATTTTTATAACCGAGGTAAAACTAGAGATATTATGGATAAAACTATAGCTGGGCTATTATAACTTATTAGAGTGGGTCAAAAGGTGAACGGGGAGCATAAAAAATAACAAGGAAATCAACAGAAAGAAGATATTTAGGTCTGGCTCTAAGATTTGAAGAATGGAAGAACGTATTTGCGCCCAAGACTTATGATGAGCTGTCTGCATGACCATATGTAGAAGATGTATGCTGAAAATATGAAGGAATTCTCAGTTTGTACTTATGGGAGACTTACAACACAAAATGAAGGTTGATGTGGCAAACGAGAAAACAGCTGGCGACTCGCTGTTGTTGAAGATGTGATCTGTGAATTAATTTTGTTTTATATATGGATATATCAAAATTTACTCACTGTAGAGATTGACAATGGATTGCCCCCAATAATATAGTGGCACGATGATCAAGACGCATACAACCCAATAGTGAATGTGCATGAAGAGTTCATAGTCGGCGAGGAATGAAACGACGGAAGCCACAAGGAAGACAACCTATCTCAATTTAGATAATTATAGTCAGTAAACGATGTTCAATCTTACCACAAAAATTTCGAACATCGCTGATTCGGAACTCAACGACACATTTCTCGAAATGACGCCGACGGTGATGAGAAGTGTGGCGATTTGGACGACGAGAACGACGAGTTTGACTGGGATGAAATCGCAAAGCATCGGAGACTCCATCGAGTGGAGCACACGTCTTTCATAGAAGTTCGACATTTCTCTGTAGAAACACTTCATTAAGGCACAATAAAGAAACGATAAACT
>NC_013490.2:9482990-9485934 GCF_000004555.2 Caenorhabditis briggsae | reverse complement strand
GAATTATTTGCCTAAAAGTGTTCTTCTATAACTTGTTCAAAAAATCCTAAATAGATATACCTACTTTTCAAAAAGTTTAAAAATTTCAATCCCTGTGTTTCCATTGCTACTGAACACCAGAAAAAAAAATCGAATTTGGTACCACACGAATCACTCATTTTGTACCCCGCGGTCCCCCGAATCGTTGCACCCTGCGAATTCTTTGCCGTAAAAGTAGTTTTTCATCTTTTAGGTTCTCATTACTCTGATGTAACCACTTGCATTGCGCGCCACCACTTTTCTTCAGTCCATGTAACACCGTCCCCTTCTTCTTCTCGCAGCTAAATAGCAACCATACCACTCTCCTCCCATTCTCAAACTTTTTTTCTTTCTCTTTTATCATCTCTTTAGATCTCCGTCCCGTAATTCGTAGTACAACTTTTTTCATAAAAAGACAAAAATAATGCCTGGTGTAAATCTCGTAGTTTGTGAGCTCCAATTTTTGTAGTGATCGAGTCAGAATGCTCGTGATTTTCTATTCTTCCTTCTCCAGATACTCTCTCCTCTCTCTCCCCGCTTTTTCTGTCATAACTCTTTTTTTTATAATTCTCCATCCATTCGTTTTTTAAATGTTTTCCCTTCTCTGAAATGGTTTTCCGAAAAAAAAACCGTCTTCTTTTTCTCTGTCTTTGTAATAGTTTTCAAATTTTACTTTCCAGGTACTGCACATGAAAGTGATACATTTCAAAGGAGCGGCGTTTCGCCACTTGGACGATGGAAAGGTGGAAATGGTTTGAAAACGTTAAAATTTAACCTATCAAGAACCATATTTATTTTTTCAGATGCCTCCTTATTTCTACGACCGGAAGGCCAAGGTAAGTAATGACATAATATCGTTTTCTTATTGGCTACCACTAATATGTTCAAAACTTGTCAAGGTTAACTTTCAGAACGTAGTATTGGTTCTTATGGTTGTCGACATTATCTTCACTTGTTTCTGCATTCTTCCCGCCAACGATCTCGTCGCTTGTGTCCTCTTTGCTACGGTGAGTCACTGGTCTCTGTTGGACGCCATCAAAAAATTGTGATTGGTCTTTATTATTATTTGCAAATCAATTTGTAATAGTAATGAGAGGAAAAATATTCTTTTGATAGTCCGAATAACGGAAACAGAAAGATAATTATATTTTAATGGAAAAGGAAAATAAAAGGGGTACCGAAATATGTGAGAAAAGTCAACACCGGTGTCTGTAGCTGACGATCCCACGACGACAGCTACCGTAACCTAAAAAATTTGGCTCTTTATGACAAGGGGGGGGGGGGGCATGAAAAAAGGGGGGGGGCAAATGATCATTCTATTTTTTCTTGAAATTCCCCGAACCCATGTCGTTTCATTTTGAAGAACAAGTATGTTTCAATCTTATAATAATTCTCAACCTTTTTTTCAAACAATTCTATGTAAGTTTTATTAAACTACAAAACAAATTTTCCCCAAGAACAATTAAATTGGGGATATAAGTAACGAAGAAATCAGGGAAGCAGTAGTTATTAGAAGAACAAAGGTGATGGTGGTCTGTATTCATCGTCAGGCTTTCCAATCTTCTTCACAAACTCTTTATCTTTCAATGCCTCTGTAATCTTTTCGTTCATTCCAGCGTATGTGAACATTTTCAATGAAGCCGGGAGCATGAAACAGTGAGCTGAAAATTAATTTAATTGTTCATATAATCTTCCAAGAATCTGATTACTGAGAATTGAACCACCGAAAAACAAGTAAACCCGAAGCATGTTGCCCAAATTAAACCATTCCTGCAGTTTCTTTACGTTGTTCTCTCCGAATTCGACTGTAAATTAGTAATTTTTGAGATTTAAATTGGGTGTCACTAACTGTTAGGATTCCAAATTAGCCATGGTAGAATGACAAGGAGAGATGTACTGCATACCATGTGAAGGTAAATAATGGGGCAAGATTCACGGTAGTATCCGAAATAGGCGAAGATGGCCGAGATTGGAAGCTGAAATTTGGAGTTTCGTTTGTAAAATTGCATCTCAGTGATGGGATGAATTTTAGCTTTCGGGCGGTTTAAAAAATTAATTTCTGTTTCGACGGAAAAAAATTATTCCGTTATTATTCTGGTACTAAAAAATCGGAGCTGTGGAAGAGAAACGTCGGTGGCAGTGGTCGAAGGTCTCACAACGAAAACTACAGTAACCTGAAAATGCCTGAATTTTCCGGATTTGTTTTCTCGACGAAAAAATCGATCCTGAAAATTAAAATTTTGACTCTTTATGACAAAGGGGGGGGGGCCATGAGAAAAGGGGGCCCAAGTTAAAAGGGGGGGGGGCCCAAAATAATAAATTATACCCAATTGAAGATTTTCTGCTTTTTTCAAATTTTGAAGCTGTTTTGATCAAATTTCGGATTCTGGACATTTTTTGCTCATTTTACATATTTTTGGAAGCAGACCCAGAAGTGGAGGAGGAAGAAGAGACACAAGTGGAGGAGGAAGAAGAAGCACCAGTGGCGATAGCAGCGAGGTCCGCAGATTATGATGGTACAAAATCGTGGCCTGTTATAAACTTTGATTAATCCCTATTTTCTGATTTCTCATTATACAATGTTCTACTACTTTCTATTTCTATTTTCATAGTCAATTAAAAGTATTAAATTCTTGAAATTGTTAAAAATTTTTCAAAGTTAAACAATTGCTACTCAATTTAATGTTCAATTATATCTATTTTTACTTTCACAATCAATAAAAAGTATTAAATAAACCAAATAAACATAAAAAAAGACATGAACTGAGAATTGTGAAAAAAAAGATGTAAAAAGAGCAAAAAATATCCAGAGACCGAAATTTGATCAAAACAGCTTCAAAACTTGAAAAAAGCTGAAAATCTTAACTTGGGTATAATTTTTTATTTTGGGCCCCCCTTTTGACTCGGGCCCCCCCCCCCCTTTTCT
>NC_013490.2:9464156-9482653 GCF_000004555.2 Caenorhabditis briggsae | reverse complement strand
AGTGGTATGGTTGCTATTTAGCTGCGAGAAGAAGAAGGGGACGGTGTTACATGGACTGAAGAAAAGTGGTGGCGCGCAATGCAAGTGGTTACATCAGAGTAATGAGAACCTAAAAGATGAAAAACTACTTTTACGGCAAAGAATTCGCAGGGTGCAACGATTCGGGGGACCGCGGGGTACAAAATGAGTGATTCGTGTGGTACCAAATTCGATTTTTTTTTCTGGTGTTCAGTAGCAATGGAAACACAGGGATTGAAATTTTTAAACTTTTTGAAAAGTAGGTATATCTATTTAGGATTTTTTGAACAAGTTATAGAAGAACACTTTTAGGCAAATAATTCGGAAAGTGCAAAAAAATAAAGTGTGCGAATGTCAACATTTCTGAGGTGCAACGGTACAAAGCTGCAACAACTTTGGGAATCAAAATTCAATTGAAAAATTACTTATATAAAAATTGTATTCAATAAAAGATTTATTTATGAGCAATGTGGTTTGGATGACGATGAATAACTCTGAGAAACTACCAGCAGTCGGTATAGAACAAAATGGAAAAAACAACGTTATAACAGCATGCGATATTGCAGCTCATATTAAAGAACGTGTAGAAACTCTATTAGTAGCGTGTCGTTAATTGAACATGATGAACAACGTCCTGAGAATGTCGGGGTAGGATTTCCGGAATTCTAGAGAGATGCTCACTGAACTTGTAGCACACCCATATGTATACTCCAAGCACTGAAAACAGAAAATAAAAAAGGATAGTTTGTTGAAAACCTTACGGTTCAATACGATGAATGCTGTTATGATGTCAGAGACAGCTTTTCCTTCAAGCGATTCTAAAAAAAGAACATGTTCTGAATAGGATGGTACGGTGCTTTACTGAAAAAAGAGAGAAAAGCATTGCATGCAATATGAAGATCGGCCAGGCCAGGAAAGATGTCATGAACAAAATGTGGACCGTCATGATAATTTTCTGTTCGATGAGGAATCCGATGAACACAATGGCGAAGGCGATGAGCTGAAATTCAAATCTCAAATTCGCTTATATCAAAGTAGGAAAGCAATTGTTACTACGATGAGTCGAGGAATGAGCTGGGCCGCTGGGTGTGCTGTTGAAAGTCGAAGTGAGCAAGTGCCCAGATTTGGAGTACAGCTCGGCTACAGCTTAAATCTTGTATAAATTATCTAAAAAATTAGGAACAAGAAAAGTAAAAATGGGTTGTGAAGAACTCCATAAATTGATTTGAACTATGACATTAACCGCTTTTTATTGGCTTAATTGATAGAGTATTGAGAAGATCAACAGCGGTAAATAACAAAACAATGGAAACAGCAAAGAATAACAGCGGGTAACAAAAATGTTTGATCAGATATTGGGGTAGATGAGCTTCTTACTATCTTGGTAGGATCCATGCATCTTGGAACTGTATGGAAGGGTTCCTGGATGACCATATTTGATATCGTCAAGCAAAATGTAGCACAGCGCGATGTACACTAGGTTTCCTTAAAATTGAACATCTACTCATCAAGTCCTAAAAAGTCCGACTCACCTAGAGAGATAAGGAAAAAGATGAACACGACAGTGGCCAACTTGAGATACATAGATCCATCCATATTGGTACCGGTGTCTCCTCCCGTATTGATAATCATATCTCCTTCTTCAAGCGATTCTGAAAAAGAATGCATTCGGAATGAAACTTTACGGTTCCTTACGGAAAAGCATGAAAACTACAGCATGCAATGCGAAGATCGGCCAGGCCATGAGAGAGGCCATGAACCAAATGTGGACAGTCATGATAATTTTCTGTTTGGTCAGGAATCCAATGATCACCACAGCGGAGATGAAGAGCTGAAATTCAAATTTCAAGTTCGTTCTCTTGAAAGAAAGCATTTATCACCATGGTGAGTCGAGGAATGAGCTGGATGCGCTTTTCGACGTCGAAGTGAGCAAGTTTCCAGACTTGGTAGATAAAGAACGCAGCTTGGACAGAGAACACAAAAGCTCTTATCTCGAAACAAACTCACTTTCTTTTCAACCTTCTGTGGATGAGAGAACTTCGTTTTGATAGTCATTATCGGATTCAGCTTAAATCTCGTAACAATCATCTAAAAAATATTAGAAACTGAAAAGTAAAAATGGGTTGTGGATAACCCCATAAAATTGATTTGAGCAATGCAATTATTGGATTTTTTATTGGGTCCATCAAGTAAAAGCATTCAGGTATTAGATTGCTTCAGGATTTAACTGATAGAGAATGGATAAGATCAACAACGGGAAATAACATAACAATGGAAACAACAAAAAATAACAGTGTGTAAAAGATACGGTTGATCAGATCTTGGGGTAGATCAGCTTCTCACTATCTCGGGAGGATTTGTGCATTTTGGAGGTGTATGGGAGGGTTCCCGGATTACCATATGTGATATCGGTGAGCAAACTGCAGCAGAAAGCGATGTAGACTAGGTTGCCTAAAATTGAAACTCTATGAATCAAGTCATAAACATTGCAACTCACAGAAAGACATGAAGAAGATAGAAACGATAGTGTCCACCTTGAGACACATAGCTCCTTCAATATTGATACACATAGCTCCTTCCGTATTGATAAACACAGCTCCTTCTTCAAGCGATTCTATAAAATAATATTTTCTGAACAATATGATACTGGTCCTTACTGAAAAAGGAGAAAGCTGTTGCAAACAGTGTAGTGATCGGCACGGCCAGAAGAGAGGTCAGGAACCCAATGTAGATTGCCATGATAATGTTCTTCTTGGTGAGGAATCCGATGAACACAATGGCGGAGGCAAAGGGCTGAAAATCACATTTCGAGTTCACTTATTTTAAAGAAGGAAAACGTTCGTTACCATGGTGAATCGAGGAATGAGCTGGGTCTTCTTTTCAAACTGGATATGAGGAAGTGTCCAGATTTGGATAAACAAGAAGAATGCTTGAGCAAAGAGCACACCAAGTTTGATCGCAGTCATATCTGTATCCTTTTCAATCTTCTGTGGATGAGAGACCTTCGTTTTGATAGTCATAACCGGCTTCAGCTTAAATCTCGTAGAAATTATCTAAAAGACAGAATTGGTCAGAAGTTGAAAAGATTATCAAACATTTGAGCGAACAAATCAAGAAAATTATTTCTGGGCACAAACTTTTTTGTTAGAATAAAATAAGTATTAAAGTCAGAAAGTTGAGAAAGCTTTGGAGGCGAGTTCTTACAAAAGTTAAACTTTCAGGAGTAGGGAAAACTAATAGATATCAACTAACGAAAAATTGCAGAACTTTGATAAATTTTCAATGAATGTTAAAAAAAAGAATGTAGAATTAAAGCTAAGGAAATTAAAAAAAGTAACAGATTCAATGACAAATAACAAAAGATAGAACTGAAAGTCCTGTACGATGTGTAAACAAAAAGTTTGATCGGAACTTGAGTTAGATCAGCTTCACGGCATACTTGAAAGATCCGAGGCGTTCCGAATACGATCTTCGAGACCTTCACGTTAAGCGCATACAAGGTGCACAAAAGGATCTACTTCTTACTAAGCAAACTTTTCTGTCTGTCTGTGTGTGTGTGTCTGTCTCGGACATTTACTTGAATAACTCAAAGGGGCATGGGACTCCTATAGTGGTGTGTGGTATGTAGTCATGAACTGCCGAGCGCTTTATGTCTATGGTGTCGTGAGCCTCCTAGCTAATAGGGAACCTAAAGGGCTGAGAATCGAAAATTTCAAAATTATGCTAAAACTTACTAAAACTTCATGGTATTCTGAAAAAGTTTTTTGGGCATTTTCATGTGCGTTCTACAAACAATTGAGCTCAAATCTCCAAAAGTAGAGCTTTTTGAAATTCCAGTTTTTTCTCGAATCTCTTCAGTTTCGGTCATATGGCCTACTGCAAATGCGTGTTTTAGAGTAATTTGGTTTACAGGCATTATTTTCAAATACTTCTGAAACTTTCTGATTCCATATTCATGGACATTTTCCTTGGAAAATCGTTTTTTCATCAAAAATCAACATTATATTTTCCAAACAGAATTTTTTTTGAGTTTTCGTTTTCTGAAACCACCGAATTCCGAAATTTCATATCGTCTGAGTTTTGTTTGATTTTCAAATAAATAGAATTTCCGAGAGTTTTCTGAATTTCAAAAAGTCGAAATTCAAAGATTTCGAATTGAACTTTAATAATTTTGATTAGATTTTTAATCTCCGGTCTGGGATTTCTTGAGTTTCAGAATGTTGGAACTTTCAAAAAAATTACCGAGTTTGGACTTTCTCAATTTTTCAACTCCCGAATGTCCTGAAACGGAAAATAGGAATTTCGGAATTCCAAAACTTCAAAATCAGAATTTAGGAAATTGGGAAATTAGCAACCTCAAGCTTGAGAATTTAAAAATTTTGGATTTCAGAAATTCAGAAAAACTCAAAAATTTGTATCCGAAACACTTCTGAATTTCAAAATCAAAGTTTTCGAATTTTCTGAGTTTTTCAAAAAAGAACCTGTGAAACTGAAAAAAAAATTAGAAGTTCTAGGTTTGTAGATTCAGAAACTCATAAACTATAATAAAAAACTCATGAATTTCTATGTTTAAAAATGTAATCCTCCAAGTTTAACTCATTATCAACTTCGGAACGTCTTGAATTCTGTATTTCGAAAACCCGGAAACTCAGAAATTCCAAACTACAGAATTGCAGAGAAGCAGAATTTCAGAAGAAATTCCCAAAACTCTGAATTTCTAAATTTCCTATTTTCCGAGTTCGGACCCTGAAAAATTTTTCCTGAATGGAAGTTTCGAAGCGTCTTCATAAGATTACGGGTACTGTAACCGGAGGCCCGGAGGTTTAGCCCCGAAGGGGCGTAAACCGACTGGTATACACTAGGTCAACTTTAAATTAAAAATTAAGTCATCAAGTTCTAAACAGTCCGACTCACACATAGAGGAGGAAGATAGCAAGAATAGTTTCCATGTTGACACACATAACTCCTTCAATATTGATACACTTAGCTCCTTCATTATTGATCAGCATTGGTCCTCCTTCAAGCGATTCTATAAAAAAAAGAATATTCTGAATAAGATGATACGGTGCCTTACTGAAAAAAGAGAAGACTGTTGCAAACAGTGTGGTGATCGGAATGGCAAGGAGAGGCCATGAACAAAATGTGGATTGTCATGATAACTTTCTGTTCGGTGAGGAATCCGACGAACACAATTATGGAGATGAAGAGCTGAAATTCACATTTCAAGTTCACTTCTTGTGAAGAAAGAACATGCTAGTTACCATGACGAATCGACGAATGAGCTCGATGATCATTTCCGTTTGGGGCTGGTTAGGATCATACTTCTTGCTCATAAGTTCACAGAATTGGAGAATCGAGAACAAAGAAAATACAATAGCGCCAATCCAAGTCATCAGCTTCTGTGGACGAGAGACATTTATCAAGATAGCCATAATTGGCTACAGCTTAAATTTCGTAGCAATTATCTAAAAAAACAGAATTGGTCAGAAATTGAAAGGATCATCACAACCTTTGAACGAAAAAAAAAATCAAAGTGGTTATTGTCGGATTAAAAAAAGTGACACCTGAAAATCTCGGATACGGCTCTCGTGTTGATTTACGAGGAGGCGGATCGAAAACGGATACTGTAGATAACAAATTTATTTATGTGAATTTAGTGGGATTTACTGAACAAAATTTTGATTTCTTGGTATTAAAATGATCGCCAGCAGCTCTAGAATCTATTTTTCCGCAAAAAAACTAAACTTAAACGCGAAAGTAGCTCGAAAGAGCCGAAATTCTGAAATATTACGTTTTTACTTTTTCGTAGATAAAAAAAAGCAAAAATTTTCAAATTCTCAGGTGTCACTTTTTTTAATTCGACAATATTTCTGGACACAAACTTTTTTGTTAGAACAAAATATTAAAGTCAGAAAGTTCAGAATGCTTTGGGGACGAATTCTTACGAAAGTTAAACTTTCAGGAGTAGGGAAAACTAACAGATAACAGCAAACGAAAAAAAAATCAGTACTTTGATGAAGGTTCAAAAAATGTTGAAGAAAGAGAAAGTGGGAATAAAGCCAAGAGATTTAAAACAAGTAACAAATTCAATAACAAATAACAGAATATGGAACTGAAAATCCTGGATATCTTCAGACTTCTGGATATATGAGGTTGACGCGTTCCGAGCCATCGTAAGCGTCGCGATTGTAGTGGAAAAGACCTTGGGTTGTGTCCAATTCTGGGAAGTCGTCCGGCTGCTGATCTTTTGCTTCGACCAGTTTGTGGCAGAGGAAGAGGTAGGCTATATATGCTGAAACAAATTTTAATAGTGAGAAAGTAGTGATTTTGAAGCAAACTCACCGCACAAAAACACGGCAGCAACCGTGAGAGATGTGATAGGATGGGTGTAGATGCCTTCTCCGAAGAATGTGGCCAGAAACTTGATATCGAAAAAGAATTGAGCAATCATGAGCACGAACACGGCCAGCGGAAAGAAGAGGAACAACGAAGCCACCCAAATGTGGGCTTGCATGAGGGATTTGTTTTCCACAACGAACACAGCTACAGTGAAAGCAGTAAGGATTACCTGAAAGAAGCTCTATGATAACAAAAATTTAGAAGGAAAAACTCACTGAAGCAATCACCAGGAGGATGGAAACTTTGCTTGTGACACCACTCGCAGTGAGCCAGACGATCTGCAGAAGCATGTAAAGAATTTGCATGCTGATCACAATAAGCTTGATTGGCAGGACACCGAAGAGCTTAGGGCTGCTCAAGTACTGTTCCGGCTGACTCGGATCATAGAACTTCACCATGTTGAGCGAATCTCTGAAAATCGCTTCGAGGTTTTCTGGAATATATGTGTTATTGAAATAACCAGGTATCAAAGGATTTAAACAAGTGAGATAACATAAATGATTTGAAACGTACAGTAAACTTTATTTGAACAAAATAGTAGTTGGTGTTGGATAAAAAAGTCAGGAAAAATTGAATGCATGATTGTTTTACAAAAAGTTTATTAAATGTCTTCCACAAGCCTATTGAATTGTCTTTGTGCTTGACGACCACGAACTTGATAATCTGTCGCAACTTCAACAAGGAAAATGTGAGTCGTAACCATACGGAAGAACCAAGCTGAAAATTTAGATTACCTTCGGATAACATTGCCCGACAAACAAACCTGCAGCAAACACGGTCATCACCAAGAGAGATTCCTTTTCAAGGAAAACAATCATAAAATGACACTTGTGAGAGTCTAAGAAGATAGTCATCTCTGGCTTCCCTGAACGGAATGTTTTTGCGACAATTGATGAAAGAACAACTCACAAATTTCGTACATCATTGCTATGCAGTAGGTCGAGAAAACCATGAAGAAGACTTTCGCTTGGAACACGAAGTGTAAAAGCATGATCCCTGAGTTTTTGATAACGTATGAAAACGTCATGAGCCACTCAATCACAGCCAGTCGAATGAAAAGCTCTGAATATTCACTGTAGTAGGCGATAGTTGAAAAGATGGATGCAAAGATGACGTTGAGCAGAATATGGAGGGAACTCTGAATTTTTTTCAGAATTAAATACGTAGCAATGTAGGCCGGAGCCTATTTCAAACCTGCTTAATTGGTCCCAAATCTCTGGTTTCTGGGTTATTCAATCGGTCCTTCGTGTTCCAATCGATCAACAAGAAATGAGTGTGAAGAATGCGAACGGTCCACACTGAGAACTTTTGCTATTGAGAGATCTGAAAATATGGCACTAACCTATGCACAATACGGCAAGCCAGAAAATCGAGCAATGATCAATGATTCCTCTGAAGCATTCCCATCCGTTTGCTTTAAGAAAGTCGAGATTTGGTTTTAGGTCATATCTCAATCTAATTTCGTTTAGTCTGTCCTCGTTGTCTTTGTAAATGCAGCATGCAAATAGAAAAGTCGGAACCAAGAAGACCATCGTTTGATAAATGAAGTGAACGGTGATGGTGAATCCGTTTCTACAGGGATGAAGTGCGACGGCACAGAATTCGAAGAATGCCTGAAACCACATCTCTATTTTTAAACTCGCGATAACTTGAAAATACCAGACAAAGGAAGACTTTCTGCATTCCAGAATCGTACGTCGACATAACGAAGAAGAAAAGTGTGGCAATCACTCCGAAGAACATTGTCACTTTGTCCTAAAAATTTTGACTTTAGATTAAACTCAATTTCTCAATTCTAACCTTTGTTTTAAATTCGCCTGATGGCGCATTCGTTCCTCCGGCCATTTCACCTGAAACTCAACAATTTTCTTATACAAAAGAGTATGAATCAGTGAAAAAGCTCAGTTTCACCTGAAAACGAACACTTTTTTCATGTAAAAAGTCTATAAATCGTGATAAATAATCGGCAAAAATTCAGTTTCACCTAAAAAAATTGCAAACTTTTGTCAAAACAGTTTTCTCGATTCGAGACCAGTAAGCTCGCAACTGAAGTCCACCTTTCAACTACTGTAGTTCGTGTTGAGACGCGAGCCTACAAAATTTATTGTGCGCCTTTCAATTGGAGGGTACGGTGGCGTTTAGAATAGATTCTTGAATAAAATCACTGTAAATTGAACCAAAAACTTGGAAAGATTTCGACTTTCAAAAAAAGTTTGAAAGAAAAAACTAAGATTTTTACAATACATAGCGGAGAAGACAAAACCAAACAACTTTCACATCAGCAATGTTTGATTCAGAGTGATTACTGCCGAGAAACCTGCATCTAAATTCAGTTTTGTAATAAAAATATGTAATTCAATGTCCAAACACACAATTCATTTGTTTAGGTGCAACATTCTAGTCCTTCTGCTTGCTCTTTCTTTTAAATTCCGTTTGAATATAATTTCCCTAACTTCTCCCTTACATTTTCCTGATACTTGTACATCTCTTTTTGTGTTTCTCAATTGCCAGTGGCGCCCTCCCCTTCAACAAACTGAGCGACTACAAAAAACTGTGATAACAATACAAGGGAGGGACTGGCAAGGAGGCATTACACTAATCATGCGAACCAACTTTCCTACTATTCAGCCCATTATTATTATGCTTCTTTTTCTTTCCCCCTTATTTCTTCATTCTTTTTAGCTTCCTCACTCTCAAACCAGTCTCACCAAAAAACTACGAAACACTTTTTATTTATTATTTCGTTCTCTTCTGTGTCCACTCCGCCTTTTCATCCGACTAATGACCGTTGCATAAACGATTCCAAATAGTTTCAGTTACAGTTTCCGGTAAATAGGTCTCAAGTGTTTTTTGAGGTTCTTCAGTGTTTATATTTCGTCTTCTTCCCTCTGATAAAAACCACTCGTAAATATCCCCTTGTTTTCTCCCTCCTCCTCCTCTTCATTTTTTTCCTGCCTTTTCACCTCAAATCACCTCTTGTTTGCACTTGTGTCCATTGTCCACTTTCGTTCCCTTTTCTAAGTGATTTCCAAAGAGTTTCAATTGTTTTGTTTCTATTCTTTTTTCGGTTGCCATCCCATCATCAACCTCCAACTCGGTCAAATGATTTCCCTGTTAATCATATTATTTGTTGCTCCGGTTACGGTAAGAGAATGGAACTCTCCTGAATCTCTCGTATCTGATGCTCGTGTTACAGAGTGCAGTAATAGGGGATGATCTATCACCATACAGATGGAATCTAGTACCAAAACCTCTGTTGAAAAGGCTTTGTAATCTAGATGAGTCATTGCCAGTTTGTGCCTGGAAGGTTGGTTATTTGGTTAACCAGTTTTTAGAACTGTAAATAAATAACACCGAAAAAGTAAGATGAAACGAAATACAGTAATCTTGGTTATGCTAGACAATTATAGAAGATCGGTGGCCGAAGATCCCATAACGACAACTACAGTAACCTAAAAAATAGTTTTATTTTTCGGATTAGTTTTGTTCTTTACTGATTTTATTTTTAGTCGATTTCTCTGTTAATTTTCAGCAAAAATTCGGAAAAACTAAAGTATTTGATAGTTTAAAAATTCACTAAACATCGAGAAAATCAATCCGGAAAATACAAATATTTTTAGCTTACTGTATTATGGAACCTTCGTCATTTTTTTTGTATCAAAATAATAAAACCGAGAAAAAATGGAAATACAGTAATCTTGGTGATGCTAGACGATTACGGTAATACAGAATCAGAAGTTCAAGCTTCTGTTGATTGAAATATGTTACAACCCCGATTAATTTTAAAAAGTGATTCCTAATGCATAAAAACTATCAATCAGCCAAAACGAACACTAATTTGAATTACACTCTGATTGTTAAAACAAAGAAATGTCTAGTAAATCGTAAGAAGAATTCTGACAAAACCAATTCCAGCGCCACAATCTATCAAAAAAGACAGTATTCTCGAAATGGCAAATCTGTCGGGATCATCCAGAATTGAATTTGTGCAAATGGCATAATGGAGGAATGGTAACTGTCCCGGTTCCAGCAACGACCACAGAAAGAACAGAGGATTCGGCCGAAGCTCCGCCTCTTTCTGAATCCATCTTTGTTGTGGGTTTTTAGTTTTTGATAGTTTTTAAAAATTCAAAATTTCTGCTAAATTTCAGAATGAACCAGATATGATGCTCTCGTCAAAATGGTCAAATGCAGAAATCCTCCAAGAAACTGTTCAAAAAGAGCTGAGAACAGAACCAAATCGTTTCGAGGGACGACTTCATCGAGAATCAGATTCTGCCGAAATGAAAGATGTGGAAGATCAGAAGTTTGATGAAACGATCATGTCTGCCAACGAAGATGTTTTCTCTGCCTAAATTTTCATGTCCAATCCCCCCTGTGCATTTCCATTTCCCCTTGTTACGGTTATCTGTTTTTATCAAGATGTTTCAAAATATGTGAAAAAGCGTTTATTGTGGTGTGGTCGAAATATGAGTGTATATGCATTGTACAAATCCCGTATTCTGGCAACACACAAAGAGTTATCACTCGATTATTGCACCAATAAAATTAAAGATTTCGGAGAGAAGAGAAGAGAAAACAAGAAAACATAAGTATACGATCATCGGGGCAAACATGATAAAATGATAAACAGAGAGGGACAGAGAGCTCATAAGAAATTTGTTTTCTAGAATATACAGTCAAAGCAATCAAAACAAAAAACATTATGCGAATATTAAGTTCTAAACATGTGTGGAATGCGTTATATTAACAGTTGAATGAGTGTCTAATTGGTCGTCATCCAACCCAGCGAGGCGGAGGAAAGTCTCTTCCAGAGATGATTGAGCTAGTATGAAATCTTTAACTCCGAGATCTTTTGCCAATCTCTGCACCATTTCAAACTTTTCCGACCAACAATCGTCTTTCTCTTTTGGAATCTGAAATTACAAAACCAATAAAATCGAAAAACATTGATTTCCCACTTACCTGCCACTTGAGATTCAATGTTTTGTTTGTTGAGGTTGTTTTGAGAACAGAATTTGGAAGTCTGGCAGCGACAAGCTGTACGATCACATCTCTTTGAGCTGGTTCATACAACGTTAGAGTCATTGTGTAGTTGTTTCCGTACAACGACTTAAGCTCTTGACTGGATCCGATAGCAATCAATGATCCTCGATTTAGAACCGCAATTCTGGAGCACAATGCTTCGCATTCATCCATCGAATGAGATGTTAACATAAGGGCACTGTTGGAATGTTCTCTGCACCACAATAACAATTCCCATACTTCGCGTCTGGCTTTGGGGTCAATTCCAGCAGTTGGTTCATCGAGAATAATCATCTGAGTTGGTGCCAAAAGAGCAACTCCTACGGATATTTTTCTCTTCTGACCACCACTGTAGAATCTGACTAGTTTATCGGCATGCGCTTGCATTCCAACACATTCTAAAATTAGCTCAGCCTTGTCTTTATACTTCTCGAATCCATGCATTTGAGCCAGAATTTCCAAACATTCTCTTCCTGTCAAATCAAGCATCAATGCATCGAATTGTGGACAGTAGCCAATCGCTATATACTCAGTAACATCTCTTCCACCGATAGTTGCTTCTCCACTTGTTGCAAACGATTGCCCAGTCAGTATATTGAATGTAGTCGTTTTTCCCGCACCATTCACTCCAAGAAGCCCAAAGCATTCCTTCTGATCGACGGCGAGGCACAATTCATTGACAGCCGTAAATCTTCCAAATGTCTTTGTCAAATCCTTCACTGCCAAAGCCAAATTCTGTGGGTTAGCATTGTGAACTCTATGCCTCTCTTCCTCCACACTAGTGCAAACCGGAAGATCTCCCTGAAACCAGAACAATTACTATTAAAAATTCAAATATCAAAGTCTGACCATCATTGGCTGCACATTGTTATTTGCAGATCTACGAAGAGTCCAAACTTGAGAAAGGAATCTTCTTACACATTTGAACTGAAGAAATATGAAAAGAGCGAATGAGAAAGCTCCGAAAACAGCCATGAATACAGCATTCTTTCCGCATCGATCCCAACTCATGAGCTCCTCGTCACTTGTGAAGATGAGACCATAGGTATTAATCGTTATTATAGCGTTTCCGAAAGCATAAGATGGAAGAAGGAACAGGAAGATATTCTGAATACAAAATTCAAAATGCTTAACACCAGATTCTGGAATTCTTACCATTAGGAACGCTTTCAACGATTCTTCGATATCGAATAGGAAGAAAATAACAAAAACAGCGAGAAGAGCTGCTCCCGAAATCACAACTTGCCAGATAATCAGCATGACATTAGCTTTGGAAGGTGATTGGAATAGAAAAGAAACTGCGTAGATGAATGGAACTGAAGAGAAGAAGTACAGGAACCAGAACAGTATAACTCTGAAATTGCATATTTAAAATAAATGAAAAGAGCTTTGGCAACTAACATTCTCAAATGAGCGTACATCCAGTTGAAAACTATGAACATTGCTAAGAAAATGATACAGATCAGGGTGTACAGTACTCCATCGTAAAAAAGCGAAGCGGAATAAAATGTGACAGGGGAGATTCCAGTTAGGAACTGTTGATGAGCGAATTGGCAAGTTCGTTCTTCAATCAGGAACATGACAAATGTAGATGTGACCATTGCGAAAATCAGAATGAGCATTGGAGTGAGCAAGACATCAATCAATTGGCTTGGAAGTAACTGAAAAAAGAAATCATTCTGAATTTTAACACATTTTAATTTCTTACAGTGCTTTCCGAGGTCGCTTTCGAATACAGGAAAATTCCTCCATCAATTTGAGCATCAACAGATGAGCTTCCTGTTAAACGAGCACGATTGATGATACTGACAAATGTTGGAAGAACATGGTAGTATCTCATATTGAACAAATTCTCCAGAGAACTGTTGTCCTTCGCAAATGTCGAACCAATCGAAGCAGGTGGCATTTCCTGAGAATCAAATATTAGTTCTTGAAGGGAAACCAGAAGTAACTTACTCCTATAAGACTTTTAGTAATATTTGACAATGGTGTATTTCTGCTGTATTTTATGACATCGAAACCTCCAGATTTCTTCAATAGAGACTCCAGATGTGATGCTTCTTCTGGAACCGTATCATCAAATCTCCATACCACTTTTGATGGTTCAATTCCATACGACGATAGTTCGCGATCTGAGAATTGAGAAGTCAGTTTTCGTTCACTTCTCTGTAAACTCACATTGATCAGTGTTCCCAGATTTCAGAGTTGATAGGGACGCCACCAAGCCGAGAAGAACGATTGGAATCAAAACTTGTCCAAAAAGCTGTGTCCAGTTTCTGATTGAATACAGCCATTTTTTGCGGAGAATCGCAACGAATTGAGCTGTGACTTTTGTGAATCCAGTTTTCTCCGCACCTCTCGCCTGACTATCCATTAGTCTCTGATAACTGTCCGCACTTTTGGTACTTGATTGTGTGTCGTAACCTGGTGGTTTCAACGATGGCTCACTGGTGTTCCGGGATTGATGACTGATTCTACTATTTTGTCGACTGGCAATTGCTTTGTCTACTTTGTCACCAATTGTGATGAAGACCTGCTCCAGAGTGTTCAATGACAATCCAAAGCTTTTCATGACCAGAGTGGCTAGCTGAGATTTGAGTTGATTAGGAATCGATTCCAATGCATAACTGCGGAAGCTGGAAATTTCAGAATTTAGATTTATATGAAACTTTTCTTGAACTTACTTCCTTTCCTGGATGGCTTCCAATGCCTGAAACAGTGGAACGAACGAGTTCTTCTGGGCTTCTGGTAATATAATCTCAATTTGTTGTCCATGCATTTCTCCTCGTTCAGCTCCTTCGACAAAGTGAGAACACACACTTGTTAGGACTTCAGCCATTTTCCTCTTTTCACCAGTATGATCCAACACGACTGTCAAAAGGTATCCGGTTCCAAACTTCTGCTTCAAATATTGATTTGTTCCAGATGCTACGAGTTTTCCATGGGACATAATGAATACCCAATCTCCTAGACGTTCGGCTTCATCCATATAGTGAGTGGTCAATAGGATGGTTCTGTTTGCTTTCTCTCTTTCAACCAACTTTTGAACATCTTGTCTAGCTCCTGGATCCATTCCAGCTGTTGGTTCATCGAGAAGAACAACTTCAGAATCACCAATCATAGCCATACAAACACAAAGTTTTCTCTTCATTCCTCCGGATAAGTTCATAGCTCTCTCATTCTCTTTGAAATCTAGCTTCACATCAACAAGAAGACGTTTCATCTCCTGTTTGAAATCCGCTTTCCTAGCTCCTTTCAATCCATGAACCAGTTGGAGATGCTCCGAGACAGTCAATTTATCATACAATGGATTGTATTGTGGGCACATTCCAATGTGTCTCCTAGTCTCATTCGCTTCTCTTCCTACGTCATGACCGCATATAGAAATATGTCCATATGTTGGTTGAATGATTCCAGCAATACTCGAAAACGTTGTACTTTTACCAGCTCCATTGTGTCCCAAAAGAATGGAACATTGTCCTCGGACAGCTCTCAAAGTCAACCCATCCACAGCTCGCTCTCCAGTAGTTGGCCAAATTTTCACCAGTCGATGTACACTAATATCAGCTCTAGCTGTGTCTCTGGCACCGTCGACTTCAGTAGAACCTTCTAGAAGAGCATCAGAATCTGCGTTCGGCGGGTTCAGCGAAGACGTTCCCATGGTGTTCATCTGAATCTTTATAGAATTGTTTTACGAGTTGAAAAAATACAAAATACGGAAGCTCTGTTAATCATGCAAGCACACAGTTAGTGCTAACCTCCATATCTCTCCGTTGGACTCTATTTCTCACCTGTTCGTTGATTCTTGTATTGTAGGCAGTCTGCCCGTCAGTTTGAGTTTCGTATTCATCCTAAAACTGTGAAACTTGAACTTGTGAATCCTTTAAATGAACTCACCAATACATCTCCACGGGTGAACAATGTTCTCAAACTGAAATCAGATGAAGTTCTGATATGATCAACAATCAATGCTCCAACGGACATCCACAATATATCAACGATCATCATAACGAGTGCCCATCCAAGGGAAAAGTGTAAAGATGAATCATTGAACATATTAAACAGATTGAGTTCTCTTTCTCTTCGCATATAATCTGATATCGCTTCAACAGCCAATGCAAATGCTCCATTGATATTGAGACCGTAAAGGAAACAAGTTGGAATTTGATCCAGTGTAGGCCGGAACTTATAAGAGATTGCTATCATTGCACCCCATGCTACCAGAATAGCTTTTATCGCAGAATTTGTGTTGCTGAAGAACGACGCCACAAATGCTCCGAATATAACTGCACCAAGTCCGTACATCAGAACAGTGACAATGAGTGCTGCTGGAGTAACAAATTCCATCACGAATGCCAATGGAATAATCGAGAACAGGAAAATGATGAAGAACTTGATGAAAGCCATGACGACATGTGCCGCATAGAACATGAATGTTGAAAGTCCCATTGCAGTCAAGTATGGCTTGACAGCAAAGTTTTCAGCAGCGATTTCTCTTGTGATGTGAATCACGTTGATGAATGTGACGAATGCCCAAATAAACGGGAAGAATTCAATGAATGACGAGACGGAACTAGTTTTGTAAGCAGGCTCTGGGAGGCCTCGGAAAATCAATGGAAGATCTGATGATTCTGGTTGAGCCGATAGAATGAATGATGTCTCGATGGCATGTTGAAGAGTAAGATATCCAGAGGTCCAATACGGTGGACTGGTTGGTATTCTGCCACTTCGTCCAGATTGAGGTCCATACGGATTGAAACTCGTTTCAGTCAAATGCCAAACTTCTTCTATTGCTTTGGTAATCAAGATTCGGTATTTTAGTTTCTTCTGTGACAAGTCAATACTGTCGAAGATAACTCCGCCAATGTATCTGAAAACCAGACAAATATTATTGTGAAATTCCTATAATCAGTCTTACGAATTGATAGCACAAAAAGAAGAAGTATCATTCTGATTCGGTAGGTCATTTCGGAGAATTGTCATCAGTTGGTCCTCGGTTTCTTCACTTTTCACCCTCATTTTCAGTTTCCCATTTTGGAATCGGTCCGACACTTGGTTCATCAAATTGTTTACAACAGTCATATCAGATGGATTTTTTGTTCTGTAAAATTGTAAAGTAATTCAGATTCAATCGAGGCCTACTTACGTGTATCCCAAAACAATATCCGTTCGAAGACACCATCGTCTGTAGATGGGCTTAATGAAGCTGTATTCGAGAAAGACATCTTCAACTGTTCCTGTCAATTTGAATTCATCGTATGTGTTCGATGGAGATGATGACGAAGCAGCGCCCTAGAAGTTTATTTGTTTTTCTTCAAATTTTCAGTTCTGTACGTTTAGTGACGTATACAATAATCTCCAGTTGATAAGACAACTTAACAAATTTACCTTTACAACTAAATAAACTAGTGGACCGAGCAGCAAGCATGGAAGAATCAATTCGAATAAAGTCCACACTTTGTTTCTTCTAAGCAACACCCAATCTTTCCACAGGAGCAACGAAAATTGACGTAGTCTATTCATTTTCCTTCTGTTTCGCCTCGCGGACTCTTGTGAATCGTAGTTCTCGTTGAATTCTCCAAATGGTACGGTCTCTGAAATAAAAGATTAGGTAAATTATCAGATGATAAATTTGTGTCTTCATGGTAAAGACTTCATATTTTTTCAAATATTCACCTGCAACTTCGGCGTTAACTTCGAACAAATGGATAGTATCCAAAGTGAGAATCGGAACTTGATTGGGCATTTATTCAAAATTTCAGTTTTATTCAGATAGAATAAAAAATAACGGGCGAATCTAACAAGCGAAGTCAAACATTTTGACTCAAAAACAAAATTGTGTGCTCAATGGCAGGTTAGAACTTTATTTCGTCGCAAAACATTGATTAGATTTTCTGTTGCCAAGGGTACCAACAGGTGGTTTCTCTTCACAACTAAACATTAGTTTGGGACTTTTTTCTAATAATAACTTCTGATCTTCGGTTGCTAACTTACCATCTTCTATTGCCGATGATTCATCATCTGAGTCTTTCTCTTTCCGTTCTTTCGGCCCCCACCGTAGATAGCGTCGGAGCCAATGCACTAGAGGCGAGCCCGGCATGAATACTGAGGGAGGAGTCAACATTCAACCGTGTTTTATATTATTTTTTAGTTCAACACCGAGCCAATAAAGCGGCGGAGGTGGGAAGCTATGTGGCTAGCAGGGCCACGTTCCAATTTTTATTTGTGTTTCGTTCCATATTCAAATGCAGATTTGAAAGAAAATACTTACATCTTTAGGCTTTCACAGCTGACTCGAGACGCGAAGCATACTTCCTTCGATTTTTATTGATGTTGACAACGTATCTGAAAACATAAGTAATTGAATAGAAAAGTATA
This sequence comes from Caenorhabditis briggsae, assembly GCF_000004555.2. NCBI lineage: Eukaryota > Metazoa > Nematoda > Chromadorea > Rhabditida > Rhabditidae > Caenorhabditis > Caenorhabditis briggsae. The sequence continues at coordinate 9,464,833 of NC_013490.2, read as the reverse complement.
ACTTATCTAATGCGAAACGAGGGAGCGACTGATTATGAGTACAACAGTCAGAACTGATTAACAGTTGCAGCGGACAATAATGGAAAAAATTTCAAACTGGAAACTATCAAAGCTATTCTGTTCGTAACTCAATTTTCAGAAATTCCTATGTACAGAATTGCGAAATATGTTCAGACAACACCAGCTATGACAAACGGCACCGAATTGACAATGACTGGTCGTCATCGGAGAGGGCAAAAATCGATACTGTTGCGAATAAAAGAGAGTCTCTTTCCGAGCGAAAAGGATATAATTGCAAATCGGGGGGTAACCGATCAAAAGCGGCAAAATGACATAATTCTACTTTTTTTACTTTTTTGTAGACGTTTTCTCGACGTTCGTACTTCGGGAAAGCAAACAAATATTCGAGGAAGAGGTGTAAGAGAGTAAACAAGGAAAAGTATTAAAAATATTACATGACATAAATATTTACATTCAAAAATACTGCCATAATATGGAAAAGTCTCGATTTTTGCATTTTCGGCTTGTTTTTGTAAAATTGGGCACAATGGTAGAGCGCGCTTGCCCCATCACGGGACTTGAGCTGAGACCCCACAAATTCCGGAGAAAAAATTTTCCGGTGAAAAAAAAACTCCGGAGAAAAGTGGGCGGAGTCGGGGGCGGAGGCTATATTGCCA
>NC_013490.2:9437053-9462987 GCF_000004555.2 Caenorhabditis briggsae | reverse complement strand
CTTCCTCGGAATTGGTGGAGTCTCCATTTTTCGAGATTCAAAATTCCGTTCTGAACATCCCTGCTAATGATTGTTTTCAGAATCAATTGTAAAAGATACCGTAAAACCAGTAATAGAAAAACCTCTAACTTTTAACTTTGAGCCAATTTTCTCGGTTCCTGTCAAAGGTATCAAAAGTTTGTCAACTGATAAATTGTTTGTACTCGTTTCAAAAGTGTTTTGTCAGTTGACATATTTTTGATATCTTGCATAATAATTGAGATCATTGAACTCCAAATTCACAATGAGTGGGGAGGGACCTTTTAATACAAGTTTTACGATATTTATAATTGAAGTCTTTTTTCTCGCTTCCTACAGTACTGCAATACATGAAAATATATTGAACCATCGTTTATTGAACGAAAACTGTAATCGGTAAATATCTGCATTGTTCTGGGTATGTATCACAAGGTTGGAATGAAATGAGAGAGAAAGATAAACGAAAGCAGACAAGAGAAGCAAAAGAAAGAGATCGGGGTGATAGTTAGTGAAGATTATCTTTTTGGTATCCACAATAAATCTCCATAATGGAGCTGTCGATTTCCTGCATCTTCTCCGCGTGTTTCATCTCTGCCTTCTGGCGGATCAGAGCTGGAATCGAATTCGCAAGGAAATGGGTTGGAGAGTCTGAAAGAATATATGAAATGAGCTATTTTCAAGTGTTCAACTTACTCGGCCTAGAAAGATTCTTGTCATGAAACTTGAGATCCACTGCCATTTTGGCTAACCACTCATTCTGGAACTTTTGTTTCCCCTTGTGAAGCTCCACTGCTCTGATAACTTGATATGCTCCGAATCTTCTGATTGGTTGTTGTTCTCCCATCTTTTGACGGATCTGTTCTAGAAGTTGGACTCGTTTTTTGGCCGAGATTTTTGTGATTCGGCTTTTGATGACCTCTTTCTCTCCGTCCACTCGAATCTTACGAAACTAAAAAGAAAAATTTCAAAAGATAGCTGTAGTTTTCAGCAGAACTCACATATTTTTGAAGAGTTCTTGCTGCTCGATCTTTTCTCTCCTCACGAATATTCTTGACCCTCTTGTCAGTGTCCGTCATCTTCTCATCCTCCGTTTTCTTTCCTTCCTTCTCCATGAACGCGTTTACGTCTCTTGCGGGAAGTCTCAAAAGTGTTTCGAACTTCTGGACGTCGTAGTTCTAAAAAAAGAAGATGTTCTAGAAACATGGCCAGCAGTTTCCTACCTTCGAGATCTCCAACTTTTTCATTTTCTCCATCACCGACTGGCTCATTGCCAATGCATTCGACACGTCATCCATTGTTTAGTTTGAAAGGCTGAAAGCAATCAACTAAAAAGTTATTGATAAGAAAAAGTAATTGAGAGACCAAACGGAAATTGGTCAAAATGATGAGGAAGAGAGGAAAAAACAAGTGGAGGTGTCATTTATATGATAAGTAGTAGTAGATGCTGAATCATAAATGGAGAGAACAAATGTTTATTTTCTTCATTTATCGGATAAAATTTCTCAAAATGCACGAATAAGGGCTTCTTCTTTTTTTCTAAAGTCTCTAAAAGGACTTCCTAATCCAGGGTTCGAACTGCTGTGCTATGCTGTTGCGTTTTAATGAGAAGGTGACGTGAGGAATTTTGAGGTTGAAAATCAACTAAAAGTTCCGAGAAATTTGAATTGTAAACGACCTGAAACTTTGCCATGTCACTTGCTCAATAAAGCGCATTAGCATATCGCAGCAATTCGAACCCTGTGGCTAAACTCTTTTGCGACTTTTCATAAATTCAATAATTGAAATATGGGAAAGAGGAAAGGCAAGGAAATGCGGGGAAATAGAAAAGAAGAAGAAGAAGGTTATTTCTGACCGAACATGCTATGGGGAATTGATGAAAATGGATGAGAAGAAGAAGAAAGCGGGAGTAAAAGGAGCAAAAGGGAATAGAAATAAATGTGTTTTAGTACTGGGAGACTAGGATATAAGAAGATGAAGAAGGGTGGTAAGAAAAGAAGAAGAAGGGTATTTGTTTTGCACACAAACGTGGTGGGATATTTCGAAAAAGAAGAAGAAGAGGGTTCAAGAAGCTGCATATCTAATTTAGAAGATGAAGAAAAAGAAGAAGTGTCTTCTTATTTTTTCAATTTAGGTTGAGTGCTGCTTCATTAAAAATGAACAGAAGGATGAGAGCAGTTTATGAGAATTTATGAAAGAAGAATTCTTCTATCTTAAGAATTAGAAAAAGGATCTATTCCAGGAATTTGTTAGAAGAATTGGTATTTTTTTTTTGAAAAAAACACATTTTTAACCAAAATATACACATGAAGTCTAGGGAAGCTCAACTGATCATATCTGCCTACTCGACTGATTTCAAATCTTTCATATCTAAAAAACAACTGAAATCATTCAAGCGCTCCCTAACATACAATTCGCACGCTTTGCAACCCTCTAATCTAGAAATCGGAGCATATTAATTAGGTATGAATTCTGAGAAAAGCTACTCTGTTATCAGCTACTTTACAAAAACAAATTTCGTGTGCAAATCTGATAAAAAAGAGAGAGGGAAAAATTAATAATAATCATTTGGGATTGTGGTGGCAGTGTTTTCTGATTTTCAGGGTAGAGAAAATTGAATCTAAAATAATTGTAGACAGAGGGAAAAGTAACGCTTTTGAAAAGTTATGATCTCTCAAAAAAGAGAGAATGAAATGAACTTTCAATCCCTAGAAATTTCAAGCATTGAGCCTTTTAGACTGCGTTGTTCAAAAAAAGACACCTTTAAAAATTAGCCCTGATGGATGGTTTTTCGAAAAGATCATAGAACGAGAAAGACCGAAGTGGGTGTGGATTCGTGGGAAACTTTTTTATATGGTCACAAGATGTTTTGACGATGCCCAAGTAAGTGCATGTATGTATGATTTGATGGGTGGTACATTTTGAATTGCCTAATCTCACAAAAAAACAAAATTCTCGTCAGAATAAACAAATCTACATATTAAAACTTTACGCTGGGAAACGAAAATCCTTTAACAAAACAAAATTTCAGATAACATATCGGTATCTGATACGCTCTCGGTAACTAAATCTCATAGAGAGTTTCCAAAGAATCTCAGATTTCAAATAGGATCAAATTTCTAGGTCATCAAACATAAAATCAGCTAATCTCTGCGTGTTCTTTTCTAGTTCTTCTTATTAGAATTTGTGCACAAATTCTACGAATGACGGCGGATTTGTATGTTTGCGAGAGTGAGGGTGTGCAACCAAAATTGACTCAATTAGTCGCATACTTTTGTTTACTTCTCACGCTCACATCAACAATTAGGAGCAATTCTTCTTTGAAATATATTTCGAAAAAAAAACGAGAAGTGAAAAGCATGCAATGAACCTAATTAGATTTTCTGACACTCTTTCTTTTTTTGTCTCGCATATGAAACAACAAATTGTGTTGTTGAGCCGCGAAAACGAGTGAAAAGAGAAAGAAGAAGAAGAAGGCACTCAATAAATAGGGGGCAATAGCAGGAGAGCACCCCAAGAGTAAAGAAAAAGATACAATTTACAACTTGTTTGTTTTGAAGAGAGAAGGTGTCAAAGAAGAGAAGGGGAAATGATGATGGACTTTTCCAGAAGAGCATTAGAGAAAAAGAGAAAAAGAGGGGAAGCTGGGAGGGAAAGAGCCCTCCTGGTGTCCCCCGAAATGAATAATAGAAGAGACAGAGAGCTCAAAGCTCTCGTGTCCATGGATACACGTGCTCGCACATTTCTCTCTTATACATGTACATTTATTAATTACACCGGTAGCCAAAACAAGAAGAAACAAAGGAAAGAAGTTATAAAACAAAAGATTTATAGTTTGCTGGTCATTGGTTTCAAATACTTCTCCACATGAGGCAGGTTCTTCTGATTGAGTGGACTCATTTGGGCCCATTTGTACAAATTCTCATACACGTGTCCGTCACGGCGACCGAGGACCTGAAAAAGAAGGAAACTCAACAAAGATAGGTTACTTTTGAAGATCAAAGTTCTCCTACGACTAAATACAAAATTTCAAAAATCCTCTCTTTGAATCGGCCAAATCCTCTTTTCCTCTTTCTCTCGTCGAACGTCAATGTCTCTATCTCGGCCCCAAAAATAAGCAGATCCAATCGGATCATTCCCACTATTCCCAGAAACACAGACTAACCGAACGAAGCTCTCTGTCGCAGAAATCAAATGAGTCGACGATTGAGACGGCATTCGGACGAATCTTTTTCATACAATCGTAAATTTGATGTCTGATTTCTTGGACTTGAGATTCTGAAAGGTATCCGTTGGCTGTCAAATCAGAAGACATCTCAATAAGTTCGTAGGACAAATAGAGCTCAGCGAGAGTTGTCAACACAGCATGCACTTCTGGATTCGACACTTCTTGAACCATTTTCACAAATCCACGAGCAATGAAAAGTTTTGTATGTGCTCGAGCGGCCTGAAACATCCCAATAAACTCTTTAAAGTTAATAAAGTACAAATACCTTGGTCCAGTCGACCGAATGATTTGCGAAGGCGTAATCTCTCTCGATTCCCTGCTTCTCTTCTTCGATCATCTGACGATATGCATGCATGACACGATGACGAGCAATATGCTCAAAATGGCTGAGCAGCTTTTCGAACTTATCTGAATTTTGAAAAATAATACAAATCACCATTTGTTTTTCTTTGTACCTCCAATGGCAACTGGTTCCGATTTGGCAAGATAGGCGACAAGTGGGGCCATGACAGCTCCTTCCTCCGCTTTAGCAGCCGCTTTCATGAGGTACTTGGACAGCTGCAGAAGCATAACCATGTTCTCTCCTTCATATGTGCATGCACCCACGGAGCAAGCTGCAAATTGGGTATAATTAGACCTTTAGAATGGGAAAAGGTAGTGGCGAATCTATGCCAGTAAAAATAAGAGTCAACATGATGGAGTGGATATAGTTGAACGGGACGGGAGAGGGACCAAGTATTCAAAAATTCATAAGACTGAGTATAACTTACTATAAAGAGTTGGCAAATAACTGGCATCCGAATATCCATGACCTCCACAACCCTGTCTTGCCTGATCGATAGAAGTGGACGATTGATGAGTGACTACTGCCTTCAATCCACAAGATAATGCATGAAGATCAGCCAGAACATCTGATTTTCCATGCGACAACTCTTGAATACAACTTTCAGTCATCTGACGGACCGTATTAGCTGCTGTCACAAATGCAAAACAACGAGCAAGTCCTGGGAAGAGACGGTATTGTTGAGTCTGGTAGTCGAGAATCTGAACTTCTTGAGTTCCCGGTTTGATCTCTCCTTGTCTGCGAACAGCTGAATATCGGATTGCGATGACCATAGCCATTGCCAGATAGTAAGATTGATGCATAATCATTTCAGATCTCATGTACAACATTGTAGTGTATCCAACTTTTGGATGAGATGGAGCAGTGTAGACTCCTTCTTTGGATACTTTGCTATGTTTCATAAGCATATTGCGACGAGGGATATGGTAGTTGTCAAATGCTAGGAATCCATTATCCACGCAATTCACTCCCATCTTTGTTCCAATATCACCTACACGGACTCCAGACATTTGGGAATAGGAGTTTCGATCACGAATTGGAACGAAGAATGGGTGAAGCCCATAATTCTTATTGTCAATTATCAAGTTGGCAACAAGAATCACATGGGTACAACTGGTTCCTAGACCTCCTGGCCACCTAAAAATAAAATCATTTTCTAGTCATTCCAATCAATTCCGTACCATTTTGTTGCAGTTGTTGTCGGAGTGTGAATGATAAACTCTTCCGTCGATTTGTCATAAGTTGCCGTTGTCTCGATGGCACTCAAATTGGTTCCTATAAGACGATTAGTTCTATTTTCTTGCAGTACACTCTTGTTCAGTTTATTTTTAGAATCGTGGTTGGGTTGCGATAATTTTGTAGTCGTGTGAGAAGATGACGAATTTCTTAGAAATTTAAAAATTGAATGAAATCATTTTTTCAAGAAAAATTGTAACTTACAATTGTTAGGTATTAAAATGAAGCGTTTTGGAACTATAATTAGGAAAAGAAGTGTGACGAAGTTTTTGCTCACTTTCAGCAAAAGTAAACAATTTGAAAAGTACCCTAAAACTTGGAATAGGATAAATTGTTTATCATAATATCCGAACTGTTTTATCAATTGGCACATTTTTGATATCTTGCATAGGAACCAAGAAAACACAGCTCAAACTTGACAGTATGAGGGCCTAGCTTCAAAAAAGTGGACTACAAATAGAAATCTCCAAGAGGTTTGAAATTCTGTTTTGCCCTTTCCCTGCACTATCTATTACTCTCTACTCATCACTTTTTTCGTTTCCATTCTTATCATACAAATTATCATCAATCACCCAAATAACTCTACCCATATTTCACATGTCACAGCTTTTTTCTGATGCACCAACTTTCCTTTTTTCCTGCTAAAAGACAAGTTGCAACATTTGGGAAGACCCCCGCCCGGGTTTATATTTTCTTATCAGCAGGCGTTCTGCAGAACGCACAAAAAAAACGGGAAAAAAAAGAATGTTGTAGTGTGATCTTTTTAAGAATCGCTCACCGTGTCCGAGTTCCGTTTGAGCATAAGTTCCGATAATTTTTCCTTGGATAGCATCCATCAACCACCACTCCTAAAAAATAAGAAAAGGATAACATAGTTCATAATTCCAATAACACATACAGTCTGTTCATCATCTGCCTGATTTTGAATAGTCGGAACAAACATCAGATTGTGAAGAGCCAATGGGAACCCCTCAACTCCCATCACATCACGAATAATTGTCAGCATGTCGAGATTATTGGTGAAGTCGGCAAATTCGTTGACGTTTTCCATCAAGTTTTTAAGCTGAAACTTTTAAATTGTCATGGAAATTTCTACTGATGATGCATTTTAAGTAAAACAGTGTGTCAAATACTGTTCAGACCATGGTGAGGGTCTACTAGACGCTGTCTAGTAAAGCATGATGTTTTTAAAAATTTTAAAATCGAATTCGAAAAATTGGAAATTCGAGAGATAAAATTGTGTTTTTCTTTGACTTCTTGCAAAATTTTTAGACTTTTTTAGGTTCTTCAGCTATTTTTGAAGATTGTTTTCCGATTTTTCCGGTTATTTCGTCAAAAATTTGACGGAACAGTGTTCGTGAAGACTACTGTAGGACACTGTAGAAAACCAATTTCTCATAGTTTGTAGTTTTCATTCTGGTAATTTTTGTCTGCATTATAACGTGATTGTGCTGGCAAAAACTATTTACAGTATACAAGGGATTTAGTTGACTACTGTAATCTACAGTAATCTTCACACCGTCCGGTCAAATTGCAGATGAAAAATTAGAAAACAATAGAAAAAGCATCTTTAATAATAGCTGAAAAACTGAAAAAGATCTGAAAATTTCGCTAAGTGACCAAGGAATGACTGGAAAGGTCCCTCTAACAGAAGGACTTCTGTAATAGAAGGGACCTTTATTTGAAGGGCTGGACCTTTTAATACAGGTATTACTCTAATTGACTATTTTTTGGAACTCGGATGTTTCTCAATCCAAAACTTAGACTTAAAAAAACGGAAAACTCCAGAACTCAATCCTACCTTTCTGCTGACATCTTCCATTTTCTCGGCTCTAGTTCTGTGAGCAGCTGGCAAAGAATCAAAAAGATGTCCTCGTTTTGTAATCTCATCTCTCACTTCACGAATTCTTTTCAACGAGTCCTCTCCCGAATGAAAAACTGCAGCGAGAGCATCAGTGTCGAAAGTTCTGAAATTCCTTTATGAGCAAAAATCTCAAGTATTGAAACTTACGATTTGAATCTCTCATTGGTCAAATCCTGGTTGTCACCGTCTTGAATCAGTTTATTCAATGGCATATTTCTTGTCTAGTTTCTTGAATACACTGAAAAAAGAGAGCGTTGTTTCAAGTTTTTGTGCAAGAAAGAGGTGAAAGTGAGCGATAAATCATGCTCTTTTTATCAGTATTTATAGGGCACAGTTGACGGAAAAAAGCCAAAAAGTGAGAGAAAGGGAAAACCCGGAGATGAAGAACAGAATAGATAACGTAGTTGAATGGAAGAGAAGCAGGGGTGAAAAAAAAAGAAACAGTAGAAATTAGGAAAATCGGATGGCAGAGAAGTGGTCAAAGTATAGAAATGAGGAGTACAGTTTACTCTACACTGTGTTGTTCAGGAATTGTTTGGGAGTTCAGGATCTTTGGAAAAATAAGTTGTGTTTTGATCTTTCAGAAAATGCTTCACATCTCAATGAAGTTCCCAAAACAGATTTTTAGATATTTCATGTTTTCTATGTTATTTCTCAATTCATCCTGGAAAGTTTTTAAACTGGCTACGAATGTTTCAAATCAGTCCATTTCAGTTGTTTCCAGAACGATTTTTAGATTTTAAATTCAGTGTAGCGCATGTGTGATTTCTCGGACCGATAAACACCGTCGTATCTTTAGGCATAAGTATATTGGAAGCACGAAAAATGGTAGAAATATAGTTTTTTGTTTGATTTAAATATACTGAAATTTTCAAAGCGATTCCTCGAGTCAAGGTGTTGTTATGATTTCCAAAGATGAACGGCGTAATGTCTCCTGTGCTTTTCATGAGATGAAACAACTTTGACAACCGATAACTCAGCTCAAGGTTGATAAAATTATTCAAAACTTGGATAGTTTACTTATAAGTTATGCGAATTTTCACACTCCAAATTTGAGACCAGTGCAATTTTTCACAAAAATGTTATGGTAGTATAAACTTTAGTCCCAGTTTTCCTTCATGCGAACAATTTTGGTAACAGACACATGAATTACAGAAAACTTCGTTACCCACAAATCAGATTATTTTTAAGATGAAAGTAAGTTCAGTTTCTATTGAAAGAACTATGTAGCTCTTCGTTTTTCATGTTCAGGTCACATCAGAAATTTTCTTAATACTTTATTTTTCAAATTAATGTAGCATATTGGGTGCAGCAATAAGAGCAATACAAATGGCGATATAAAATCCAGAAAGTACAAGACACACCCAAAAAGATACAGTATAGAAACGAGATGGTTTTGAACCACGGAACAGGATGAAAGTGAACAGGATTCCAGCGACAAGTCCTCCGATGTGTCCATACATCGATACCTGAAAAACATCAAAAGATTCCAAAATAGAACTGTGTCAAACTGAAAACGTGTTATTTTTGCAATGTACGTGCCGTAGTGTAGTTTCAAGAAAGTAATCATAATCACCCGGATTTTCAGCCGGACAACACATCGCCGAAAAAGAGTGTTTCCCGGAAAACTTAGTCATCTTGACAAGTTGATCTGTTTGTGTGATTGTGCGCTTGTGTTATCAATCTTAAATCAAAAGTCCTAAATGTAACGGAAGAAGTGATAGATGATAAGAATTGCTGCAAAACGACAACGGAACAGTTGTTTAGTCTTTTGGAGAATTACATGGAAACGTAAATTCTTCAGTAAAAGAAAACGCATGTAGGTTTGTTTGATTTGCCCATTCATCATTGTGGGGGAAAGGGTGTAATCTCCTGTTGGAAAAAGGTCAGAGTGAACTATATTTTCTCAAATTTAGAAATTGTCGGAAGCTATTCTGAGGATTTATGGTTCTAGACGGTAGTTTTGGTTCATTTTGGGCAAAAATTCTAAAAAAAATTCAGAAGTTTCTCTGTTGCAGTTTTTATTTTAATTGCTATTTCCAAATTTCTGAGTTTTTAATGTTTCTGAAATATCTGACACGTTCTTTGTGGAAAATCTGGATTCAGTGAAGTTTATGACTTTTCGGAATGTTTTGGATTTTTAGATTTTTGAAATTTCTGTTATTCCTAAAATTTCAAAAGATATAAAAACCAAAAAATTATAATTGTATGGACCAAAATATTCGACTGGAGCCGATTTTTCTTGGTTATTGACCACTTCTCTTTTATTTCCATTTAGACCCTCTGGTTTCGAAATGTTCCAAACTTCTAGAAATTGAACACAGTTCTATTTTGATGTCTCATATGGTTTATGCTTCCTATTTCAATTTTTTTTCGTTGTCTAAACACTTTCCAACTACAAATTCCAAATCACAAGAATGTTTCTTTTGAGTTCAATAATCAAAGTTTCTTCTCTCCCTTTCTCCTACACTCACTTTATCAATTCTGAGAGCAAAAAATCGTTGGTAAACTGCCAATGCGTAGTCAAGAGCACCAAAAATAATGAGAAGAGGTAGCCGTACAGTGGCACTTTCCATTTCACGGAAGTTGGTGACAATGGTGGTCAGATGAGAAGCAATGATCGCAAATGAACCAGATGCTCCACCGCAAAGAAAAACTGTCGGGTCAAGGGCAAGAGATAGAAGGGATCCTGAGATTAGAGTTACAGTAACTTTGAGAGCCTTCAAATCTCACCAAAAAGAACGCCCATCAGATACAAAATATAAATTCTCCATGTGTGGACCAATTCCAACGGAACACCGATTGCCAGTTGAATGATAATGTTGAAAATGACATGAAAAATTCTGTAAACTCCCAATCTTAATAAATCAGAAAAAACCCAAAACTAACCCCACATTGATAATACAATAGGTGACCATTCTCCAGAGCTCTGATAAATGAAACGGGGAAACAATTAGTGGAGAAAGTGTTGGAATTGGACCGGATAGCCAAACACCTTCAGATGAATCAATCACATAGTACAGATAAAGCGCCAATTGAACAATTGAAACAAGTATCAAAAAAAGTGGAGGAGGGACACATTTGTATCTCTGAAGCTCACTGAACACATGGATTCTTTGATTCCGGGGGGTGACTGTGAGAGCTGCTTTGAATAGGTATTCTCGAAGACGATACCCTTTGCACTTACTCATCTGGAATTTAAAATATGTATTATTTTTCTTATGAGAGAAAGGAAAACAATGAAAATAGTCATACCAAGTAACAAAAATCCGCGAAATCCACCGGTTTTCCTTCTCTCATTTCTAGATACAACGACATTTTCTGGAGCTCATAATGATCGAAACCAAAAGAATAAGTGCTATCTCTGATGGTTTTTTGCATTTCTTCACATTGAATCAAGCCATCGTGATCTGTGTCAAACTGAAAAAAAAGATTTTTTGCACTGCCGGATAGGAACATTTCGAAGCCTGTAATAGAAAGGTTCTACATTATCAAGTTCGAGTTTATTTATTGGTTCTTGTGAGATATATCAAAAATGTGTCAACTAATACAATGTTTGTGACATTATGATAAACAATTTATCAGTTAACAATTTTTATATCTCTGACAGGTACCGAGATGAATTGGCCCAAAGTTAAAAGTCAGAGGTCCTCCTTTACAGGTTATAAGTTCAAAAAGATAAAATTAACTTTTGAAATAAATTTCAACCATAGATTTGAAAAAACCTACTGCTCTGAAAATCCTGATCCATGAAGATGCTTCAATATCGTTAACTGGAGCAGCTTCTCTCCATTTATCATCCATTTTAAAACTTCCGATTCGTATGATATGAATGTATTGCTGATCGTCTATCTTATGATGGTTCTGATCTTCAAACTGTGATAAACTCTGAAACAACATGACAAATCAGAAATCTAGACACGAGACATTGTGCCCTCCCCTTAAAGTTGGGTAATATTACAATTGGATTAACCAAACAGGTACAATAGTGCAATAGAAAAAGTGCGTCTAGAAAAAAGGGAAAGAGGTTTTGAAATGTGAAAAAAGTATTTCGAATCGATCCAAAAACCGCATAATTGGAGATTTGAAATCCCGCAAAAAGAGAGCGGATTAACCGACAAAACATACATCCCGATGGATGGTTTTCGATTTGGAAAGAATCGAAAAACGATTCACTATTAGTACTAATATACATATTTGATGACCAAAAAAAGAAAAAAGAAAAACGAAGCAAAAAGTATCCAGGCAACAGAAAACGGGGGACACTTACCATTGAAACGGAGCAAAAAAAAAAGAAGACGATAAAAAGAAGAAGGATGGAATAATGCTCTTGGACACCTCTCTTTTTTGTTGTTTTGATTTGAAACAGACAGAATGTGAGAGAGGGAACACTATACTGTTTGAAGGCGGGATGCCAAAACAATGCTGATGAAAATATAGAATATGGAAATGGGAAGAATAAGAAGACCAAAAAAGGTCAAGAAGCATGTTATGAAAAACAAATTAAACATTTTAGGAATGTTGTGAGTGGAAAGGCTATTTTCAAAAGCGGAAATTTTTTTGTTCAGACGAGTAATTTAATACAAAAAACTAGGTCTGTAAATATTTGTAATTTCTGAGCTTAGGCTTATTTTTGAACTCATTTCTGAGTTTTCAATTAGATACAGAATTTCGCAAGATTTCTGAAAATTTAAAATTCTCTGGAATTTAAATAATCTAGAGTATCCAAAAAAAGTTGTTCAATTCAAAAAATTCCAAAACTCTGAAAAGCTTAAGAATTCTAAATTATTTTCTATTAGAACTTTGAAAAATCTATAAATTTTTTAAATCTTCACATTCGAAATCCCGAAAATCTGCAAATTTTAAAAATCACAAAAAATCCTGAAATGAAAATCCAAAAATTGTAAAAAAATCAATAATAAAAACTCATTATATGAATTTTGAAATATTTCAAAACACAGGAAACTTTCGAAAACTTGATTGTTATTGTTTTCAGACGGAAGAAGAAGGGGGGATTTTCAACATATCGATCGAGTTCGAACTTTTAACTTTGTACCAATTTATCTCAATTCCGCTATCAAAAATCTGTCAACTGATAAATTGTTCATCATGATATCACAAAAATTTTATCAGCTGACCACTTTTTTATATCTCTCACAGGAACCGATATAAATAGCTTAGTGGACAATGTGGTGGCCCTTATATTACAGGTTTTACCTATGTTAGACAACTACAGTTAAATAGAGCGACAGATAATACAAAACTGGAAACATTAAGTTTCAGGTCAGTATGGATATTAATTTTTTCAGCCTTATCAATTCGGCATATCTTGTTCATCTGATAAAATCTACCGATGATTATCAGGTTCCTTTAAATTATCGAACTTCCTCTCACTCTTTCATTAGTTTCACATTTGCATAATTCCAAGGTACAGTGTCTTTTCCAGAAATTCAAAAATTCCAGATTCTCTGAATTTCAGATGAACAAGTCGATGATATCAAAGAGAAAGAAGAAGGCAGCAGCGGTGAAAAGTGGAGCCGAACGAAGTGAACGTAAACCAAGTAAACCGACAGCAAAGAAATCAGCTCCCCAAAGTGAACGAGCACCGAGAAGCAAGCCAAAAAGCAATGGTACCACTTGCCGAGAGCAACAAGAACCGACGAATAGGAATGAGAAAAAAACGAAAAGTAAAGGATCGACAGAGTTTTGGAGTGGAGAAGAAACTGCAAAGAAGATGGTGGCCAGTGGATTTTTCAGTAAGTCAAGTTGGATGGAAACCATATACCTAATTTCATTTTCAGATAACAACACTATCAATGGAACATTCAAAGATCTTCCCACCACGAAACCACCTCTTGACTCTTGCCCTTGTTTCAAGAACAATCTTCACAAAGTTCGTGCTCCAGACTGTCCAATTCCAGACGATAAACTTATCAAACTGACGCATGCACCCAACAACTTCATCTGTGCCTCGAGAGTCACCGTACCGGAATTTAACCGTACAATAATATTGACTCAAGTTCCGGACGTTTCGAATTCTCAGAATATTGAAGACTTTTGGAGGATGATATTCCAGGAGAGCGTTGTCTCGGTGGTCATTGCCATTATGCCATTGGAATCTTCTGTGACTCTTCAACAAATTTTTCCTCTTTTAAATGGAACTTATTCGAATCATGGAAAAATGTTTTTGAATAATAAAAAGTGGAATCAACGGTTGCAATGACTGCTTACACATTGGAAATTCTTCCTGATGGATGCTCGAATTCTCTGCTCACAACTATCTACCATCTTCACAATTGGAAACAGAAAAGAGCATTGGATAGGGTTGAAGATTTGGTTGCAACTGTGGAAAAGGTTCTGAAGACGAATGAGGTAATCACAACAAATAGAGTTCACAATAGTCTGATCTGAAGTTCCAGAACACAGTATTCATGAGTATGAACGGAACAGGCCGGGCTGGTACAATGTTGGCTCTTTTCACAGCGATGCTTCAGGTGCAGAAAGGAAAAGAAGTGAATCCAAAGGAGACGATGGAGAAGTTGAGAGCAGAGAGATTTGGATTAGTGGAGACTGCTGAACAGTATGGAACGGTTCATAAGGCGATGGCGTTGTGGTTCAAGAACAAATCGACCAGTGAGGAGATTCAGAAAATTTGAACTTGAAATTTTTTTTTTGCGATTTTGTTCTGAATGAATAATTTGTTTAAGTTTTCATGTTATGTTTTGTTGTGTTGTGTACTATTTGTATTGTTCATAAGAATGCTTTTTTCTTTCTATTGGTCTTTTCGAATTTCAGATTCGAGCGCAAAAATCTGAAATTTTTGAAAAAAAAATTAATTCCCTATTTTTGCTGTTTTTCAAGTGTTTTTAAAGCTCAGAATCTGAAGAGTTTGGAAAAAAATTCGAAACGATTTCAAAAATCTAAACATTTCTGATGAAAACTTAACCTTCTTTGGTAGTTTTCTGTCAACTTTTCAGTCGAAATTTCGAATTGTTAGCCTCAATTTTTTTTGACTCACAAATACTTATTTGAAGCTAAAAATTTCAGTATTTCTGAAACAAACATATTGTCAGTGTTTTTAGAGTCGAAATGAATTTGTTAACCATGTTTGGAATCAATGGTCATGAAACTAAAAAGTCTAATTCTGATTTCAAGATTATTTTCTCTTGAAACTGTTTCAAACTAACATGAGAAACCCCCCGAATAATCAGAAACTGTATGATTTCGAAAATTCTCTTCTGAATCCCTTCATGATCCTTTCTTCTTGTCTGAATTTTTTCAAAGTCTCCATGTCTCCACATGACACCTTGCTCCGCCATTTTTGTGTTCTTAACTACGCAACTTACTCTTCTATTGTGTTTCTGTAACCAGTTCATAACTAATTCAGTTTTCTCTTTTCTCTTGGAAGATTCACCTGGTTCTTGCCCAACGAATGACTAATTTCAAACGTTTAGTCCCTTTGTCCTTTCAGATTTTCCTCTTTTCTTTTCACAACTCTTTCGTAGTAATGTCCCAGTGAATGAGTGATTATTCTCTTCTTCTTCTTTTACCACTATATGCCAACTGTTTGCTCTGAACTTGATTCTTCTTCAAAGCATGTGCTCTTTTCTTTCTCATTTGAATAATGTTTAACTTCATTGACCATCGGATAAATTGCTTTTTGTTGTGTCCAGCTGATATCTCTTTCTTTTGATATCACCTTTATCACTTGATTCCTTCTCCTCTGTCTATATTTCATATTTTGTACGTAGATATTATACGTTTCAACCGGTATTTTGGAATGGCATCGCATCTTTTTTCTACTGGGAAAACCCATTTTGACTGATAAGGGACTGATTGCAATCTCTTGGACTGGTGCCAAAGAAGACTGGTCAATTACAACAACGGAAGGAGATGGATAGGGGATAAAAAGTAGATTGGAATTGAGGGAAGAGAAGGAGGAGGAGAATTTGATATGATACAGACTAGATGACGGCTATGGTTGTATCTGAACAAACCGTAAAACCTATAAAACAAGGGCCCGCACGCTGTTAAGTTTGAGCTAAATTATCTCGGTTTCTATGCAAGATAACAATAATGTGTCAACAGACAAGATACTTCTAATTTTATGAAAAACTGTTTATCAATTGACAACTTTTTGATACCTTTCACAGGAGCCAAGATAAATTGGCTCAAAACGAAAAGGTAGGGTTCCTTCTATTACAGGTTTCACGTCAATTGAAGGGACTCTGACACAGTACCGGAAAAAAAATGTGTCATATTTTAATTTTTTCGATGTGTCTAACAATAAAAACTTCAGATTGTGTGAGTGACACATTTTAGTACAATCCAAACAAGGTTTTAAAGTGGAAAAACTTCCATTTCAGTACTAATTTAGGATATTTTTTTACTCTTTTCTGTTTACAGGAGGC
Source organism: Caenorhabditis briggsae (assembly GCF_000004555.2). Lineage (NCBI taxonomy): Eukaryota > Metazoa > Nematoda > Chromadorea > Rhabditida > Rhabditidae > Caenorhabditis > Caenorhabditis briggsae. The sequence goes on along the minus strand of NC_013490.2, from coordinate 9,446,890 downwards.
TTCATGAGGGAATTGCACTGAAAATATTATAATCTGAACTTTTCAAGATAAACATTAAAGCTATTAACTTTTTCAGGACTCTACAGCAAAATCATCTATGCTGAAAAATCTTCTGAAAAAAAATTAAATTTAAATATCTTTTCATTCAATACTGTTGTTGGGAAATTTCCTACAACATTGTCTGCTTATCTTCTTATATTTAAAACTTTAGTTTCATGTGAGCACCATTTTCCGTCAGGTTTCAAGAAAAATCTATTTTTCCTTTCTAATATAATATTTAAAAGTTTCAATCCCTCATAGTAAACTGCTATCCAATCTTGTCCAGCTTCATCATTTCCGTTTTTATCCATCCCTCTCTCTCTCTCTCTTCTCTTCATTCTCCTCATCTCTCTTCCCCTTTTTTTCTTCTTGTTATTTTCCGAAATTACCGTAGTATGTCCTTTATGTGTTTGTTAGGAGGGGCCAAAAGAGAAAAGACTAAAAGAAAAGCAGAAGAAGCATCATCAGTAGTGTATGGTCAGAAGCCCCGAATCCAGTTCTCTCGATTCGAGTGGTCGACGAGTTTTGAAACTTCGCGCAGAAGAAGAATAAGGGCATCATTATATAACTGACTTGTCGGACAACAAGAAGTACACGAACCGGGATTGGAGGCAATCTTGACTTAATAAAACTGAATTGAGAAGAATGAAAACGGAATAAATGTAGTGATGTTATGATTGTGGATGACTTCAAATGGAAAAGAGAAAGATTTATTGGGGGAACTGATTGGGAAAATAAAAAGAGTTAATTGGAAACTGATAAAGAAGACGGAGCGATTAATGATGTGGAATTGGGAGTAGTTCTACAAGAAATAAATGTCCGGATAGGTAGCCAGTTTCAAATAGATTGCAAATAGGACAAAGTCATTCGAAGAAAGTTCGAGAAGACAGAGAAAGCAGCGGAATTATTGGCATATTAACAAGACAAGGAATAGAACATAATTTGATACATTTCAATTTGATTCTTCTGTATCCATGATAAATGATACTTTTGGAAGAATCAAGAAATCACAAACTTGGCTTTGGAGTACTGTAAGGCAGTTTTAATGAAGATTCAAAGTAAGAGCATTGGTTTGCAGGATGACCGTTTTCTAAATTTTAACGAATGCAAATATCTTAAAACCTGGGAATTCAGAATTTAAACGGTTCATTTCAATCAGATCATCTTCGATTGGTCCTTCTGCCGGCTGGCACACAATCATGAGGACTCATAAAAAAGAGTATATCTTTAGACATAAATATCTTGGAAGCAAGAAAATTGGTAGAATTGTAATTTTAAGTCTGAATCAAGGCTACTGAAATTTTCAAAGCGAAGTCTAGGTATTGTTATGACTGTCGAAAGATGAACGGTGAATTGTTTCGCTGTGATTTTCATGAGGCGAAACAACTTTCATGAGCGATAACTCAGCTCAAAGTTGATCAAATGATTTAAAACTTGGCCAGTTTACTGATGAATTATTCGAGTTTTTGCACTCAAATTTTGAGCCCAGTGCAATGCGGCACTCAAATTTTATGCTAGTACAAACTTGAGTTCGGGTAATTATGCCCCACTGTAGCTTTTTTGTCAAGTTAACCTTTTCTTCTGGAAATGGCATAGACAAACAAAAAGAATGGATAGATATTGAAAAATTTCAAAATCTAAATCAATTCTCGTTTTTCAGTTTTATTTCAAATTTAAGCATGCTTTATCAAATATGTGTTCCTATTTTTTAGCACTCGACCAAAGTTTCAGAATCTCCATCCATTTCCGATCTATTCCTTATGATTTCCTCCAACTTTCCCTCTTTATTTCAACCTTTTCCTTCTAAAGATGACGTGGCACTTTCATTGTCTTTTCTTCTTCTTCTGTGTATATTCATAACCTAAACCTTCTTGTGTTCATAAAAGTGCTATACGGTAGCACAAATGACTCAGCTCCTTCTCAATTTGCTTTAGCTTCTTCTTCCTCTTGGTTTCCCTTTCAAATTTACTCGTCAGTACTTCTTCTCTTAATTTTTCTGTATGTCCGCTTTTGTCACCCCCTTCTCTTCAGGAAGAACTTCTTTTCTTTATTACAAACGGGTAATCCTGGAAAGGGCAATCTCCCCCTCCATTCGCAATGAAAATGAAAGTGGCGGGTCGAGATTCGCCCCCCCCCCCCCCCTCCTTCGTTTTCCTCGTCCGAAAAAGAAGAAGAAGAAGAAGAAGTCTCGGATATTGTTTGTGACTTCGAGAAACACGAGACCAGTAGGTACATATCTACAGTAATCCTTTCACTTTCTCTCTCTCTTCACTCTCCGAACATCGCGTGCCCTTTTACGGTTTGCCGCGCCTTCTTGGATCCTGACGACGGGATAGGTAATGGGAAGAAATGAGATGAAGAGGAAGAGAAGAAAACGACAGTTTCACTTAGTGACCTACTTCACACAAACACAAAACTCGTACCTTTTTCCATTTTGAGACATCCGATCGCAAAAAAATAAATGATGGATTATTATTATTGCTGCATATCCTATCATTCCTTATCATTTTTATGTCTGGCTTTTTCTTCAGGAATAACCGGTTCCACTTCAAACAGTATATCGTCACTACGCAGTTTCAGAAGCAAAAAACCACCTGTGTCTGGGACTTTTTTTGAAAAGATATGGATTATGAGAGAACGACTGATAACAATAACTTGATTTCCCGATATTTTGACTCCTTGAAACGTAAGATGGCGGCAGTTACTATCAGACTTTTGTAGTGAGAAGGTTAAAAAACTGGAAATCAGGGATTCCAGAGAAGTAGAATTACCGTAAAACCTGTATTAGAAGGGACAAATACTTTTTTAACTAATTTATCTCGCTTTCTGACTGATATGAAAAAGTTGCCTACTTATAAATTGTTAATCGTAATAACAGAAATGTTTTATCAGTTGACATATTCTTGATATCTTCTATAGGAATTAAGATAATTGAGCTCAACGTTGACAGTGTCGGGGCACTTCTATTACAGGTTTTATGTATTGTCTAAAACCACGGAAAAGAGAAAAAAACTACAGTTTTTCGATTATTCCATTTTTTGGCATGCCATTGGGCTTACAAATTTTTGAAAAGCATTTACCGTAGTCAAGATTCCGAGAGTTGGGAAGTTTGTGCTCGTCAAGTTTATAGTGGCCATTTCTAAAACTACAATAATCCGAAATTCAAACGAGCCTAGAAAACTTGGATCATTCATTTTTTCTAATCATTCTGAAATTCAAATTTATCACATCCTCAGTCTTCAAACGAGTCCCTCTTCTTCTTTTCCTGCAATGTTGACCTCTTCCAATTCAACATAAAGCCCCAAATCTGTCGTTTGAAATCTGGTAGAACCCAAGATTTATAACCCTTTTCCTAGTACAAGTAGGGCGTAGGTTGATTAGTTCGGAAGAAAAGATCACACAAAAAAGGGGTACTTCATTAATTGCGAGTTTTTTTTTTCTGATGATGTCCGAAACGTTGAACTTCATCATTTCTCTTTCTCTTTTTCTCTCTGCAAAGAGTGCGACCTACTTTTTATCCGTATTTTCAAAACTGATCAGATCGTCTTCGTCTTCTATCTCCGTTTTTTTGTGTCCTTTGGAAGCAAGCAAGACGAGAAACACACACGCGCGCTAGGTACGATAACTTTTACCTAATGACCCAAAACGGAGTGTCCCTGTGTCTCTCGTTGTACTGACCGTTCCCACGAGAGGCAACAAACGGAAGTGCAAAAGAAACTTTCAAAGCAACAAGACCCCCGTACCAGTACTGGATACGGTTGTCCGATTCTCCTCTTATCACTACCTCCCCCCCCCCCCTCTCTCTCTCTCATTTGCTCTTTGTTTCGAACAATAGAGAGTCTGAGCAAACTGTTCGTAACAATTCATTCACGAAGTAGGTGATAACAAGAGCAGTGGAAAGTTGAAGAATTTCCAGAATGGGGGGTCTTCTGACTCGTCCCTTTTCGTTCGATTCTTTCCCGTCTCTTCTAGAAATTCGTTGCTCCGGATCTTGTAGATAAGCTACTACAAAGTCCGGTGTTTTTGGAGTTTCTTTTTTTTGCTACCAAGATATTCATAATTACAACGATAGGTACACAATATTTTGGAGAAGCATGTGAGGTGCTCCGACTGATAACAAAACATCTAGGAATATAAATATTTTAGTTCGTGGACCACTTTTTTCTGAGAATGGAAACTCGTGATTTTGAAAAAATCTGTATTTAAAGTTTGACCTTGTTCAATAATTTTTAGAGGAGTGTCCCAGAAACCCCTTTGAAAATTAAAAATGCTCTGAAAATTCTAAAAAGGAAGAGTCTCCAAAAAGTTGTACAATAAAAAATTACAAAAACTCTGAAAAAATTTATTTCTTTTTAGAATATTAAAAATTTGAAATATATGAAAAATTCAATCAAAACCGTATCATTCGAAAATCCAGAAAATCTGAAAAGACCAAAACATTTCAGCATTACGAGTTTTTAACTTTGCATCAATTTATATCGTTTCCTGTCAAAGATATAAATAAGTTCTAAACTGATAAATTGTTTATAATAATATCACAAACATGTTATCAGTTGACACATTTTCGATATCTTGCATAGGAATCGAAATAATTTGGCTCAAGCGTAGGGGCACTTCTATTACAGGTTTTACGGTATTTGATTTTTGAAATACTTATGCTTCGAAATTTTAGACATTTCATGTCCCTTCAAAACTATTTCCTAACAAATCTAAAACTATTTAGAACAAACTTTTGTTGATTTTGAAATTCCTCATTTTTCTCGGATTGAAATGTTCCCAAGCATTCTATTTTGGGTACCATAGGTGTTTTTTCCCTCCTCTATCATTCCATTACTCGAACATAAGTGCTTTGACCACCAGGTACAGACAGTAAAGATCTGTTTATTTTTTCGGTGAGAATTACGAAAGCGAGCTCTTTTCTCTCTCTTTCTCCGGTCCACCACCAACCACTCGAGACCGTGTTTCAAACCGTACTTTTTTCCGTTCAGTTGTTCTATTTTTGACCCATATATATTCTCTCTTTTACTGAACAAAACAACGGCTCTCAATTTTCAAGTTGAAGGTTCTGGTCTTTTCGTTTTCGGGCGGGAAAAGTACTGGTCTTCAAATAGGTTGCTCTCGGAGCAAGAAGAAGGCGGAGGAGCAGCGGGTAAATAAAACTTACCAAAAGGTAAACTTTGACCGTCACGAAGCGCTTTTCTTCATTCATTTTCCAAGCTTGGCTCTTCTTCTACTTTTTTCTTCGTTTCTCGAGACTTTCCATGGTTACCCCCACCCCAAAAATAATAACCATGAAAAGGCCATTAATATGCGGAGCGGCGAAGAATCTTTGTCTCCAAGAGTGACACACGTTGTGTCTTCTCGATTCTTCATTCTAGTCGTCCATTAGACACCAAAATGCTTTTTCTTTTCTCATTTAGGAGTATCCTCCCCTCATCATTTGCTCGTTTCATTGGATGAGAAAGGAGTCTTGACTTCTTCTAAAAATCTTTTTTGAACAACTCTCCCTCTCCTTTTCTATTATTCCAATTCCTCCCACTACCACCAATACTAGTTTGAAATCCGTTTGGTAAACAACTACAATAGTTTTGTGATTCTGGTTTTGGAAGTGAGCTGGTTGGTGATCTTGATTTTTTGATAAAATAATAAAAACTCTAAAGTCAGATAAATTGTTTTTCAATATGCCGGACGTCATAGGATTTATGATCAGAAAAGTCATCTATGACTAGTTTGAATCCAGATAACGTATGCTTTTTAAGGGGTTTTTACTGGAAGACACGGTTTAATCTAATAGTTTTAAAGGTCAGAAGCTATCAGTGTATTTGTAATCCCTAAAAATAGATGATAAAACAATTTGAGACCGATGCCATTGATAGGAGATCGCAGGTTTACTGTATTTCCTCTAATAGAAGCTCACCTGAACCGTCAACTTTGAGCTCAATTATCTCGATTCCTGTGCAATATGTCGAAAAAGTGTCAACTGATAAAATATTTGTGATTATGATGAACAATTTATTTTTTAATAACTTTTTGATATTCCTCCCAAGAATAGAGATAATTGAGCACGAATAAACGGTTTGAATGGGGTTCTATCAGAGAAAATATGGTAGGTCATCGTTGCATATATTTATATACTGTAGACTCTTATAAAAAAAATATAGACTCTAATTATTTTGGCTGGTTATTGGATATTTTATTTGTTCAAAAAAACTCAAAATCCGAAGTCTTAGAAAGAGCAAAAAAGAGCAAAAGGTATTGTATCAGAGTCCGTTCAATTGTCGTGAAACCTGTAATAGAAGGGACCCTAACTTTTCGTTTTGAGCCAATTTATCCCGGTTCCTGTGAAAGATATCAAAAAGTGGTCAACTGAGAAAATGTTTTTGATATTATAATAAATCTTTTATTAGTTAGTCACTTTTTGATATTTGTTAAAGGAATAGAGATATATGGGCTCAAAATGCAAATATAGGCTCGTTTTCTGTTATAGGGTTTATGGCATATTCATATTGGGATACTGTATAGTTTTCGAATTGCTTAGGACAAGGATTTTATGGATTGGACTACTGTATTCTACATCTATGCTAACTGGTAACCAAGCACCAGTCACCACTCTTGTCACGTCACCGAATTCCTTAAAATGTTTCTTCTTTGTTTTTCGGCGCAAATTGTTTGACTGTGTTGTCCAGTTGATTTCTACAACCCGTCAAAAACGTGTTCCAGGTACTAGATACCTTTATCGCGATAGAGATATAGAGCGCGAGCGAGTGAAAGCTTCGAAGAAGTTGCCACGTTGAAAAGTGATGATCAGATGCCGCGGCACGGCGCTTCTTGAATTGTGTCCACAAAGGGAATCAGCCGGTATCTACGCATACCTAACTGCGGAAGGAAAACGGGTGGATGCCCCCATGGAGAGAAACATAGAGATAGATAGAAAAGGGTAACAACGGTTTATAACATGTTTCAAATATCTATATGTTATCTCAATTATATCTCGAAAGTCGAGTCGCCTCCTCATCAGAGACGGAGAAGCCAACGAAGCTTCTCCCTAGGTGATGGCCGACGGCGATTAAGGAACAGGTACGGCGCACTTCGGGATGCGTCGGAAGGTGGCGAGTAGGAAGACAGACCTTCCAGAAGAGGCGCGCAGAGATAAATGTTGTAGATGGCCTATTTCGCAGATAAGTCTATACACACATACAACCATACTGTCCTTTGTCTTTGCCTGTACATATACAAGTGCGCATCTCCTGGAAGAAGTCCTGTAGCCCCACCCACTCATCCCGATGAAGTCGGCGCAAGCCACCTTCTCATTTTAACTTTATGAAACTTCGCGATTTGGCCCGTTTTAGGAGGAATGCTTCGGACAACACATCCTGGATTCTATACAACAACCACTTCAAGTCATCTTGTACTTCTTCTTCTTCTTTTCTCCTATTCTTCAGTTCCAATCAAAATGCTAATTCTGTACAAAAACCTTAAGAATAGTATAGTTGCCTTGTCGGCTGAAAATATTACGATAACTTCGTGGAGGAGGCGGATTAGTGGCTTTCATCGTTTTTATCTTTCAGATACATTTCATTGTAGCTAGGTATACTTGTAGTTTCACTGATGCTTCTTCTTGTCTAGCTCCTCCTCTCTTTCAAATCTCGAGACCACCTACCGTAGTCTATTAGTAATCCAGTCTAGATTTTAAACTGACCCTCTCCTCATCCTCCTCTTCTTCTTCATTCTTCTTCTTATCATTCCCTATTCCTTGAATCCATTATTATTCTTCATCTCATTTCCACCGGTCACTCATCTGTTCTCTTCTTCCTTCATCCAACTTTCTCTCCATGCCACCCCACCCGCCCCATGAGTACAATTCTTTGTTAAATATCTAAACATTTTCAACTTTTCTCTCTCTCTCATCGACGTGGAATGCTCTTCTCACTCAAGAAATTTTGTGGTAATTGCGAACTCTTCGGGATCGGGAGCACGAGACGTTGCTCTACCCCGATTGCTCAATTGTTTATGATGTAACCGTCTAGCACTCTCCGGAGGCCTTGTGCACTAACCCAGAGGGCCAGTAGTGGGGTCCTCTCCTGGTTTCGATGCTGTAATAATACTGGACCCCCTCTTTTCGTTTTCAACTCCTCAGGGCTCCCGGGGAGCCCAAATGTTTGCACTAATTTATACGACTTTACCAGCTTCATTTCAAAAGTTTTGAACATTTTGATAATGTGTTTACGTTTTGTACGTCATTTTGAAAAGAGAGGAAAAGCTGAAGAATATTTCAACATATAAACTTCTAAAGTGAAGGCTACTATTTCCTGTTTTTAGTGATTAGCTAGCTATCACCTGATTTTGATTTTGAATCGCTGATTAATCTACGCCATCTATCCTACTTCTAGAGAATCTTCTAGAGATTTTTTGACAATTCAAAGTTTTCGAAAATCCCATGACCATATTGTACTGGTTTAATTTTAAGTGTTTTTGATAGCGAATTCTTTGAAGGCGCATTTAAAGGAGTATGTGTTTTTGTAAGTATTTTCTGGCCTATTTTTTCGATTTTTCAACGAATTTCAGCGATTCTGAACTACTTTTTAAAAACAAAAACCCGAAAATTTGCAAAAATGATTACGGAAATACATGCTCATTTAAATGATTCTGCTACCGAACCTAAGCTCCTCCCACCTTTGAATTTTCGTCCATTGAAACTCCGAAAGTATTTTTCAATATTCTTCCCCGTGCTATACTCTTATTTCTTTTTCTCTACTCTATACTGTACTAATGAATTTGAAAAGCTGGTCAAAGTTTCTATTTATTATTAGTCGTTTCGGAACTCCTCCCCCTGTCTGTCTTCCGATCAAACCTCTTTCCCCTCCCGTCAAGCTTGTACTCTTTCTTCGAAGAACCCTCGCAAAGAGCCCCCGTATAATTATGCAATCGGGACACATTACAATGTTGCGAATGTTGTAATCGAAAAGAAGCTTCTTTTCTCGGATCGCTCCACACACGTAACCTACCAGCCGGAGCCCGTCGATTACTAGAGTCACTCTGATCTCGGAGTGCCTCCTGGACATTGGCTCATCTCGCGCCCTTGCTCTCTTGGTGTAAAGTTACATCAAACAGCGTGTATGTATGTGCAACACATTTATACGTACTTGAGCCTGGATGAGAGACAAGATGCAACGGATATGCCTCCTTGCTTTGATATTATGTTATCTGTTCTTCTGTTCTATAGTGCTTATGCCCTTGTCTACAGTAATCCTTCCTTTCTAGGACTACAGATTGGTTTGTGAACTTGCTAATGCTTTCTTGTACATCCTCGCCTTCTTCTCCTTTTATTCATCTCCTCCTCTTCTTCCGAACTGGTTTTCTGGTAGTTCGCAACACTCCCGACTACCGTACCCTCATTTCTTTTTCTCGGGATATGTCTAATTAGCGTGTGTTCACCTTTTCTATGTCCATTTCGATTCACTCTCGTTCTGCGCGAAAGTTTCAAATCGGTCGAAGCGATCTGGCGCGGAAAAGTACGCGGAAAGTGATTCGAGCGCCGCCTGGAGACCCAGAACAGTTTCGAATTTCTTCAGATGGGAGATAGAAGTTGCATTGTTTGGGTGGGGGTAGGCTTCAAAGAGAGGGACAACAGGTGCTCTTTTAAATTTACCGTACTCTCTAAAAATGATAGAGCAGCAGAGACGTGTTTGACTTGTGGGGGCCTTTTCTCTCTCTTCTTCTCAGCGCTGGTCATTTCGGTTCGTGACTTGACTCTGACTCTGACCTGAGACGGTTGTTAGAGAGAGCCAACTGCTACGG